>NW_017732332.1:462617-527230 GCF_001890085.2 Hipposideros armiger | reverse complement strand
CTGTTCCCATCCCCCCAGTTCCCCAATTAAAAAAAATCTTTTTGTATATAGGTTTTTTCCCTCCTGAATTTCAGATTACTTCCTTAGATCAATTGAACCAAGGGTGTGAAACAACTTAAAGGTCCTTGGTACACATTATCACATACATTCTACAAATATTGGACTTGTTTACACTCCCCAGAACCTTAAGAAGGACCTTGCCCATCACTACATAGTGGGACCTCCTGTGCCTTGGATTATAAAGCTTTTTAACTGGTAGAAGATCTGCTCCTATGCATGATATAAAATGTCAACAATCCAGGTGGGTCTAGGAAAAAGGGCTCATTTCCTGGGTGGCATAGGAGTATGGGAAAAAGCCATGTATCAGTTAGCTATTGATGTATAACAAAGCACCCCAAAAGTTAAAGGCTTAAAACAAGAAACATTCATTATTTCCTGTGAGTCTATAAGTCACTTGGGTGGCTCTGCTAATGTGGGTCAAGCTTTACTGAACTTGGCTAGGGTCAGCTATTATGCCTTGGCTGGAATGACTCAGCCTTCTGAGTTAGTTGGCCATTACCTCTCTAAATGTATCTCCAGGTATAGCCTCATGACAGTGTCAGGATTACAAGAGACAAAGTCACAATGATCAAGGCCTTTTTCAAGTCTCCCTTTATTCCATTTGCCAAAGAAAGTCACATGGTCACGCCCATAGCCAGTGTAAACATTGGGAAGCAGGAAAAATTGGGGCTTTTATAATAAACAGTCTATAAGCTGCATCCTCACCAGATGGAAACATGATCTCCATGGCAACCAGCAGGACCAGTCCTGAGGCCCAGGCAGTACCACAATGATATCTCAGAAGAGGATGATGACCTGCCCCCAACACATGACTTGGCACCACATTTAATCCCCTTGGAATGTGGGTGCATCCTGGGGATAGGAAAAGGGGAAGCCTTGAATAGCCACCCTTGAGAAATGGGATCTGGAAAGAAAAATTAAGATGGGGTATAACAGATTGAGAATGGTACAATTCTTGCACACCTGAGTGTATAGACTAGAATTAGAGTCCACTACAAATGAGAGAATAATTGGCCTTGAAATGGAGTGAAGGTGATAAAACACCAGAATGCCGTGAAAAAAAGTTTAATTTAAAGGGAGAAAATCGTTCAACTCCCGTGGAAAAGCCCATTTTTTGTCCAGCAGGGTCTTCAAACATCAACTGACATAACCTGCATTTCACAGCCTAGGAGACAGAAGCCCAGGGGGTTAAATGCCTTTTTTGGGGTCTCGCAGTGCAGGAGGCAAGAACCTAGCCTGTGGTTTTTCTGCTACATTGGGCTGCTGCTGGGGTTTGCTGCAAACACTCCAATTGCTTCTTAATTGGAGTTTTCTGCTTAATTAGCTGCTTCCTGAGTAGCCTGTGCTCTACAACCCCTCAAAGTAGAGTTTTGGGTTTTTTTCAGATAAATACCCTGAAGTGGGATTACTGGGTCATTCTTTGTCTCTTCTTATAGGCTTTGTTTTAAAGTCTGTTTTGTCTGGCATAAGTATTACTACCCCAGCTTTTAATTACTTGTTTGTTTGTTTGTTTTCACTTTCATGAAATATCCTTTTCCATCTCTTTACTTTCTGTCTGTGTGTACATCTTTCAATCTGAAGTGAGTCTCTTGTAGGCAGCATATGTAAGAGTTTATCTATTCAGCCCTCCTGTGTCCTTGGATTGAAGCGTTTAACCCATTTACATTGAAAGTAATTGTTGATAGATACGTAGCTATTGACATTATATTATTCATATTTTTAATTTATTTATTTTTCTGTCTTAGAGAGTCCCTCTAACATTCCTTGTAATACTGGATTAGTGGTGAACTCCTTTAGTTTTTTTCTTGTCTGAGAAGCTCTTTATCTGTCCTTCAATTTTAAATGATAGCCTTGCTGGGTAGAGTAATCTTGGTTGTAGGTCCTTGCTTTTCATTACTTCAAATGTTTCCTGCCAATCCCTTCTGGCCTGCTAAATTTCTGTTGAGAAATCAGCTGACAATCTTATGGGAGCTCCCTTATAAGTTACTAGTTGCTTTTCTCTTCCTGCTTTTAGGATTCTTTTTGTCTTTAACGTTTGCCATTTTAATTATGATGTGTCTAGATGTGGGCCTGTTTGGGTTCATCTTGTTTAGGACTCTCTGCACTTCCTGGACTTGTATGTCTATTTCCTTCACTAGATTAGGAAAGTTTTCAGTCATTATTTGTTCAAATAGATTCTCAACCCCTTGCTCTCTGTCTTCTTTTTCTGGTACCCCTATGGTGCTAATGTTACGCTTGATGTTGTCCCAGAGGTCTCTTAAACTATACTTATTTTTCTTGATTCTTTTTCTTTTTGCTGTTCTGATTGGGTGTTTTCTGCTACCTTGTCTTCCAAATTGCTGATTCGATCCTCTGTTTCATCTAGTCTGCTGGTGATTCCTCCTAGTGCATTCTTCATTTCAGTTATTATAGTTTCCATTTCTGACTGGTTCTTTTTTATGGTTTCTATGTCCTTTTTTATGTTTGCTATCTCTTTGTTGATGTTCTCACTAAGTCCCTTGAGTGTCCTTATAACCAGTGTTTTGAACTCTGTCTCTGGTTGGTTGCTTGCCTCCATTTCATTTAGTTCTTTTTCTGGAGTTTTCTCCAGTTCTTTCATTTGGGACGTATTTCTTTGTTTCCTCATTTTGGCTGCCTTTCTGTGTTCATTTCTATGTATGAGGTAGATCTACTATGTCTCCCAGTCTTGGTTGGGTGACCTTATGTAGTAGGTGCCCTGTGGGGCCCTTGCACAGTCTCCCTGGTCACCTGCTCTGGGTGCTTTAGGAGTGTCCCTTGTGTGAGTTGTGTGTACCCTCCTATTATAGTTGAGCCTTGATTGCTATTGGCACATCAGTGGGTGGGATTGACCCTCCGGCTGACTGGTTGTGGGGTTTGGCCATGTCCACAGCTTACAGGCTGCTGGGGGGGGGCGGGGTTTAACCCAGTGTCTGGGATTTGCCCTCTTGGGCTCTGGTGCACTTGAGAATGTCCTTTGTGTGTGCTACTTGTGGGGCTATTTGCGTGGTGCTGTGCTGTGGCCTGAAGCCTACCTCCAGGTATGTTTGTTCTGGGGTCTCTTGGGAGGGGCTCTGGTGCAGGCCCAGGTTATTCACTGCCTGTGACCGGCAGAGGACTACCTGGTAGGAGAGACAAAGCAATCTGTGGTTGGTCACTGACTGTGCCAGCCCTGGAGGCATGTGAACTGAGGACGGCTGCCACCAGTGCCCATCCTGGAATAGCTCTGCAGAAAGCCAGGACACACTGAGGCCTGCTGTCACCTGCCATCTCCCTTAAAGTTCAGCCACTAATGAAGCCTTGTGTGGTGTGCAAGTTGGGTGAGGCAGGTTCTCAGGAAGCCACTAGAATGGGAAGAATTGTGGTGACCAAGTTAATGTAGATTCTAGTTTGGTGCCAGTGCTGAGCCTGGAGCTACTCAGCAAGTCTCAGAGGCCAGTCATTGCCTGCCTGTGGGCTGTGGACTCCAATAGTTTTCCAAGAAAGCGTGCAATGTGGGCTGGTGGGAATGTAAAATGATGCACCCAGGAGTTTCCTCAAAATATTAAGCAGAATTATCATGTGATCCAGCAATTTCACTTCTGGGGACACACCCAAAATAATTAAAATCAGAGTCTTGAAAAAATATTTTCACATATATGTTCATAACAGCATTAGCCCCAATAACCAAAAGGTAGAAGTAACCCAAGTGTCCATCAATGAATGACTGGATAAACAAACTATGGTCTAACCATACAACGGAATATTATTCAGCCTTAAAAGGGAAGAAAATTCTGATACATGCTTCTAAGTGAAATAAATCAAACAAAAAAAGACAAATGTTTTGTGATCCCATCTGTATGATGTACTTAGAGTAGTCAAATTCATATAGGTAGAAAATAGAGTGGTGGTTGCTAGGGACTCAGGGAGAGGGAGACAAGGGGAGTTAGTGTTTAATGGGGACAGACTTTTAGTTTGGGGTGATGAACAATTCTGGAGATAGTGGTGATGGTCATACAGGAATGGAAATGTACTCAATGCCACTGAGTTGTATGCTTAAAAATGGTTAAAATGGTAAACTTTATGTTACATGTTCTTTACCACAATAAAAATAATGAGGGGTAAGGATGGCCTAAAAAGGTATTTTTTCTCTTTTTTAAAAACACCCATCTCTCCTGTTTGAGGAGCCAGCCAGCCCTTCCCCTTCTCAGTCCACGAGGTTCTTCAGAAGTGGGCATTTAATTCACATACACCTGTAATTGGTCAGGGGCATGCATGTGACTCAAGTTAGACCAAAGAGAACCATTCCTGAGACTGTTCTTGGAAAAGGCAGTTTTCCATTGTTAAAAGATAAGGAATCTATAAGGTGTGACAATTAAGTTCGCAAACTGATCCCAGAAAAAGTGCTACATACCTCATTGCTGAATATCACTATGGTCACCTTTGAGGTACTCCTCTTGAGAAGCTACGCACCAATGTCAGTGCCTAGTCCACCCTTCAAAGCCATTTTGAAACTTTTTTCTGGAATGGCCGTCAGAGCTGTTGTACTACCCTTTGATGTCCTGAATGTAATCAAAATGTCTTCCTTTCAGTATTTCCTTTCTTTTCGGTAAAGAAAAAAGTCACTGGGGAGCAGATCAGGTGAGTAGGGAGGGTGTTCCAATACATTTATTTGTTTACTGGCTAAAAACTCCCTCACAGACAGTGCCGTGTGAGCTGGTGCATTGTTGTTATGCAAGAGCCATGCATTGTTGGTGAAAAGTTCAGGTCATTTTTGTCTAACTCTTTCACGCAGCCTTTTCAGCACTTCCAAATAGTAAACTTGGTTAACTGTGCAGTTGATACAAATTCATAATGAATAATACCTCTAATATCAAAAAAGTCTAGCAACATAGTTTTGACACTTGATTTGGACTGACAGAACTTTGTCAGTTATGCTCGTTACTGGCTGTCCTGACCTCTCCTTATCAGTGACACATTCTCTCCCCTCAGAAAAACATTTAATCCATTTGTACACTGCCATTTTCTTCATGGCATTATCCCCTTAAACTTGGACTAACCTGTCCCTGATTTCACTTCCACTCTTGCCAATTTTTTTTTTTACAATTACTCTTTTTTTTTTTTTAAAGATTTTTATTGGGTAATTGGGGGGATGGGAACAGTGCTGGGGAATTAGGGGAAGGGGAACAGACAAGTTGCTGTCGTTTTTTTGTTCTTCAATCTAGTTGTGGAGGACGCTGCTTCACCGGCCCAAGTTGGCACCATCATTGCGCTCTTCCCTGGCGAGGCAGATCAGTCGCCGGCTTCTGGACGGCCGCTCACTGTGGCTGCTGGCCGCTCACGCTGGCTGCTGGCTACATACGGTAGCCCATGGCAACCCACTGCTACAGGGACTGCAGCCTATGCCGTCGCCAGCAACTCACGGCAGCCCAGCTCCAGGTTGAGCTGTTGTTCAGCATCTTAGCTGTAGAGGGCAGTGTCACCGGCCCTCATATGTGGGATCCGAACCAGGGCCCTCTGGCATCCCAAGCGAGTTCTTAACCATCGCGCCACTCGGCCGGCCCACTCTTGCCAATTTTAACAAGAAATTTAATGTTTGTTCGTTGCTCTAATTCAAGCTCAAACATTCTTGCGACGGCACACAAAAACACACAACAATAATAAATGGCACTCAGCAAGACACCGCCACACATTGACATGAACACAGCTATGAGACGCTGATATACCAAGGTTATGAAAACTTTCCAAGCGGTTTATACAGTGCTGCCAATGTGCACGGTGGCAATTTCATGAACTTAATTGTCAGACCTCATATGTCAAGAGCTATTGGTGACCTTTTTGCTGTCAAATTGGAAGAGCCTAGCTCAGAGTGAGGCCAACTCTTTGGGAAGCAAAGTGGGGAGACATAGAGACAAAGCCCTGGTATTGTCTGAGTCAGGCCTGAAGCTAGTTCAGTGCCTACACAGCCAGTTCTGCCATAATCTGTAAGCCCCCCATATGCCAGTTTGAGCTGGATTTTCTGTTACCTATCAACTACAGACACACTGCTCCAGTCTGCTGCAATACACAAAGAGGGGGGCTTCGAATGAAGAGAACTCCTGCCATGGCTCAGCCCTGTTTTTGACGGCTGGGCACTCAATTCCCATTCATGGAGCACCTGCTCCTCTGATGCCTTAAACAAGCGAACCTCAAGACGGGCAATTCCACCTGCATTTGGGATCCAATAGCCACAGTGTCTAGGCAACCTGAGCTGGATTTTAGGGGTGTGGGCTGTCTCCCATGCCCATCTCTCCCCCAATCTCACCTCTCAGGGTAGCACTCAGGGCTCCCTCTACTTTGGCCCCCCATAGCTCTCTGGCCCAGAATTCCCTCACCCACATGACACAGCAGCCACACCCACTAATCCCCAGGACTCAGGCTCTGCTTCCCAGCCTCCATACTTCTTCTCTTCCTATTCCTTCTGTCTGACATGACTTTCTGCTCTGTATATCCCCCATCTTTTACTTGTTTAGTATCTACAGGAACAAAGCATATTGCTGCCCCCTCAGAGACATGACGCTGGTTCCTGTATCCCTAAATTGACACTCATCCTACTCCAACAGCCTCCAAGAGAACTTGATCTGAACCTGGACAAAAGAGTGTTCTGTGGTGTGTTGGGAGTCAGGGCCCCAGCCTGAGCCTACACTGAGCTTGCCCTGGGTTCAGAGTGGTCCAGGCACAAGGCTTTATATGAGGCTACATAGGGGCCCTCTCTGAGATTCAGCTTTCATATCTATATAGGATGGAAGGGAAATAATAATGCTTACCTCATACAGTTATTTTGAGGTTAAATAACATAATATATCCATGACTACTATAGCCCACATTATCATTTACATGAGAAAAAGAGCTCTTACTAACCCTTTAACCCTTGCCTAGTTCCTACCCCATTCAAATTAGATCTGGGTCTTCACTGTCCCGAGAAAAGCAGAACACAGCCAAAATGAAAAGAGAAAAATCATTAGGTCCTTTCAAGGACCTTAAATTCTGTTAATTTAAGGAATTTTCAAGGGTCAATTGACCATCATGCATTTTGGGTCTGCTATCAGGCCTTAGAACCTAACCTCCACATAAGGCAGAGGTCCCTTTACATCCTTCTTGAGCCTCCTCCTCCAAACCACTGAATCTAGGGCTGTGGGGGTGACTTAGTGCAGGGGCTCGGTCCTGGTGGCCAGCACTAGGCAAGAAAACCAGCTGGCCAGCCCTAGGTATACCTTTGTTGCTCTAAGTGCTGCCATATGGATCACTGTGGAATGTCAGCTCTGCCAAGTCTGGTGCAAGCTTGTTTTCTGCCTGGGGGATTCTCTTCTGTCCCGAGGCCTGAGCAGCTCTGTAAAGACAAGTCTTAACATGGTGGCCAAGGAGCACAAGGGAACACACAGACCTCGTTTGTGAGCCATGATGGTGAGCGGTCATTTAGTTTGTATTCAGATGCCCACTTAGAGGGCCTAGGCTTTCAGTTTTGTTTTGAAGTAAGAAAAGTTGCTCTTTTGAAGTTGTATTTTACTCCCCAGTCTGAACTAAAAAAGTCACTTTAGAGAAGAATTGTTAATTTGAGAAGAATTTTTGTTATTTTGAGAATTATTAAATGCCTCCTCTTAGTTAGCTTACCTAAGTTAGTTTACTTAACTGCATTACTAACTTAGTTTACCGAAAAAGCAAATGTGGAAGGGCACACATTGCCTTGGGAGGAAATTATAATGGGACCCACTAGCTAATCAAAGTTAGTGGCTGGAAAATTTTGCATTAGGACCAAATGACCTCTTGGACACAAAGTAATCAAGATCCCAGCCCATTCTCTGTAGAGATTCCACTACAATAAAACTGTCTGGCACATTAGGGGGTTCCTGACTAACGCCCCCTTTGCAGGAATGGACATATAGAGCCTCCAACAGAGAAATCACCCTTGAGGCAAAATGGCTCATGCTCAGTGCCAGGTCTGTGTTGTACAGGTGAAGGGGAGCCGTATATTACCACAAGGTAACCCTGTGAGAACTCTGGCATGGTGCGCATAATTTGAGAACAATGGCTAAACAAGGGGTTACACACCAAAGCCCTGAACAGTGTGGGACCATGCCTGCAGCTGGGATCTGCCAAGCCTAGCCCAGATCACAACTGCCCAGCTGACCCACAGAGTTGTGAGCAACAATGAATTCTTGTGTTTCTTTCTTTTTTTTTTTTTAAGATTTTTATTGGGGAATTGGGGGAAGGGAAACAGACAAGTTGCTGTCCTTTTGTTCTTCAGTCTAGTTGTGGAGGANTTCAGTCTAGTTGTGGAGGACGTTGCTTCACTGGCCCAAGTTGGCACCATCATTGCGCTCTTCTCAGGTGAGGCAGATCAGTCGCCGGCTTTTGGACGGCCGCTCACTGCGGCTGCTGGCCGCTCACGCTGGCTGCTGGCTATACACAGTAGCCCATGGCAACCCACTGCCACAGGGGCTGCAGCCTATGCCGTCACTGGCGACGCATGGCAACCCAGCTCCAGGTCGAGCTGTTGTTCAGCATCTTAGCTGTGGAGGGCAGTGTCAGTGGCCCTCATATGTGGGATCCGAACCGGGGCCCTCTAGCGTCCCAAGCCAGCTCTTAACCATCGCGCCACTTGGCCGGCCCCTGAATTCTTGTGTTTTAAGCCACTGAGTTTGGGGCTCCCCTCAATCACCATGCTCCCCAAGTGGGTCCAAGGTGCAACCAGGTCTGGGAACCTGGCTGGAAAGCCAGAGGGCATGTGAACAGGCTCAAGCAGGTGAGGCCCCAGGTCACACGTGCTTGTTTTAGGAAGTTCTCCCTGGAGGCCACAATACTCACCGGGCTTCCCCACCTTACCCCACCCCCTTCACTGTCTCCCCAGGGACCGCCATCTTGTCCATCCTTGACAGACCCTTGGCACACTCTGGAGTCATCATCCACTCATATGCCATCTCCTCCACAGGCCTGGGGTGCAGGGAGGGGTCCCTGGGGCCAGCATAGGGCCTAGAACAGGGAGCATGGTGATTAAGGGCACAAACTTCCATCAGACTTCCAGGGTTCAATGCCCTTACCTGCCTTCCCACCTTGCAAACCTTGAGTGGTCCAACGGTTCTCCATTTGTGTTTTCTCATCTATAAAATGAGAATAGTAATAACACCCACTTCACAAGGTGCTGTGAGAGTTCAGTGATGCTGCATACAGCAAATAATAAATTAGAGCACATTGGGCATCTGAATGTGTTTCATAAATTAATTATTAAAATCAAATTTGAAGTGTAGAAAATTACAATTTAAGTCAGGTATAAAACACAGATCTTAGGTATATGTGCAAGCCAGGTACAGAACCTCTCCATCACAGAGACAAATTGTTCTTTCCTAATTAATTTCCTTCCCCACCAGAGGCCACCACTGCTCTGATTTCTGACAGGATAGACTTTTTTTTTATTGAGGTATAATTGACATATAACATTATATTAGTTTCAGGTGTACAGTGTAGTGATTCAATATTTGCATATGTTGCAAAATTATCACCATATTAAGTCTAGTTAACATCTATTACCACACATGGTTACAAATATTTTTCTATTGTTATGAGAAGTTTAAAGGATAGCTTCATTTTGTCTGTCGTTGAACTTCAAGTAAATGGAATCATACAGTATGCATTCATTTTATGCCTGTCTTCTTTTATTCAGCATTATGCTTGTGGGATTGTTTGTATTTTCAAGTTTATCAGTAATCTGAGATTTCTTACTGCTGATGGGTGTTCTATTTTATGAAATCACTACAACTGATTTATGCATCCTCCTGTTGATGGACACTGGGGTTTCTTCCACTTTGAAGCTGTTATAAATGAGGTTTGTATAAACATTTATGCACAAGATACTTTTGTGTGTGTACATTTCATTTTATTTGGGTAAATACCTACCAGTGGAGTTGCTGGGTCATAAAGTTTATTTAATTTTATAAAAGGCTGTCAAATAGCTCTCTGAAGCACTTGTGCCATTTCATACTCCTGTCAGCAATACAACCTGGGGAACACTGGGATTGTCACTTTCTTTTTTTTAGCTGTTGTAGTGGGTGGGAAATGGTGTCTCATGGTGTTTATTACTTGCAATTCTCTGATTACTAATGATTGTGGGCACTTTTTCATGTGCTACCTGGCCATTCGTGTATCGTTTTTTATGAAGTGTCTATTCATATTTACCCATATTTTTATTGGACTGTTTGTCTTTACAATATTAATTTGTTGGAGTTTTTTAAACTATATGTTCTGGAAGCAATTCCATTGTCAGATATAAGTACTGTGAAAAATTTCTCCCAGTTTATGTCTTGCTTATACACTTTTGTATTCCACTTTTTAGAACTGCTTTGGGGTATAATTGACATACAAAACTGTACATATTTAAAGTGCACAATCTGATATATTTTGACATATATGTGTATACACTGTGAAAGCCAACATCACGATCAAGATAGTAAACATTTCCATCACCCCTCAAAGTTTCCTGGTGCCCTTTTGTGATTCATCCTTCCTGTCACTCAGCCCCAGGCACCCACTGATCTGATTTCTGTTTCTATAGATTACTATGCATTGTCTAGATTTTTGTATAAGTAGAATCACGCAGTATTATTCTTCATATATCTGGCTTCTTTTCCTCTTTCTTGTTTTTAAAGATTTTTATTAAAATATAACTAACATACAATATTATAATAGTTTCAGGGGTACACCATAGTTATTCAACACTTTTATATCTATAGAAGTGATCACCATAAATCCAGCAACAATCTGACACTGTACCATGCTATTAAAATATTATTGACTATATTCCCTATGCTGTACATTACAACCCCCTGACTTACTTGGTTTTTATTATTATTATTGTTTTTTAATTATTTTCAGGTGTACAACACAGTGCAATAGTTATACTTTTTACCCCTCAAAGTTTACCCCCAATCTGCCACCCCACTCCCCCCCATATCATACATATCTATCACAATTCCATTGACTCTATTCCCACACTATACTCCACATCCCATGACTATAAATATATTCACTTATAGTTGATATACAATATTATACAACATCAGCTTCAGGTGTACAGTGCAATGATCAAGCCTCTACCCCCTCCATGGAGTGGTCTCCCTAACAAGACATGTGACCATCTGACACCCTACAAAATATTTACAAATTATTAATTATATTCCCCAAACTGTCTTTCATATCCCTGTGGCAATATCATAGTGACCTATTTATGCTGTCTAATCCCTTCTCCTTCTCTCTCATCCCCACTCCCCACTCCTGACTAGCAACCATCAGTTTTTCCTCCACACCTGAGACTATTTGTGTGTACTTCACTCTTTCATTCAGTTTTTTAGATTCCACATATAAGTGAGATCATATGGTATTTGTCTTTCCCCGACTGACTTATTTCACATAATGTTCTCTAGGTCCATCCATATTGTTGCAAATGGTATGATTTCATTCTTCTTTATAGCTGAGTAATACTCCATCATATAAATATACCACAGTTTCTTATTCCAGTCGTCTACCGATGGGCATTTTGGTAGTTTCCAAGTCTTGGCTGTTGTAAATAGGGTTGCAGTAAACATAGGGGTGCATATATTTTTTCGAATTAGAGTCTTGGGTTTCTCTGGATACATACCCAAGAGTGGAATTGCTGGGTCAAACAGTAGTTTCATTTCCAGTTTTTTGAGATACCTCCATACTGATTTCCATAATGGCTGCACCAATTTGCAGTCCCACCAACAGTGCACCAGGGTTCTCTTTTCTCCACAACCTCACCAGCACTTGTTGTTTGCTGATTTATTGATGATAACCATTGTGACTGGAGTGAAGTGGTATCTCATTGTGGCTTTTATTTGCATTTCTCTAATGATTAGTGAGGTTAAACATTTTTTCATATGCCTGTTGGCCATCTGTATGTCCTCTTTAGAGAAATGCCTCTTCATATCCTCTGCCCCCTTTTTAATTGGGTTGTTTGTTTTTTTGGTGTTGAGTTGAATGAGTGTTTTATAAATTTTGGATATTAACCCCTTATCAGATATATCGTTGGTAAATACCTTCTCCCATTCAGTAGGCTGTCTTTTTGTTTTATTGATGATTTCCTTTGCTGTGAAAAACTTTTAAGTTTGATGTAATTCCATATGTTTATTTTTTCTTTTATTTCCCTTGCCCGAGGGGATATATCAGTAAAAATATTACCAAGGGTAATGTCTGCAAATTTACTCCCTATGTTTTCTTCTAGGAGTTTTATGGTTTCAGGTTTTACGTTTAAGTTTTTAATCCATTTTGAATTTGTTCTTGTGTATGGTGTAAGTAGGTGGTCAATTTTCACTTTTTTGCATGTATCACTCCATTTTCCCAGCACCATTTATTAAATAGACTACCTTTACTCCAATGTAAATTCTTGCTTCCATTGTCATAGATTTAATGACTGTATATGGATGGGTTTACTTCGGGGCTCTCTATTCTGTTCCATTGGTCTATGTGTCTGTTTTTATGCCAGTACCATACTGTTTTGATTACTATAGCCTTGTAGTATGATTTGATGTCAGGTAGTATCATACCTTCCACTTTGTTCTTATTTCTCAAGATTGCCATGGCTATTCGGGGTCTTTTATGGTTCCATGTAAATTTTAGGATTATATGTTCTATTTCTGAGAAAAATGTCCTTGGCGGTTTGATAAGAATTGCACTGAATCTACATATTGCCTTAGATAGTATTGACATTTTAACTACATTAATTCTTCCTATCCATGAACATGGTATGGAAGGATTTATTTGTATCTTCTTTGATTTGTTTCTTCAGTGTCTTGTAATTACCTGAGTGCAGGTCTTTTACTTCTTTGGTTAAATTTATTCCTAGGTGTTTTATTGTTTTTGAAGCAATTGTAAATGGGATTGATTTTCTGATTTCTTCTTCTGATAGTTTATTATTAGTGTATACAAATGCAACTGATTTCTGAATATTAATTTTGTATCCTGCTACCTTATTAAATTCATTTATCAGTTCTAATAGTTTTGGGTGGAGTCTTTGGAATTCTTTAATATAGTATCATGTCATCTGCATATAATGACAATTTCACTTCCTCCTTTGCAATTGGGATGCCTTTTATTTCATTTTCTTGTCTGATTGCTGTGGCTAGAACTTCCAGAACTACGTTGAATAAAAGTGGTGAAAGTGGGCAGCCTTGTCTTATTCCTGATCTTAAGGGGAAAGCTTTTAGCCTTTCCCCACTGAGTACAATGTTTGCTGTGGGCTTATCATATATGGCCTTTATTATGCTGAGATATGATCCCACTATTCCCACTTTGCTAAGAGTTTTTATCATAAATGGCTGCTGGATTTTGTCAAATGCTTTTTCTGCATCTATTGATATGATCATATGATTTTGATTTTTCATTTTGTTAATGTGATGTATTACATTAATTGATTTGCGGATATTGCACCAACCTTGCATACCAGGAATGAATCCCACTTGATCGTGGTGTATGATCTTTTTAATGTGTTGCTGAATTTGGTTTGCTAGTATTTTGTTGAGAATTTTTGCATCTAGTTCATTAGGGATATCGGCTTATAGTTTTCTTTTTTTGTAATATGTTTGTGTGGTTTTGGAATCAGAGTAATAGTGGCTCATAAAGTGTTCTTTGGAGCCTTCCCTCCTTCTGTATTTTTTGGAATAGTTTGAGGAGAATAGGTATTAATTCTTTTTTTAATGTTTTGTAAAATTCACCTGTGAAGCCATCTGGTCCAGGACTTTTGTTTGTTGGAAGCTTGTTGATTACTGATTCAATATATTTGGTAGTCATCAGCCTGTTCAGAGATTCTGTTTCATCTTGGTTCAGACTTGATAGATTATATGCTTCTAGAAATTTATCCATTTCTTCCAGATTGTCGAATTTGTTGGCATATAGTTGCTTGTAGTATTTTCTTATCATTTTCTGTATTTCTGTGGTATCTGTTGTTACTTCTCTTTTTTTCATTTCTGATTTTATTAATTTGTGTCCTCTCTTTTTCTTGGTAAGTCTGGCTAAGGGTTTGTCGATTTTGTTTATCTTTTCAAAAAACCAGCTCTTGGTTTCATTGATCTCTTGTATTGGTTTTTGTTTGTTTGTTTTTTGGTCTCTATTTCATTTATTTCTGCTCTGGTCTTTATTATTTCCTTCCCTGTACTCTCTTTGGGCTTATTTTGCTGTTCTTTTTCCAGTTCCCTTAAGTTTAAAGATAGACTGTTTTTTGAGATTTTTCTTCTTTCTTTAGGTAGGCCTGCATTGCTATGAATTTTCCTCTTAGGACTGCTTTCGCTGCACCCCATAGATTTGGGGTTGTTGTGTTTTCATTTTCGTTTGTCTTAAGATAGCTTTTGATTTCTTCCTTGATCTCATTTTTTACCCACTCGCTATTTGGTAGCATGTTATTCAGCCTCCATGTATTTGTGTGCTTTCCAGATTTCTTTTTATAATTGATTTCTAGTTTCATAGCATTGTGGTTGGAGAAGACGCTTGATATGATTTCAGTCTTCTTAAATTTATTGATACTTGTTTTGTGGCCTAGCATGTGGTGTATCTTGGAAAATGTTCCATGTGCACTTGAGAAGAATGTATATTCTGTTGCTTTGGGGTGAAATGCTCTAAAAATATCAATTAAATCCAGCTGGTCTAAAGTGTGTGTCATTTAAGGCCACTGTTTCCGTGTTGATTTTCTGTCTGGAGGATCTGTCCATTGGTGACAATGTGGTGTTGAAGTTTCTTACTACGACAGTGCTGTTGACCTCTGATTTATGTCCGTCAGAATCTGTTTTATATATGTAGGGCCTCCTATATTGCGTGCATAGATGTTTACTAGGGTTATGTCCTCTTGTTGAATCGATTCCTTTATTATTATGTAATGTCCTTCTTTGTCTTTTATTGTAGTCTTTATTTTAAAGTCTATTTTGTTTGAAATAAGTATTGCTACTCCAGCTCTTTTCTCATTTCCATTTATGTGAAATATCTTATTTCATTTCTTTACATTCCTGACTTACTTGTTTATACCTGGAAATTTGAACCTCTTATACCCCTTTACCTTTTTATTTCTCAATTAGAGTTGACACTCAATATTATTTCATATTAATTTCAGGTGTACAGCATTGTATTAGACACTTACATAATTTACAAAGTGATTCCCCCTGACTAATCCCATAGCTATACATAGCTATTACTGTATTATTGACTATATTCTCTATGTTTTACTTTACATCCTCATGGCTATTTTGTAACTACCAATTTGTACTTAATTCCTTTAACCTTTTCACCCCGCCCTCAACCTCCTCCCATTGAGCAATCATCAGCTTGTTCCCTGCATCTATGAGTTTGTTTCTGTTTTGTTTATTTTGTTCTTTAGATTCCATTAAGCAAGATCTTACAGCATTTGTCTTTCTCTGTCTGACTTATTTCACTTAGGATAATACCTTTCTGGTTAATCCATGTTGTTGCAAATGGTAAGAGTTCATTCTTTTTTTATGACTGAGTAATATTCTGTAGTATAAATATACCAAATCTTCTTTATCCAATAGTCTATTGTTGGGCATTCAGGTTACTTCCATATCTTTGCTATTGTAAATGATGCTGCAATGAACATAAGGGTGCATATGTCTTTTTGAATTAGTGTTTCGGATTTCTTCAAATAAATACCCAGAAATGTAATTGTTGCCTCATAAGGTAGTTCTATTTTTAATTTGTTGAGGAACCGCCATACTGTTTTCCATAGTGGTTGCACCAATTTGCAATCCCACCAATAGTGCAAAGGGTCGCCTTTTCTCCACATCCTCACTAATACTTGTTGTTTGTTGATTTATTGATGATAGCCATTCTGAGAGGTGTGAGGTCGTATCTCATTGTGTTTTTAATTTGCATGTCTCTGATGATTAGTGATGTTGAGCATCTTTTCATATGTCTATTGGCCATCTGTAGTCCTCTTTGAAGAAATATCTGTTCAGGTCTTCTGTACATTTTTTAATTGGATTGTCAGTTTTTGGTGTTAAGTTGCATGGGCTCTTAACAAATTTTGAATTGGATGTATCATTGGCAAATATCTTCTCCCATTCACTAGCTTGTCTTTCTGTTTTGTTGATGGTTTCCTTTTCTGTACAAAAACTTTTTAGTTTGATGTAGTCGATTGTTTATTTTTTCTTTTGTTTTCCTTAACTGAGGGGACATATAAAAAAAATATTACTAAGAGCAATGTCAAAAAGTTTACTGCCTATATTTTCATCTAATAGATTTATGGTTTGGGGTCTTTCATTTAAGTTTTGTTTTGTTTTGCTTTGTTTTAGCTGAGCCATCCTGCTACCTGTTGGTAGCTCAGCAGCTGCTCAGCTCAGGCTGGACTCGATCCGCTGTTGCTCAGAGCTCAAATTCTTGAGCGAGCTCTTAACCAACTGAGCCACTCGGCCGGCCCTCATTTAAGTTTTTAATTCATTTTTGGTTTATTCTTTTGTATGGTATAAGAAATTAGTCTAGTTTCATTTTTTTTGCATGTATCTGTCCAGTTTACCCAACACCATTTGTTGAATAGACTGTCTTTACCTCACTGTATATTCTTGCCTCCTTTGTCATAGATTAATTGATCGTATAGGTGTGCATTTATTTCTGGGCTCTTTATTCAGTTTCATTGATCTCTTGTATGTGTCTGTCTTTATGACAGTACCATGCTGTTTTGATTACTATAGCTTGTAATATAGTTTGATATCAGATATTGTGATACCTCCAACTTTGTTCTTCTTTCTCAACATTGCTGTGGCTATTGAGGGCCTTTTGTGGTTCCATATAAACTTTAGGATTATTTGTTTTAGTTACATGAAAAAATTCCATTGTCATTTTGAAATTACATTGAATCTATAGATTACTTTGGGTAGTATGAACGTTTTAACTATATTAATTTGTCCTACCCATGAGCATAGTATATGCTTCCATTTATTCACATATCCTTCAATGTCTTATAATTTTCTGAGGATAACTCTTTTACCTCTTTAGTTAAATTTATTCTATGTATTTTATTTTTGTTGATGTAATTGTAAATGGCATTGCTTTCGTAATTTCTGTTTCTGATAATTTGTTTCTGGTGTGTAGGAATGCAACCAATTTCTGAATATTAATATTGTATCCCGCTACTTTGCTAAATTTATTTATCAGTTTAATAGATTTTTGGTGGAATCTTTGGGATTCTGTATATACAGTATCATGTTATCTGCAAATAATGACAGTTTTACTTCTTCCTTTCCCATTTGGATGCCTTTCATTTCTTTTTCTTGTCTGATTGCTGTAGCTAGGACTTCCAAAACTATGTTGAATAAAATTGGTGAAAGTGGGCATCCTTGCCTTATTCCTAATCTTAAGGAAAATGCTTTTAGCTTTTCCCCATTGAGTATGATGTTAACTGTGGGTTTGTCGTATATGGTCTTTGTTATGTGAAGATACATTCCTTCTATTCCCACTTTGCTGAGAGTTTTTGTCATAAAAGGATGCTGATTTTGTTGTGTTGTCTCACAGCTGCTGAACCGTCTGCCCCCACACCCCCGCACCAATCCCCTGACCTAATGAGGTCATAAGGAAGTGTTTCAGAATGCTGAGACCCGATGGAATCATATCAGTAAAGCTGCCTTAAGAGAGCGTCTCAGGGCCTGCCGAGTGGCGCGATGGTTAAGAACTGGCTTGGGACGCCAGAGGGCCCCGGTTCGGAGCCCACATATGAGAGCCAGTGACGCTGCCCTCCACAGCTAAGATGCTGAACAACAGCTCAACCTGGAGCTGGGCTGCGTGAGTCCCCGGGGACGGCGTACGCTGCAGCCCCTGTGGCAGTGGGTTGCCATGGGCTACCGTGTATAGCCAGCAGCCAACGTGAGCAGCCAGCAGCTGCAGTGAGCAGCCGTCCAGAAGCGGCGACTGATGTGCCTCGCCTGGGAAGAGCGCAATGATGGTGCCAACTTGGGCCAGTGAAGCAACGTCCTCCACAAATAGACTGAAGAACAAAAGGACAGCATATTTTCTGTTCCCCTTCCCCCAATTCCCCAGCACTGTTCCCATCCCCCCAATTCCCCAATAAAAATCTTAAAAAAAAAAGAGAGCGTCTCAGAATGCTGGGACCCCATGGAATGATATCGGTCATCCTCCCTTATCAGATTGTTTCAGAGAACAGTGACTCCATCCCCCGGGGTGTTGTGTATGTGTAAAGGCACAGTACATGCTGGAAGCACAAGGGGGACTTTCAGTGACCACAGTTTTCAGGCACATAAACCCACAGACAACGGAGAAGGCAAAGTTCACTTCTTAATAACCAATAAAAGGTATGCGTTGGCCCGATTCAGGGCTCAGTCTTTGAGACTGGAGTCCCTTGGCCCCGCTTTAGCTAGATATAATTGAGTCTTGTCTTTCTTAACCTTGCGCTACCTCCTCTTGAACTCCACTGCTCTTGCTGCGTGGGACGCAACATCTGGCGCCCAACCTGGAGTACGAGAAAGAAGGACAACTTCGAGTTGGTTATAAAAGAGGTTTCACGATGCAACGCCCAGGAGCACATCTGGACAACTACAAGGTAGGGAAGATCCCGGATAATTTAGCCAGGGTAACGAGAAATTTACTAAACTTTTGTATGAAAGAGTGAGAATGTGTGAGTGATTGACTAGAGTTCCACAGCTTTGGCTACGGAACTCGTTCAGGCCCTAATCTGCGATTCTGTGGTAGCGGCGTAAGGCAAAACGGTAACTTGGCCAAGCTTAGCAGCGTCAACCAGGCCCAGGGTTTATATGGGTGCACCATAGCCAAGATGAACCTTAAAGTCCCATGAGAGACGCGGTCAGATGGGCATCTGATTCAATCTGGAGTGAAACTTTCTCCTTTCTCTCTTTTTACTCTAAATTGGGAAATGTTAATAGCCAATACAGACTTTATATCTGCTTACTTAAACAGCTTATTAAGAAAGGAGGGGCTAAAGTATCAGAAAAGAAATTGGAGGAATTTTTAAAAGTCATAGAGACTCCTCCCTGGTTTCCTAACTTAGGGACATTGGACTTAGAACCATGAGAAGCAGTAGGCCCCAAACTCCGTGAGCTAAATCTTCAGGGAGTTTCACTGCCAGCCACAGTTTGGGATACATGGCGGTTAGTCTGGTCAGTTTTGGAACCTTCCCAAACTGACACGTAAGAAGAAGGGGAAGATGACGATCAGAGTTGTAAGGACCGAGAGGAAAACTCTGAGGAAAGAGAAAAAGATTCTTTAGAGGCACCCACAGTTGTCCCAATATCATTATATCCACCTTTGGGAGACTGTTTGGAGAACTACAGTTCACCCCCTACTCCTTTACCTTAGTTCCTGCCTCTGCCGCCGCCTTTATATACGGTGCAGGAATGGGAACCTTTTTGAAAACCAACTAAAAGCAATAATCCTTTTCTTTCTGCTGCCCGCGCACTTCCCCCACCTGCCGGAGATTCTTGCATATCGCTATCTGCCATGGAGCGAGGCATATGACAGGCTAGGATAGAAGGAGATTTGGATGCTTTGAATTTCCCTGTTGTCATTCAGGAGCATATCGCCCCTAATGTAGACCACCCTAATGGAATCCATGAAGCTAGATATGAGCCTTTTTCTTTTAAATTGTTAAAGGAGCTCAAACAGGCTGTGATCCAGTATGGACCTACTTCTCCATACACAATGGGCCTTTTTAGGGGAATAGAAGATGGCAGTTGATTAATTCCAGTAGATTGGAATGCTATGGTCAAAACTTGTCTGTCTTCTCAATTTTTACAATTCAAAACATGGTGGATTGATGGTGCAGAATCTCAGGACAGGCATAATCAGGCTCATAATATTGATATAAATAAAGATCAATTATTGGGGAATGGTGATTGGATAGATACTCAAGATCAATTAAGAATGGAGGATCAGGCTATTGCTCAGCTAAAACTGATTTGTTTTATGGTATGGGAAAAGATAGAAGTAGAAGGTAAAGCCCCAACTTCTTTCAGAAAATCTTACAAGATCCCCGTGAACCTTACTCTGAATTTATTGCTCGCTTGCAAGATACCATAAATAAACAGGTAACCAATTCCCAAGTGGCTGATATAATTTTACAAATTATGGCTTATGATAACACTAATGAAGATTGTAAAAGGGCAATAGGAGCTCAGAAAGGAAAGACAGATACAATGGGATATCTTCGTTTATGTCGAGGAGTAGGAACAGAAGAATTTAAAGGTCCCATGCTGGCTCAGGCTATTACAGGATTAACAGTAGGAAAGAATAAGTTTTCTGGCACTTGCTGCAATTGTGAAAAATCTGGTCATACTCAAAAGGAGTGCCAAAAGAAAAACAGAAATAGCTCCCACCCACCTAATACTTCTGCTTCTATGGGACCTAAACAACCTGGGTTATGTCCTAGGTGCCGAAAAGGAAATCACTGGGCATATGAATGTAGATCAGTTTTTCATAAGGATGGAACTCCCCCCTTCAGGGAAATGGGAAAGGGAGCCAGCCCAAGCCCCGACAACAACCGGGGCATATATGACACCGGCCGTTCCTCAGAACTACTAAGCCGTGCCTCCCCCAGACTTTCAGTACAACAATTAAGTCCCGCTACTGAGGGAAGTGCTGCAGTAGACATTTGTAAGGCACAAGATATTTTATCACTTCCTGGAGAGTCCCCTCTTCGCGTAGCTACAGGAATTTTTGAGCCAAATACTGTTAGACTCCTCCTCGGCTATTCTAGTTTAACTTCCAAAGGAGTTACAGTCCATACAGGTATAATTGATTCAGATTATAAAGGAGAAATTCAAATTATAATGTCCTTATCAGTTCCCTGGTCTGCAAAAAAGGGGAGAGTGGTTTGCACCGTTACTCCTGCTCCCATGTACTCCCCCAGGAAAGCAGGGAACTCAAAAAAGAGGGACTGGAGGATTTGGAAGTACAGGTCAAGCAGGTATTTTTCTAGCAGAAAAAATTTCAGGAATTCGCCCTGTTTGCCAGATTGTAATTCAAGGCAAAAAAAATTGAGGGTCTTTTAGATACAGGAGCTGATGTTTCCATCATCAGCTCACAAGAATGGCCAAAAAATTGGAAGGTACAGGAACCCAATATTAATATTGTTGGGGTTGGCTGAGCTTCAGGCTTGTGTCACGGTGTCTGCATTCTTCCTTGCCTTGGACCTGAAGGCCAGAAAGGATTTTTACAACCCTATGTTGCTGAAATTCCAGATAGTTTGTGGGGTCATGATTTACTTACTCAGTGGAAAGTGGAAATTTGGATACCCCCCGGACAATATAGTCCTCAAAGTCAGAAAATAGTGAGTCAAATGGGATATCAGCCAGGAAAAGGTTTAGGAAAATTTAATTAGGGTATTACTCAGCCGATTCAGCCCTCATCTCAACAAGGATGTGAAGGACTAGGTTATTGGACAGACACACAAAAGTCTTTTATATAGGGGCCACTGTTGCAGAGCTACGGACTCCCGTACTTCTTAAATGGATAGACAACAAGCCTCTCTGGCTAGAACAGTGGCTCCTTTCACAGAAAAAATTAGAGGCTTTACCTGAATTAGTGCAAATCGAATTCAAACAAGACCATATAGAACCTTCTACTAGCCCTAGGAATTCTCCAGTTTTTGTCATTAAGAAAAAATCAGGAAAATGGCGAATGCTCACAGATATCCAAGCTGTTAATGCTGCTATTGAGCCTATGGGTGCATTACAGCTTGGACTCCCACAACCTTCTATGATTCCAAAAACTTGGCCTTTAATAGTTATTGAGTTATAGGATTGTTTTTATATAATCCCTTTACATCCTCAAGATTGCCCTCACTTTGCATTTTCTATTCCCTCAAATAATAATAAACAACCTATGAGGAGATATCAGTGGAAAGTACTCCCACAGGGAATACTTAACAGTCCAACCATCTGTCAGCTTTTTATAACTTGAGCTCTTATACCAGTAAAAACTGAGTTTTCTGATTGTTATATCCTTCATTATATGGATGACATTGTCTGTGCTGCATCCTCAATGGAGCAGCTGGCTACATGTTTTGAATTACTTAAAAAACAGCTTGATTCAGCAGGACTTTGCATTGCTCTAAATAAGATTCAAACCACTATGCTAGTACAATATTTAGGAGCGTTGGTTGATAGACAGTCTATCAGACCTCAAAAAGTTCAAATCAGAAGAGACCAGATTTCTACTTTAAATGACTTACAAAAATTATTAGGGGTTATTAATTGGCTATGTCCTACTCTAGGTATTCCTACCTATGCGCTCAGTAATTTGTTTGGCCTTTTACGAGGACCTCTGCAGCTTGATAGCCCTCGTGAATTAATCCTTCAAGCTAATTAGGAATTAGAACTTGTTGAGTGAAAAATGTAAGAGGTTCAAATGTGTGTCCCTCTTAACCTTTACAGGTTTTAATTTTCTCTACGCCACATTCACATACAGCGGTTATTGTACAACAAGATGATCTGATTGAGTGGCTTTTTCTACCTAACAATTTTGTTAAATCTCTTCCCACCTATGTAGAATTAATTTCTGAACTCATATCAAGAGCTTGTACCCAAGTTCTCCATCACACTGGAAGGGAGCCTGATCAAATAGTTGTTACCTTTAAGAAACAACAGATTTCTCACTTAAATATTCGTGCTGAGTCTTGGCAGGTTGCTATTAGTAATTTCTATGGAATTATTGATAACCATTATCCTAAAAACAAATTGTTTCAGTTTTTGCAAAAAACTAATTGTATTCTACCAGAAAGCTCTGGCAGGAGCCCATTCCTCAGGGTATTACAGTTTTTACTGATGGGTCTAACAATGGCAAGGCAGCGATCGTCAGTGAAAAGGGGCATCAGCTTGTACAAACTAACTGCTTGTCAGCACAAAGAGCTAAACTTGTGGCTGTCCTAACCGCCTTACAAGATTTTTCTGGTCCTCTAAATATTGTTTCTGATTTGGCTTATGTAGTTCATACAGTACAGAACACTGAGACAATGTTTCTATCTTACAATTCAAATTCGTCTCTTCAAATTTTATTTAGTCAACTCCAGCAGGTTATAAGAAACCGCTAACATCCATTTTGTATCACCCACATCCACGCTCACACCACCCTACCGGGTCCGATGACACGCGGTAATGCTATTGCAGATTCTTTGGTAGGGAGCGCTCAGGTTGCTGAGGCAATGCACTTTCATTCATTAACTCATACTAATGCTTGCAGTTTTCCATTACTAACAAACAGGTCAAACACATTGTTCAAACCTGTCCAACTTCTCAGATCCTTAACGCACCTCAGGAATGCCCTGAAGGAGTAAATCCTCGAGGTCTCATTCCTAATGACATCTGGCAAATAGACGTTACTCACATCCCCTCCTTTGGAAAATCCTCATTTGTACATGTTACAATCGATACTGCCTCTGGCTTTCTTGTGGCTACAGCTCAGACCGGTGAAACAGTAGCCCACTCTTGCTGTCATTTATTAACCTGTTTTTCTATTATGGGCCTCCCTAAGAACATTAAAACAGACAATGGACCTGCATACACCAGTTCCAAGTTTGCAGGTTTTTGCGCCACCTGGCGTATAACTCATACCAAGGGCACCCCTTACAACCCACAGGGTCAAGCCATTGTTGAACGTGCTAATTCAACCTTAAAGAAACAGTTGCAAAAACAGAAAGGGGGAGACATAAGAGAAACCCCACAGATGCAACTGGCAAAAGCTATGTTTACTTTAAATTTTTTGAATTCATCTGGTTCAAGCACTGAACCACACCTTGGGTGGACTGCAGCTGAAAGACATTTTCATAACAGCCCAAGGCCACTGGAAAATGTGCCTATCTGGTGGAAAGACATTCAGCCTAATCAATGGCATTTAGGACAAGGTTTGCTTGTATTTCTCCAGGTCCAGAAGAATGTCCTTTGTGGGTACCTGGCTGATGTGTCAAACCATACCATGAGCGACACGCCAAGGAAAAGGAAGCCAATATGGCCAAAGATTGTGAGATATGATTGGCCCCCTGACTAGCCTAGATCAGAGCACGAGGAACCTCCAACGATTGAGATGTCAAATCTCTCATTTCAACCCACTTGTCTGAGGCCAACAACCTCCTCTGCATCTCGTATGGTAACCCCGTGAATGAAGAGTGCTTCTCTTCCTATCTGGGGGCAATTAAAAAAGCTAGCACAAGTAGCTGAACACCGGCTGATGGAAGAAAATGTTCCTAAAACTAAAACCAACATACTAGTTTCCATGTTGGCAATCCTCTCTGTTGTAAGTTGTCTTCCACGTGGTGTTACAGCTGATAATTTTACTTATTGGGCTTATATACCCAGTCTCCCACTATTAACTCCTGTAACTTGGAATGATGATCCTCCTCTGATTTATATCAATGATAGTTCTTGGTTCCCTGAACCTGAGGATCCAAGGGGTCCGGAATTTCCTGAGGAGTAAGGAAGAAATTTTACTCTTTATGGCCACACAACCTTGGGCTATTTATATATACCCATTTGGTCCTGTTCCTCCATGTCTTTCTCTCACCAATCAAGCCTGGGTACTTCCCAGCGGGAGGGAAAATGACTTATAAAGATCTGTTCATAATTACCGGGAAAGGATTTGTAACACAGGATCTCAGTACTCACAGTTTTCCTCCCCCCACACCTCCATGTTCTCAAAATTATAATTGCACTAATGCTGAATCACATATTCATTGGGAAGAATGCCGAGGAAGCCTCGATCAGGTAATATTTAATAACTCTTTTGGAACTGTAGTCGACTGAGGTCCTTACGGAGCCACAATTTGTTCTTGCTCCTGACTAAAATGCTCTGAACCTCAGCTGCTAAGCTGGCAGTTATCCGAGTACAGCTTTCCCCAAGTTGTTAAGTTACCATTTAATATTGCCATCTTTCGGAAAGATAGGGCTCTCACCCTTCCTCAATTAAGAATGATTAAGCCCATCTGAGGTCCATTTCAAAAAACTTTATGGAAGGTGGCTTTAAGCCTTGGACAAAATAAGATCTGAAAAGGAAACTGTACACGAAAAGATAACAAAACATATGTTTTTCAGCTTAAGTAAACTAAAATGTTTTATTTACAGATTTGTCTTAAAATTCCTTTTGCTTTGTTAACAGGAAAATTCACCATTAATCAGACCGCAAAATTAGTTGAATGCCCTCAATGTCATTTATATACTTGTCTCAATTCCTCAATTTTTGGAACCTCCCATAATTACCAGATTATGATATTAAAAAGGAGACGGGGATTATGGCTCCCTGTCCACGCTTCTAGGGTGTGGGAAGGTTTTCCAACTGTTCATATTGCTTTGCAGCTTCTTCGTAAGATATCACGTAGAACTAAAAGATTTATTGGCCTTTTAATAGCAGCCATTATGGGAATAATAGCAATAACCACTGTTGCTGCTGTCTCCAGAGTAGCTCTTCACCAGACGGTGCAGACTACCCAATTTGTACAACAATGGCATGAAAATGCCAGCAAAACTTGGAATCAGCAGATAAGAATTGATTAAAAAATCAGCGTATGACTAGCTGATTTAGAAACAACTGTTGTTTCTCTTGGAGACCAGTTAAAAAGTCTCCATACCATGATTACCTTAAAATGTGATTGGAATGTTTCCACTTACTGTGTAACTCCTTTTTCTTACAATCAGACACGTACCCCTTGGTCGGAGGTACAAGCTCATCTCTTGGGACATATGCCCAACCTTACTGTAGATGTCCTACAGTTACAACAAGAAGTGGATCAGATGTCTTCTGCTAATCTCCAGCTCCTCCCAGGAGAGGACGCCCTTTCCGTGGCTGCGGAAGGACTCTCTACTCTAAATCCCATTACCCGGGTAAAAGGCCTGGGTGGAGGATTTGCCAGTGCTCTTATACTTTTAAAAGATTTATTTATTTATTTATTTATTTATTTATTTATTTATATTGGGGAATTGGGGGGATGGGAACAGTGCTGGGGAATTGGGAGAAGAGGAACAGACAAGTTGCTGTCGTCCTGTTCCTCAGTCCAGCTGTGGAGGACGTTGCTCCACTGGCCCAAGCTGGCACCCTCACTGCGCTCCTCCCGGGCGAGGCACACCAGCCGTCGGCCTCCGGAAGGCTGCCCACTGTGGCTGCTGGCCGCTCACGTTGGCTGCCGGCCACACACGGCAACCCATGGCAACCCATGGCAACCCACTGCAGCAGGGGCTGCAGCCTATGCCGTCGCCAGCGACCCACAGCAGCCCAGCTCCAGGTCAAGCCGTTTATCAGCATCCCAGCTGTACAGGGCAGTGTCACTGGCCCTCATATGTGGGATCCGAACCGGGGCCCTCTGGCATTCCAAGCCAGTTCTTAACCATCGCGCCACTCGGCCGGCCCTACACTTATACTTTTATTGAATATTCTATTGTTCTGTTTAAGCCTCAGATGTGGACAACAAGCCCTCCGGTGGGCAATAGATTAAGTGACTGCCAAGTCTGTGTTTATCCTTCTACAAAAACAGAAAGGGGAAGATGTTGCCTCACAGCAGCTGAACCGTCAATGCCCCCCCTCTTCCCCTGCGCCAATCCCCTGACCTAATGAGGTCATAAGGAAGTGTTTCAGAATGCTGAGACCTGGTGGAATAATATTGGTAAGGCTTCCTTAAGGGAGTGTCTCGGAATGCTGGGACCCCATGGAATGATATCAGTCATCCTCCCTTATCGCATGGTTTCAGAGAACAGTGACTCCATCCCTCGGGGTGGTGTGTGTGTAAAGGCATAGTACGTGCTGGAAGCACAATGGGGACTTTCGGTGACCACAGCTTTTAGGCACGTGAACCCACAGACAATGGAGAAGGAAAAGTTCACTTCCTTTCTTTTCTTTTTTTTTTTAAAGATTTTTATTGGGTAATTGGGGGATGGGAACAGCGCTGGGGAATTGGGGGAAGGGGAACAGACAAGTTGCTGTCCTTTTGTTCTTCTTCAGTCTAGTTGTGGAGGACGTTGCTTCACTGGCCCAAGTTGGCACCATCATTGCGCTCTTCCTGGGTGAAGCAGATCAGTCGCTGGCTTCTGGACAGCCGCTCATGGCAGCTTGAGGGGCGCTCACGGTGGCTGCTGGCTACACACGGTAGCCCATGGCAACCCACTGCAGCAGGGGCTGCAGCCTACGCCGTCGCCGGCGACTCACAGCAGCCCAGCTCCAGGTTGAGCTGTTGTTCAGCATCTTAGCTGTAGAGGGCAGTGTCACTGGCCCTCATATGTGGGATCCGAACCGGGGCCCTCTGGCGTCCCAAGCCAGCTCTTAACCAATGCGCCACTTGGCTGGCCCATTCACTTCTTTTCTTAATAACCAATAAAAGTTATGTGTTGGCCCAATTCGGGGCTCAGTCCTTGAGATTGGAGTCCCTTGGCCCCGCTTTAGCCAGATATAATTGAGTCTTGTCTTTCTTTTTCTTTTTTTTTTTAAAGATTTTTATTGGGGAATTGGGGGAAGGGGGAACAGACAAGTTGCTGTCTTTTTTTTGTTCTTCAGTCTAGTTGTGGAGGTCGATGCTTCACTGGCCCAAGTTGGCACCATCATTGCGCTCTTCCTGGGTGAAGCAGATCAGTCGCTGGCTTCTGGACAGCCGCTCATGGCAGCTTGAGGGGCGCTCACGGTGGCTGCTGGCTACACACGGTAGCCCATGGCAACCCACTGCAGCAGGGGCTGCAGCCTACGCCATCGCAGGCGACTCACAGCAGCCCAGCTCCAGGTCGAACTGTTATTCAGCATCATAGCTGTAGAGGGCAGTGTCACTGGCCCTCATATGTGGGATCCCAACCGGGGCCCTCTGGCGTCCCAAGCCAGCTCTTAACCAACACACCACTCAGCTGGCCCAGAGTCTTGTCTTTCTTAACCTTGCGCCGCCCCTCTCATACTCCACCGCTCTTGCTGCGCGGGACGCGGCATTGTCAAATGCTTTTTCTGCATCGATTGATATGATCATATGATTTTTTTTTAAGCTGAGCCATCCTGCCACCTGTTGGCAGCTCAGCAGCTGCTCAGCTCGGGCCAGGACTCGAACTGCTGTTGCTCAGAGCTCAAACTCTTGAGCGAGCTCTTAGCCAACTGAGCCACTCAACCGGCCCATTATCATATGATTTTTATCCTTTATTTTATTTATGTGGTGTATCACATTAATTGATTAGCAGATATTGAACCAAACTTGCATACCAGGAATAATCTCACTTGATCATGGTGTATGATCTTTTAAATGTATTGCTGAATTCAGTTTGCTAATATTTTGTGGATGATTTTTGCATCAATGTTCATCAGAGATAATGGCCTATAATTTTCTTTTTTTGTAACTCTTTCTTTGGCTTTGGAATCAAGGTAATGGTGGCCTCATAAATGAGGTTGGGAGCCTTCTGACCTCTTCGATTTTTTTGGAATACTTTGAGAAGGATAGATGTTAATTCTTCTTTAAATATTTGGTAAAATTCACCTGTCCAGGACTTTTTTGTGGGGAGTTTTTGGATTACTGATTCGATTATATTAGTAGTAATCAATGTGTTCAGATTTTCTGTTCCTTCTTTATTAAGTCTGGAAGATTGTATGTTTCTAGGAATTTATCCATGTCTTCCAGATTGTCAAATTTATAGGCATATAATTATTTGTAGTGTTTTCTTATAATTTTTGTTTTTGTATTTTTGTAGTGTCAGTTGTCATTTCTCCTCTTTCATTTCTATTTTTATTTATTTGGGTCTTCTTCCCTTTTTTCTTTTTTTTTTCAAGTTTATTGGGTGACAATGGTTAGTAACTTACATAGGTTTCAATGATCCTTTTTTCTTGATAAGTCTCATTGAAGGTTTATCAATTTTGTTTATCTTTCAAAGAACCAGATCTTGGTTTCATTGATATTTTGTATTGTTTATTTAGACTCTATTTGGTCTATTTCCACTCTGATCATTATTATTTCCTTTCTTCTACTCACTTTGGGCTTTGTTTGCTGTTTCTTTTCTAGTTTCTTTAAGTGTAGAGCTGGATTATTTATTTGAGATTTTTCGTCTTTCTTTAGGTAGGCTTGTATTGCTATGAATTTTCCCCCCAGGACTGCTTTTGCTGTGTCCCACAGATTTGGGATCATTGGGTTTTCATTTTTATTTCTCTCAAGGTATCTTTTGATTTCTTCCTTGATCTCATTGTTGACCCACTCGCTATTTAGTAGCATGTTATTTAGTCTCCATGTGTTTGTGTGTTTTTCAGTTTTTTTCTTGTGATTGATTTCTAGTTTTATACCACTGTGATCAAAGAAGACAATTGATATGATTTCAATCTTCTTAAATTATTTGAGACTTGTTTTGTGGCCTAACATGTGGTTATCTTGGAAAATGTTCCATGTATACGGAAAAGAATGTATATTTCGCTGTTCTGGGGTGGAATACTCTAAAAATATCAATTAAAGTCATCTGATCTAATGTGTTATTTAAGGCTGCTGTTTTCTTATTGATTTTCTGCCTGGAAGATCTATCCCTTAATGTCAATGGGATGTCAAAATCCCCTACTATGACTATTACTGTCAAACTCCCCCTTTATGTAGGTTAATATTTGCTTTATATATTTTGGTGCTTTTATGTTGAGTGCTTAAATGTTTACAAGGGTTATATTCTCTTATTGAATTGATCCCTTTATCGTTATGAAATGTCCTTCTTTTTCTCTTATTATATATAGCCTTTGTTTTATAATCTATTTTGTGTGATATAGGTATTGCTATCCCAGTTTTTTTTTTCATTTCCATTTGCATGAAATATCTTTTTCCAACACTTTACTTTCAGTGTGTTTGTGTCTTTTGATCTGAAGTGAGCCTCTTGTAGGCAGCATATGTATGGGTCTTCTTTTCTTATCTATGCAGCTACCCTGTCTCTTGATTGGAGCATTTAATCCATTTACATTTAAAGTGATTATTGATAGGTATATAGTTATTGCAATTTTGTTATTTATATTTATGTTCTTTTCCCCCCTCCTTTTTCTTCTTAAAGAAGTCCATTTAAAATTTCTTGTAATACTGTTTTGCTGGTAATGAATACCTTGAGCTTTTTCTCATCTAGGAAGCTCTTTATCTCTCCTTCAATTTTAAATGATAGCCCTCCTGGGTAGAGTAGTCTTATAGTAGGCCCTTGCTTTTTATAAATTTGAATATTTTGTGCCAACCCCTTCTGGCCTGAAAAGTTTCTGTAGAGAAACCAGCTGGTATTCTTATGGGAGTTCCCTAGTAGGTAACTAACTGCTTTTCTTTTGCTGCTTTTAAGATTCTCTCTTTGTCTTTAAACTTTGGCATTTTAATTATGATGTGTATTGGGGTGGGCCTCTTAGAGTTTATATTTTTGGGAAACTCTGCACTTCCTGGACTTGTATGTCCATTTCCTTCACCAGGTTAAGGAAGTTTTCCATCATTATTTCTTTTTAGTCTCTTGTTTTCTCTCTTCTCCTTCTGGTACCCCTATGATGCAAATGTTGTTATGCTTGATGTTGACTCAGAGGCCCCTTAAGCTATCCTTGTGTTTTTTTATTCTTTTTCCTTTTTGCTATTTTGATTGGGTGTTTTCTGCACTTTGTCTTCTAAATTGCTGATTGATCTCCTGCTTCATCTAACCTGCTGTTAATTCCTTCTGGTGTTTCTTCATTTCAGTTATTGTATTCTTCATTTCTGACTGGTTCTCTTTTATGGTTTCTATGTCCTTTTTTTTTTTTTAAAGATTTTATCGGAGAATTGGGGGAGGGAACAGCGTTGGGGAATCAGGGAAGGGGAACAGACAAGTTGCTGTCCTTTTGTTCTTCAGTCTAGTTGTGGAGGACGTCACTTCACTGGCCCATGTTGGTATTATCATTGCACTTTTCCCGGCTGAGACAGTTGCTCGCCGAGCATAGGATGGTGGCTCACAGCGGCTCACGGCAGCTCACAAAAGCGCAAGCCAGCTGCCGGCCAGTCCCACTGCAGCCTAAGTCATCACTGGCGACTCACAACAGCCCAGCTCCAGGTCAAGCTATTGTTCACCATCTTAGCTGTAGAGGGCGCAGCATCACTAGCCCTCATGTGGGATCTGAACCGGAGCCCTGCTGCTCAGAGCTGGCATCCCAAGCCAACTCTTAACCAACGTGCCACTCGGCCGGCCCTCTATGTCCTTTTTTATGTTTACTATCTCTTTGTTGAAGTTCTCATTGAGATCATTGAGCATCCTTATAACCAGTGTTTTGAATTCTGCATCTGGTAGATTACTTATCTTCATTTTGTTTAGTTCTTTTTCTGTAGTTTTCTCCTGTTCTCTCACTTGGGACATGCTTTTTGTTTTCTCATTTTGTCTGCCTTTCTGTGTTTGTTTCTGTGTATTAGGTAGATCTGCTATGTCTCCCAGTCTTGGCAGGGTGGCTTTATGTAGTAGGTGACCTGTGAGGCCCAGTAGGGTAGTCTCCCTAGTTACCTATGCTGGTTATTCTAGGTTGTGTGTGTCCTACTCTTGTAGTTGTTGTTGGCATGTCAGTGGGTGGGATTAACCTTCAAGCTTACTGGCTGTGAAGATGGACCACAACCACAGTGTATGACTTTCTGTGCTGACCTTATGGAGCAAGATTTACCCCAATGGGCTCTGGTGCCTGCTGAGACCATGCTTTGGGTATGCTACTTGTAGGGCTAATTGAGTGGTATTCTGTTGTAGTTTGAAGCTGACCACCATTGTGCTCGCTCTGAGGCCTCTTGGGAGGGGCTCCTGAGAGGCCAGGGTAAGATACTTCCTGTGATTGGTTTAAGGATACCTGGTAGGAGATACAAAGTGAACTGTGGTTGGCTATTGTCTGTGCTGGATCTGGAGGTGGGTGGCAGAGGCCATGCTGGGAACCAAGGTAGGCTGTCACCAGTACTAGGCCTGGGGCAGCTCAGCAAAAGCCCCAGGGCACCCCAAGGCCGGTTCTCACTTTCCAGCTGTCCATAAGTCTCAGCAGCTGAAAGAGCCTCGGATGGTACAGGAGCTGGCTGGGGCAGGGTCTCAGGGCGTCAGCAGCATGGGGTGCATGGTGTTCAATGGGTTAATGCAGATTCAGATTTTATGCCAGTTCTGAGCCTGGAGCCACTCTGCAAAAGGCTCAGAGCACACCAAGAACAGCTGCTGCCCATGTGGGGCTGGGCCCATGAAAATTGTCTAAGAAAGACTGCAGCTCGGGCCAACACTGGCTGCCTGCCAGTTGTGAAAAAGCCTGTTAAATGGATGGAGTCACAGGGACTCATCAGGGTACGGTGAGCAGAGCTCACCAGGCCAATGAAAATTCACATTTGGCCATGTGGGGGGAGGGCTCAACACAGGAAAGATGGCTTCAGTCCATGGGGCTCACGGGAGAAGGGCTCAACACAGGGACAATGGTGGCTTTTCTTCCACCCCTTTCCCTGAAGCCACCCAACTCAGTTTCTTCACGTATGTCTGTGACACCTCCCAAGCTGTAGTCCCTTCCTGAAGCCAAGGGTGAGTGCCTGGGAGTGAGAGAGTCTGTGCAAAGGCCCTTTAAGAGGACGTCTGGGTTTCCAGCTGCCTTTTATCTCATCCAGGTGGATGGAATCCCCACTGACTTTCACAGCCAGATGCCATGGGGTTCCTCTTTCTAGCACTGGTGCTCTGGGCTGGGAAACCTGGTGTGGGGCTGGGACTCCTTGTTCTTCAGGGGGACCTCTGTAGCTGAGATAGTCCTCCTGATTTTTGAACACCACACATGGGGCCAGTCCGTTTTATGTCTCCACCCCTCCTACCAGTCTCAGGATGGCTTCTTCTTTGTATCTTTAGTTATATGACTTCTGTTCAGCTAGTCTTCAGATGGTTCTCCAGGTTCATTGTTCTGTAATTTAGTTGCAGTTTTAATGTAGTCACAGGAGGAGGCAAGAACAGCATTCACCTACTCTATCATCCTGACCAGAATGTGTCTCCATGACTTCTGAAGAATCTAGACAGCCATATCCAAAATCTCCAACTCATAAAAGCAGAATAGCAATAATTGCTTCCAGTTGCAGCACAGCCTGTTCAGCTTCCACACAGACTGAAGCTGGCCCAGTGCCCACCCCGTCCTTTCTATGTCTGGCTTCTTTCAATCAACATAATTATTTTGAAATTCATCCATATTATAGCACATATCAATATTTCATGAATATACCAAACTTTGTTTATCCACTCATCTGTTGATAAACATTTAGATTGTTTTTCAGCTTTTATATCAACCAAAGTCACTATGAACATTTGTATACAAGTCTTGTGAAATATGCTTTCTTTTCTCAGGGTAAATAAATAACTAAGAGTGAGATTGCTAGATCATGTAGTATGTGTTTAAGAAAAACAAAATGAAAAAAAAAGTGATGCCTGCTAAACTGATTTCCCAAGTGGTTGTACCATTTTATATTTCTACCAGCAGTGTAAGAGGATTCCAGTTCCACCCCATCATCATCAACATTTGATACAATCAGTATGTTTCATTTTAGCCATTCTAATAGGTATGTAATTGTATCTCATTGTGGTTTTAATTTGCATTTCTTTAATCACTGATGATGTTGAGTTGTTCTTCATGTATGCATTTGAAACCTGTATATTTCCTTGAAGTGTCTATTCAAATTTGTTGTGGATTTTTTTATTGGATTGTTTTCTTATTGAGTTTTGAGAGTTCTTTCTGTATTCTGTATCCTTTATCAGATATATGATTTGCAAACATCTCCTAGTCTGTGGTTTGTCTTTTCGTTCACCTACCAGTGCCTTTGAAGAGCAGAAATTTAAAATTTTATCAAGTCCAGTTTATCCATTTTTTCTTGTGTGGTTTTGTTACTTAGAAATATTTGCTTGCCTCAAGGTCACAAAGATATTCTCCTACTTTTTTTTCTTCTAGATTTATGGTTCCAGCTATGATATATCTCAAAGTATTTTTCATGTATGGATTTGATTATCTAGTTGTTATAGCACCACTCATTAAAAAGCTTTCATTTTCCAATTGAATCAATTAGAAATATATGTGAGTGTCTATTTCTGGACTCTATTTTGTTTCATAGATGTATTTTCTATTCTTATGTCAATACCATAAAGGCTTGATTACTATAGCTTTATATGAAATTAAAAAGTATAAGTCCTCTGAATTTGTTCTTTTTCAGAATTGTTTTGGCTATTCTAGACCCTTTGCATTTTCATATAAATTTTAGGATCAACTTGTCAATTTCTACTAAACAGCATGATGGATTTTTTTTTCTTGGATTTGTGTTGAAATTATAGATGAATTTGGGGGAAATGGACATCATAAAAATTTTCAATCCTCCAATCCATGAACATAGTGTAGCTGCCCATTTATTTAAATCCTTAATTTCTATTAGCATTGTTTTGCATTTATTTCATTAAATTCCTTCCTAAATATTTGATATTTTTGATGTTATTACAAATAGTGTCCTTTTAAATTCTTTCCCAATTGCTTGTTCCTAATATATATGAGGTCTGACAATTAAGTTTGTGTACTCGTCCTAGAAAAAGTACTACATACTTCATTGCTGAATATCACTATCACCTTCAAAGTACTCCCCTAAGGAAGCTATGCACCAATGCCAGCATCTAGTCCACCCTTCAAAGCAATTTTGGAACTCTTTCTGGAATGGCCATCAGCTGTCATCGTATTACCCTTGATGCCCTGAATGTTGTCAAATGTCTTCCTTCCAATATTACCTTTATCTTCGGGTCAAGAAAGAAGTCATTGGGGGCCAGATCAGGTGAGTAACAAGGGTGTTCCAATACATTTATTTGTTTACTGGCTAAAAACTCCCTCACAGACAGTGCCATGTGAGGTGGTGCATTGTCGTGATGCAAGAGCCATGAATCACTAGTGAAAAGTTCAGGTCATTTTCATGTAACTTTTTCATGCAGCCTTTTCAGCACTTCCAAATAGTAAACTTCGTTAACTGTCCAGTCGGTACAAATTCATAAAGAATAATTCCTCTGATATCAAAAAAGGTTAGCAACATTGTTGCAACAAGTTCACGAACTTAATTGTCAGACCTCGTATAAACACAAGTTTTGTATATTGACCTTGTATCCTGCAACCTTGCTAAATTCACTTATTAGTTTTTGTAGATGTTTTTGTTTTCTAACATTCTTCAGGTTTTCTATACAGAATCATGTTGCCTATGAACAGAAACAGCTTTATTTCCTCCTTCCAATATGTATTATTTTGTTTTATTACCTGCTGTACTTCCTGTACAATGTTCAATAAAGTGGGGAGATTGATATCCTTTACTTGTTACTGACGTTTCCGTGTTTCACTGTTAAGCATGTTGTTAACTATATGTATTTGATATATGCACTTTATTAGATTGAGGATCCCTTCTCTTCCTATTTTGCTGGAAGTTGTTGCCATGAATAGGCATTGAATGCTCTCAAATGCTTTTTCTGCTTTAATAAGATGGTCCTATGATTTCCCCCTTTTATTTTGTTAATGTGGTAATGTATTGATTTTTGAATGTTAAGCCAAAAACTTGCATTCCTGAAAAAAGCCACTGGATTCTATTTCCTAACACTTTGTTACAGAGTTACAGTGTTTATATTTAAGAGGAATATTGATCTGTAATTTTCTTTTCTTGTAATGTCTTTGTCAAAGTTTGGTATCAGGGTTATATTGTCCCACTAAAAACAGTAAGGAAGCATTTCCACCTCTTCGTGTTTAGGAAGAGATAATGTGAATTAGTATTATTTTTTCCACAAATGTTTGATATGCTTTACCCGGAGAAAAAACAAGGGCTTAGAGGAAATTGGTAGCTTTTATGATGGTTAATTTTTAGTGTCAGCTTGACACTAACATTTAGTATCACATACATTGGTCTGTGAGGGTGTGTATGAATGAAATTAACATTTGGATCACAAGATTGAGTAAAGAAGATTTCCCTTCCTAATGTGGGTCCAATCAATGGAAGACATGAATAGGACAAAAAGTCTGAGTAAGAGGGAATGTCATTTGCCTCAGTGCTTGAGCTGAGACATCAGATTCAGATTAGAACTTACACCAGAGGCTCTCCTGTTTCTCAGGCCTTTGGACTAGGACAGGAGCTACTCCATCCACTCTCCCTGGGTCTCTAGCTTGCTGACTCCAGATCTTAGAATTTGCAAGCTTCCATAATCATGAGTCATCCCTTATAATAAATTGTTTATACATACATACATACATATATACATACATACATACATCATACATACATACATGTGTACATACCCACATGCATATCCTATCGGTTCTGTTTCTCTTGAGAACTCTGACTAATACATCTCTAAACAGTTATATCAAAAAATAATAAAGGTGCATAATTAAATCTCTAAAGACAGAAAGCAAGTTGAGATCACAGTACTTGGTCAAGGTCTAGAAGTCAGCAAGGGAAAGAATCACAACCTGAATGCAAATGGCCTGGCTCCAGAGTCTGGAGCTCATCCCTCAAGCTGTCCTGCGTAGGCACAAGCTCCTAACATAGGCCTGTATTCACCTTGCAGAGGACAAGCAGTGCTGAAGAGGGAAGAGATCCGGCTAACCCTGTGTGGTGCTCGGAGGGGAGCATTTAGACCAATGGATGGAGACAAGCTCTAGGAACACAGATTTTGGATTGACATAGAGCAAAATGAGTAAACAGTGTAGCTTAAATGGTAATGAACCCTTTGTCCCTGGAGGTGCTCAAGAATAAGGCAGGATAATAACTTCATACTGAGTCATACCCTATAATTCATGTTCCAACCAGCATTTAATGGACACTGTTCAAGAAGTTCTCATGTTTTTTATTTTATTTTTCTTAACTTTATTGGGGAACAGGGTGTCTTTCCCAGGACCCATCAGCTCCAAATCAAGTTATTGTCCTTCAATCTTAGTCGTGGAGGGCACAGCGCAGCTCCAAGTCCAGTCACCGTTTTCAATCTAGTTGTTGTGTGGGGCGCAGCCCACCATACCATACAGGAGTCGAAACAACAACCTTGTTGTTAAGAGCACATGCTCTAACCAACTGAGCCATACAGACACCCACTAGCAGCTCAGCAGCAGCTCAGCTCAAGTCATTGTGTTCAATCTAGTTGTGGAGGGCGCAGCTCACTGGGAATTGAACCGGCAACCCTATTGCTCAGAGCTTGCACTCTAACCAACTGAGCCAACCGGCTGCCCCTCATGGTTTTTAAAAATATGATTATTTGTCACAAACCATAATTTTCTGGTCATTGGTCTAAAGACCATGGAGATACTTTATTTTATTTTTTTAAAGGAATTTTATTGAGGAACAGTGTGATTTTTCCAGGACCCATCAGCTCCAAATCAAGTAATTGTTTTAATCTAGTTGTGGAGGGCACAGCTCCTTGGCCCATGTGGGAATCAAACTGGCAACTTTGGTGTTATGAGCCTGTGCTCTAACTATCTGAGCTAACCAACTGCCCCGATAAAGATATTTTACATAGGAATATGATCCATTTCCCTGTCTGAAAAGAAATAACTAAACCAAAAAAAAAACCCGTCTTGTACTCGGGACCATGGCCAGGGTGCTTTAATCTCACCTCAAATACAGGAAAATATGCCAGGCCCAAGTTCTCTCAGGCTCTGTGGGATCATGGGCATATTACTTTACCTCTCTGGATTTCAATGTCCTCATCAGTAGGACAGGAATAATCATAAAATTGTGCATTTGCTGGGCCTCTTGAAAACATTTTCCCAATGGCTATGTCTTGTGTTTTGACTTTAAGTGAAGGTGAAAAGATCACAGATGATCAACATCTGAAAAGTTAAAAGCCAAGTGTACACATATTCTCCTGCCTGGGAGGAAAAGAAAGTGATATTTAAAGTCTAAACTTTTCAGGGTATCAGCTCTTTAGCATCCAAATGCAGCCAATTTTGCTGAAAGATGCACTCCGTTCTGTGACAGGCAAACATATTCATCCCACCTCAGGGGTCAGAGATTGGCACTTGAGAACAACAAACCACTGCACAGTAGCTCCTGGAAAGCTTTGAACTTTTTTTTTTTAATGACTAATATCCTTGAGTTGGTGTATCCCTGGGCTGGCTCTAGCAAAATAAAACCAAGACTAATTAGTGAAGAAGAGATAATACAGATAGGTCCAGTTCCATTTTCATGGACATCTCACACTCAAAGTGAGGAAGAAAACAGGAAAATAAATTCTAATTAAAAAAAAATGTCATTGGGAATATCCTTTGAAGTGGCCTGGATGTAAGGAGAACTGGGTTTTCTTATTCTACCAAGCAAGTGGTCATGTGGCCTTTCAGAAGCCATTTACCTTGCTCAGTTTCCAAATCTGTACAATGGAGTTGGTTTTACTTACCTATTGTAAAATAGAAAAAAATATATATTGATCTCTGCACCCAGTTCCTGGCTCAGAGCTCCTAAAAACTCTTGTAATTTCCTAAGTGATAAGAGCACTAGGAGCATCCTTTGTTCTAATATTTGGTCTTTGTCCTTGGTTCCTGAAACAGAGCTCCTGAATCCCTTGGAATTTCCTGAGGGACAGGAGTGTCTTTTGTCCTAATGAGATGACTCCTTGTGGCCCCTGGAAAGCCTCAGTTCAGGGCTGGTTACTAGAAAGACCAAGTCATGATTAGAAGCTTGGAACTCTGTGAAGGGGAGAGAGTCTAGAGACTGAGTTAGTGATCAACCATGCCTACATGATGAAGCCTGCATAAAAATCCCAAAAGTACAGGGTTCAGAGAGCTTCTGTGTTGGTGAATACATCCACATGCCAGGAGGGTGGTACACTCCACTTGCAGAGAGAAGCTCCTTCCAGACCTTACTCTATGCATCACTTGATCTGGCTCTTTACCTGTATCCTTTGTAATGTCAACGAAAAAACATCCAGCCTGAGAGAAAACTTATAAGAATTTATTTGAGCCAAACTAACAATTGCTGGGAAGCAAAGTCTCAACAGACTGAGAAAATACTCCGGAAAATGACTATTTTGCAGCTTATTTTATACATTAGAATCAAAGGAGGAGGATTATATGAAATCCATTGGCTGTAGATTAAGGGGTTGGGAGAAAGCAAAGCGGGTGGGGGGGGGATCTCTGGGATTGAATAAAAAGTAAATTGGAGAGACACACATTTCTTTTACATTGGTGGGTATAGGATAGTTAATAGCATTTTACAGCACATAAAGATAGTATTTGGGGAATAAGATAACAATGAAGGATTTTGTAGATTCCTGCTCTGGTGTGGTGGGTTGTGCCCCCTGGGGGGTCCGGAGAAAGAGATTACTCTGATATTGTAAAGGTATGTTATCTTAGATGCCAAAAGACCACAGACAGGCTCACATACGGTAAAGACTGATCTTTATCAAGGAAGCTACAGGCCAAGGATATGACTATCAGCCACAACTTACTTTTAGTTAGGAATTTTTATGTTCAGACCATCTTATGTGGTTATTTTCCAGTCTCCTGAGCTTGTCAGGTTTAACATGTGGCCCCTTTTCCGTCCACAATAATACCCCTTATAATATACTGGTGAACATAAGTAATTATTTCCCTGAGCTCTGTGAGCCTGTCTAACAAACTATGGAACTCAAGAAAGGGGTCAGGAGAACCTCAGTTTAGACCTCATCAGCCCGCAGTACAGGTTATAACCATAGAACCAGCTCAAAATGGTTCTAACAAGATACTGAGTTGAGTTTCATAGACAACAGACCAAAACCACAAGTTACGCAGCCATATAATGCAGAGGAGAAAACACTGCACACTCCAGCTGCACAGGAACAGAGTCTCACACCCCCAACCCCACCCCCTTCAGGGAACCAAAGTACCAGTGATACCGTGCAAAGGGTCCATCTGCTCACCACATGAAAGCCAAAACTCAAGAGGTGAGGTTCATGGAAAGAAAAGCAGTTCTATTCCAAAATGCCAGCATTAAGGAAAGAGTGGATTCCATGTCACAAAGACTGCCTTCCTGCTCTTAATACCGCCACAAGGTTGGTTTGTTTGTTTGACAGATTTTTATTGGGGAATTGGGGGGGGGGGAACAGTGTTGGGGAACTGGGGAAGAGGGAACATTGTGTTTTTCCAGGACCCATCAGCTCCAAGTCAAGTTGTGCAAGCTCAGCTCTAAGTCCAGTCACAGCTTTCAATCTAGTTGCAGGGCAGGGGGAGGGAGGTATAGTCCACCATCTCATGCGGGAGTTGAACCAGCAACTCTGTTGCACACAGCCATCCGGCTGCCCATCAGCAGCTCACAGCTGCTCAGCTCAAGGTGCCATGTTCAATCTTAGTTGCAGGGTGGGGGAGGAGGCGCAGCCCACCATCCCATACGGGTATCAAACTGGCAACCTTGTTGCTAAGAGCATGCATTCTCACTAGCTCAGTGGCAGCTCAGCTTGGGCACAGCTCACTGGCCCATGTGGGAATTGAATTGGTGACTCTGTTGCTCAGAGCTTGCACTCTTAACCAACTGAACCACTCGGCCATCCCCCCAAAAATATTTTATAGACATGTAAGGAGAAGCAGAACAAAGAAAATGAGAGGTTGGTCAGGGAGCTCCAGGAAAAGTGCTTTCCAGAGGCTGGACTGCCTCAGGGACAGGAGTGGATCCCATACAGATGCAAAAACCTCTCCCAAGTCACCAGGCTATGCCTGTACTTGGCATCAAAGTAAATAAAACCATTGAAACTGGTGGGTGTGCACAGTAAATGTACAGTAAACAGAGCCATCAAGGTTTGGCAGGAGGAGAGGAAAGTAAAGAAAGGGGGGGAAAAAAACGTTCAAAAAGTCCCAAGCCCAACCACTGTCAAATAGAGTTATATCAGAAGTTAAAATCTCAAAATAGAAGGTATAGGGTCACCATTACAATCTCCCATGTCTTTTGTTCATTTTATTTCTATAAAATCAGTAAAATTAGAGAGGAAACAAAACAACTACATTACTCCTTTTATAAACAGGTTAAGACAATTTTTAAATTCAGGGATATGGGTGGTGACTGCTCTTGGTACTTCCTGCTGAGAGTGTGTGTAGTCTCTGCCTATCTATGGGCACCAGAGTGCTTTGCTAGTCTATTACAGCAGGAGGGGGCTATGGAGGAACTGCGAGAGAAAAATTCAGGCCACTTGGTCAAGTGGCTGCTGGCATGGCTTGTCATCCTCAGGAGGGATGAGTTGGAATCCTGGTGCATGACCCTCTGGAGATGAAACTGCTGTGTCTCAGGTGACACAAACCTGACAATGAGTCCCAAAGACAAAGGCCAAAGATCAGCAATACTAGAGAATTGACAATAAAGTTACTTTCCCGTTCTCTCTGGGGGAGCCCAGGGAAGCCAAGAGCCAAAGGGGCTAAAATCATGATGATGTGTTAAATGGAGATCCCAGGTGGGGCACAAGTAAAGAGGAAAGCTAGACCCAAAAAAAGGCCTGTTGACTGGCCAAAAATAACTCTCCAGGAAATCCATCAAAAGAATGGTTTATTCGGGAAAAGAAAAAGAAACAAAACCACCACAGCAGTGTGGGAATGCACATCTCCAACCGGGGCACCAGCTGGTTGCCCAGGTGAAGAAGAATAACCCTGGTTCCAAGAGGGCTTTCTATTTATTAACATCCCTCCCCCGGAAGTTACCACAAAGTTTAATAGGAAGTTAGGTCTAGAGAGTTAACAAGGGTCCCAGCTCCACTCATAGTTCTCCCAGCTCTATGGTTAAACATCTTAAGATGCCAGTTCACTTTTATCATTCTCCTCTCTTGCTCAAAATCTTTTCTCTAAAAGATCATTGATCAATAGTCAGGTCTTCTAGTATCAGGTTTTTCAGTGTCCAGCCTTTTGTCCCTCGGTGTCTGTTCAGTCTTTTGTCCCTCGATGTCAGAAGGGCCTCCTGTGAGTATCATCTCTTACATCATGGGGAAGAGTGCATGGATCAGAAAATGGCTGGTGTCCAGTGTCAACCAGCATCAGAAGCAGAGCTTAAACAGATCAAAGTTAAAGACAGAATTAGAACATAGCAACCTAGCTTATGTGGCATGTGTAAACCAGGAACTCAAGCTCCATAGAGGTCACCTGATTTAAATTTTGACAGTTTTATTTTCAGGTCACCAGACTGTGTGCTTTTCCAGTAAGGGCTTGGTGCCTTCTTCAGGTGTGACATTTGTATCCAAGAGCCTACTCCCTGTAGTTTAGCAGCACAGGGGTTTGTCAACATTACCTGGTAAGGGCCCTTCCAGGGTGGCTGGAGGGAATTCTTTTTTAGGTGTCTTTTCCAATAAAAAATAATCCCCAGGTTGTAGAGTATGAGTTTTTAGTTTTTCATTTTCCTGGAGTGCATGGTGAAATTATTGTTTGACTAAAGCATGATTATTGTTGATAGAATCAATTAAGCCTTTACAACACTGAAGTATGTCTCCTTTTACCAACTGTGGATCAAGAGAGGCAGGGGCCAAATGCATAGGGAGTCCTGTAATTATCTCAAAAGGTGAAAGCTTATGAATCCCAAAAGAGGTAGATTTGAGATGTAAAAGGACGAATGGCAATGCTTTTGGCCAAGGTATTTGAAGAGCTTCTGTAAATTTTGCCAGTTGAGTCTTAATAATAATACCTTTAGTGTGTTCAACCAATCCTGAAGGTTGAGGATGGTCAACACAGTGAAAATGTTGTAGGACTGGCCAAACAGCACAGGCTTGCTTCAGCACCTGACCAGTGAAATGGGTTTCTCAATCACTGTGAAGTTCAAGAGGGGTTCCCCAAGTGGGAATAACCTTCTCTAACAGTACTTTAGCCACTGCAGATGTGTTAGCTTGTCTGCAAGGGAAAGCTTCAGTCCAGTGAGAAAACATACATATCATGACTAAAACATACTTGTATTTGTGAGATGGGGTAAGCTGTATGAAGTCTAGATGCCAGTCCTCAAATGGAGGTAAGGAAACCACGTTGTTTCCATAGCATTCCAAAGTCATGGGCCACCCCCAAACCATATCTGCTCAGTATACATTTTGACAGCTTTACCCTTTCCTAAAATGCAAGCTCGAGTGCGGGCATATAATTCAGCGTGCTGTGCTGACGTGGCCAGAAGCAAAGGTACTGCCTCACTGACTTCAGGAGGAGTTGTAACAGCATAACCAGCACAGTACTCACCATTGTCATTTTTAAAGGATGAACCATCGGTAAGCTAGGAGAAATCAGTTTTACCCAGGGGAGTCTTCTGCAAATTATCACAAGGAGTCAGAAGGTGATCTGTTAATGTAAGATAGCCATAAGGGGCTTCCTGTGTCTCAGGAGGAAGAAAATCCAGCATGATATTTCTCTAAGACATCTCTGCCTAATAAATGGATAGGGGCAGAAGAACTAAGGAGAAAACAACGTTAATGTTCATCTCTTAAGGGACCTAGACAAGAAGGAATAGGTTGAGATATGTAAACCTGTTTTTCCAAGATGGTTAAGAGGAAGGAATGGAAAAAAAAAAAAGCAAACCTGCAATTCCTCAGAGCCCCGTCACTGGAAATTAGGAAGGCCTGAAAGAGACTGGTTAGCTCGCAGAGAGTCTCTTGTACGCTTCAATTTATGGCAATCCATTTGCCAATGTCCTTGCTCCTTGCAGTAGTGGGAAAAAGTTGGAGTTCTCTGATTTCCCACAGGGTCTCCTATTTGCCATGGCTGAAAGTCAAAAGTCTTGGCAATCTTACTTCTAGGCAGCTCATCTAGGGTACTATTAGGTTGTCCGAAAAGTCATGACGTATTTTGTCTATGTTTTTCAAAGGTTATTTATTTATATAAAGAACAAAAATCAATCAATGATATATTGCCTGTTTTGTTCGTTAACCTTTTGCCGTCTTTCAGTGAGCTTCATAATTCCTCATTCATAGAAGGACCTGTCTTTGTGAAAAACTGAACAAGGTGCTGATTTACAACCTTATCTGAATTGAACGTTATACCATGCAAGGAGTTTTGAAGAGAGCCAAACAAGTGGAACTCTGACAGCGCAAGGTCAGGCATGTATGGTAGGTGTGGCAACACATCCCATCCAAGCTCCAATAATTTTTTTTTCAGAGTAATTAAGAAAAGTTTACTCAGAACTCCAAAGTAATAATTAAATATTTTCTACTGGTCTAAGACATTATTGCTTAACTGTGCTTAGTTTGGATCTAATCTTAGAAAAATAAGGGTTTTTTTGTTTGTTTTTTTTCAACTAACAAATATATATTTATTTTTTTTAATTTTTTAAAAAAAAATTTTATTGTTAGTTTCAGGTGTACAGAACAATGCAATAGTTATCCTTTTCACCCTCACAAAGTAACAACCCCTCTCCCCTCATGTACTGCCCTCCCACCCCCGATATCATGCTTATCTATTACAATTCCATTGATTCCATTCCCACTCTCTACTACATGTCCCGTGACTATATGTATATATAACTATAGTTGACATACAATATTATTCAACATCAACTTCAGAAATACAGTGCGGTGGTCAGGCCTCTCACTGACTATGAAGTGGTCTCCCCACCAGGACATTAGTCCATCTGGTCCCCTAAGAAATATTTACAACATTATTGATTATATTCCTCAGACTGTCTTTTTCTATCTCTGAGGCCGTATTGTAATTACCAATTTGTATTGTCTCATCCCTTCCCCTTCTCCTTCATCCCCACCCCCTCCCAACTAACAACCCTCAGTTCTTCCTCCGTGTCTCTGAGACTATCTCCATCCACTTCTCCCATCCATTCAGTTTCTTAGAATCCACGTATAAGTGAGATCATCTGATATTTGTCTTTCTCTGACTTATTTCACTTAGTATAATGTTCTCTAGTTTCATCCATATTGTTGAGAATGGCACTATTTCCTTCTTCTTTATAGCTGAGTAATACTCCATTGTATAAATGTACCAAAGTTTCTTAATCCAGTCACCTACCGATGGGCATTTTGGTTGTTTCCAAGTCTTAGCTATTGCGAACAACGCCTCAATGAACACAGGGGTACATATATTTTTTCGGATTAATGTCTTGGGAGTTTTTGGATAAATACCTAAGAGTGGGATTGCTGGGTCATACCTCCATACTGATTTCCATAATGGCTGCACCAGTCTGCAGTCCCACCAGCAGTGCACCAGGGTTCCCTTTTCCCCACAGCCTTGCCAGCATTTGTTGTTTGTTGATTTATTGATGATAGCCATTCTGACCGGGGTGAGGTGGTATCTCATTGTGGTTTTTATTTGCATTTCCCTAATTAAGCTCCAATAATTTTTGACGGTTGATAAAACTTGTGTGTGGTCTCACATTGTTGCTATGGAACACAACTCCTTTACAATTATCAAGCTCTGGATGTTTCTGGATGATGGATTCATTCAAACTGTCCAATTGCTGACAGTACACATTCAAATTGATTGTTTGGTTCCTTGGTAGAAGCTCAAAAAACATGACACCTTTAAAATCCCACCACACTGAGAGCATAACCTTCCTTTGATGAATGTTTGCTTTCGATGTCATTTGAGGTGAATTATCACGTCGGAACCAAGACCATTTGGAGACCAACTTCTCATCAACAGTTATCAGTTGCTTCAAAAAGGGATCATTTTCCTCATGTTCAATGAGCATATTGCAGGTGTTTATATGCACCGTCAAATGAACGTCTTTGAGTTCATGTGGAACCCAAATACCAAGCTTGCTTATGTATCCCAGCTTCTTCAGGTGATCATGAATGCTTGAATGATTTTATTGGCGAATTGGGGAAGGGGAACACCCAAGTTGTTGTCCTTCAATCTTAGTTGTGGAGGGCGCATCTAGATCAGCCCCAAGTCCAGTTGCCATCTGGGTACCCATTGGCAACTTGTGGCCACTCAGCTCAAGGTGCTGTGTTCAATTTTAGTTGCAGGTGGGCGTGCCCACCATCCCATGTGGGAGTTGAACTGGAAAACTTGCTGCTAAGCGCACACGCTCTAACCACTAAGCGATCCGGCCACCAGTCAGCAGCTCAGGACAGCTCAGCTCAAGGTGCTATGTCAATCTTAGTTGCAGGTGGGCATAGCCCACCGTCCCATGTGGGAGTCAAACCAGCAACCTCCTTGTTGGGAACACATGCTCTCACCAGCTGAGCCATCCTGCCACCTGTTGGCTGCTCAGCAGCAGCTCAGCTCAGGCGCAGCTCACTGGCCCATGTGGGAATCGAACCAGCTCAGAGCTCGCACTCTTAACCAACTAAGCCACTTGGCTGGACCTATGAGAAACTTTTAAATCTCCCATTTTACATTCTAAAGGTTGGAGAAAAGTTGTTGACCAGTTATTCCTGCTACCAGAACAGTTGCTGGGCTTCTTTAGTCAGCTTAGTGTTTAATATCGAATAAGTAGCTCCAGTATCTATTAAAGTTAATTTTTTGAATCATATTTTCATTAAAGCACAAAACACATTTATTAACAGATCTTAATTTATCGTTTAGCTTTGTTGTAACAAGAAACCAAAAGTCAGACCCATCCAATAATTAATATTTCAGTATTTTGTTATTTTGGAATATCTAGACATTTAATAATTTTTATCATTTAACCCAACCTAGCAAAACTCCAAGGTTTCAAGTTACCCAAAAAATTTGGGAAACCATGTTTAAGCATATGTATCATACACATATTGATGAGGCAAAAAAGGGTTAATAAAAGTGAGCCCGAATGGGGACTGCCCAGGCCTGCATTCCCTCCCCAGGAACCACCCAGACTCCTCCCCTAGAGACCAATCAAGCTGTCCAAACACCCCTACAAAGAGGAGATAAGACCCAACTGCATTTAGCTGGTTCCTAACACATGCGCAAACTGCTGAAACCTGTCCATTATTTGAACTCAGCCTCATTATAATACAATTAAAATAGAATGAACATTAAATCTTGTCCCCCTCCCATGGGTTTTTCTGTATGCATTATGGGTAAGAGCATGTGCAGAAAGAAACTAGTTATGTAACCAACATATGTCAATCAAATGATCTCAGCTTATATGTCACATCTCCTGCTATAAGGAAATTTACCTACCCTTCCTATGGGTATATAAGAAAAAGCTAACCTAAAGTTAGATGCACTTGTCTATTCTAAGACTCTGCCCTGGCAATCCCCTGCCGGTGTTTTTCTCCTTGCAACCTGAAGCACCAGTCTTCTCTAAACACTGACATTCTCTCTTTGCCTGAACTTCAATAAAACTTTCCTTGCCCTCCTCCTTTTCTGAGTCTGTGAATTCGTTTACATTTTGTGAACAACCAGGGGTTTCTAATGACAAAACCCATATCATACATATACAATACAACATTATTATTACTGAAAAATTTTTGTAACAACCTTTTATCTTAGTTACATCTATTAGTTCTTAACTCTATGAGATTTCAAAGTTAATTATTACCCAAGCTATTTTCTTGACAAATTTTGTAACAGAGATAACATACATTTATTTTTGCAAACTCAGGTTAAATGAAAGATACCAAATCTAATGTTCATAACCTTAAAAGATACGTCTATTTAACCAAAAGTTAAACTAGCCTTAGTAGCAAATATTTTCTTAGATCATGTGATCCTGGAAAGTACTCGGGTTAGTTTTTATTATTTATTTCTAATTTATATAAGTGCTTAATCTTTTTCTTTAAGCCAATCAAATATCAAACTGGTAATACCATCCAGAGGCAAAAACACTACATTATATATAAAACACAGACAAGCACACATATCAGAGATCATGTACATATAAACATAACTATTAACAATTGCAGAGGGACCTAAGACCTTATAATTGCCCCTAATAGTTTCAAAGAGGCTGGAACTGAAGGGTGGAGGTCTGGCTTGAGAATCAGCCACTTAGTTTTAAAAGTGTCTCTCCTTTTTTTTTTTTTCCTTCAGTTACTGCAGCCTCTGTGTTTACCCTCAGGTTACCTGCAAATCTTGAAAGTCACTGAGAGTTAGAAAAAAAATTTATAAGACCTCCACTTTTGCCAAGTTTCTGAATATAGAGTTGGTGTGTAATCCATACCCATTTCACTTTCTTATTACTGGTTTTTGTAGCCATCATGCTGCTTCTAAACCTAGACAGACCCACCAGGTGTTATGCTTCCTTTTTGATGGTGGAAGGTGCAATCATTTGTCTTTTACTTTACATGGACTATTTCAACACACCTTTGACCGTGGGACTTGTAAGATTTTTACTGATATAGCAGACCCTCGAATCTAAATGGTTTGTCTTCCACCCCATGAAGTACATTGCCCTACCAACACCTGTTAGTTTCTTCCTGCTTTCCAGTCCCATTAGCATGCTATCAATAAAGAGGACCCATATGATGTCCTTTGGTACATTCAGATGGTCCTCATCTCAAACTGGAAGAGTTTACATAGCTCTGGGGGAACTGAGTTTATATCATAAAAGCTAGCACATGAGGGACCTCATCCCATTTTCTTGACCTTTGTCAAAACAATTCTAACTGCAGAACAGTATAATAGTTCAAAGATCTGTTAAGGGGCCATTTCTCTTCAAACTCTAATATATACACGGGCCAAATGATATTACAGTAAAACACCATTTTCTTTCTTGTCATTGGTTTATAAATTGACCAATCAACCAAGAGGACTCTCAGACAGTATAGACACAGAGCCTCCCATTTTTAGCTTAAGACTCAAACAAAGAAGGGAAAGGAGGGAAAAAGAAACAAACAACAAATTACACATAGACAAACCAAAGCCAAACGTGAGTACTCACAAACTGAATCCTCACTAATGAGGAGCTGGGGGTCAGAACATGGCCTCCCACCAAAAGCAGTACCAGAAGTGTGTCTCAAAAGACCCCAAATGGCATAAAAGCCCAAAACCAGTGCTGCAAAGGGGCCTCAAATGAGGCCCCCAAATGGCATCAATGCCCCTAAAAGGAGACAGAGAATTTCTGGTGTGCTCTCTAGTCTGACAAGATTCAGACTTCAAATGAGTCTTGAGAGACCCCAAAAGGCATAAAAGCCCCAAAGCGCTATCGCAAATGGGTCTCAAATGAAGCCCATACTTACCTACCCATGGTTTCCAGAACCAGACAACGATTTTCTTTCCACCAGTGTAAGTGTTTATAGGCAGCCATCACAGGGAAAGGAAGAGCTGGAAAAAATCCCAGAGAGAAAATAATTCTCGGCAGCTGCTGGGACATCCCTGCAATCACCTCCCCTGGGCCAGCCTGCCACAAGCAGCTTAAGACCAGACTGGCTGCGGTGCTCCGTCCCTGCTCCTTCCCTGGGGAGAGAGGGAGTGAACTCATTAACTCTGGGTCCAGTGTGATCCTATCCCTTTGTGATCACTAATTTTTTGCAGTGCAAAAAGTCCTGCTGTTCACGTATGAAAGCCTAAACTTGAGAGGCGAGGTTGGTGGAAAGAAAAGCAGGTTTATTCCAAAATGCCAGCACTAAGGAAAGACAGTGACTCCCTGTCACAAAGACCACCTTCCTGCTCTTAGTACCGCCAAAAGATTTTATAGACACACAAGGAGAAGCAGAGCAGAGAAAAAGGGAGTTTGGTCAGGGAGCTCCAGGAAAAGTGCTTCCCAGAGGCTGGTCTGCCTCAGGGACAGGAGCGGATCCCATACAGATGCAATAACCTCTCCCAAGTCACTGGGCCAGGCATGGGCCTGAAGTAAACAGAACCACTGGAATTGGTGTGCATAGTAAATATATAATAAACATAGTCATCAAGGTTTGGTGGGAGGGGAGGGAAGAAAATGAAAAAATGCTTTCAAAAGTCCCAAGCCAACTCGTACTGTCAAATCAAATTACATCAGAGGTTTAATCTCAAAATAGAAGGTAAAAGGTCACCGTTACACCAGGACATAACCACAACTTAAACACCAGAATCTTTCAGAAGCAAAGGGTCAGTTGTCCAGAAAATCTGGTACTGAAGCCCCTTTACCGTAAATGGCCAAGCTCCAAGGTCTCCCAATTAAAACTTGCCCCATCAGCTCTTCTGCATACCTGTTCCCCCTAATGCCTTACAACCTGCCCTAAGCCCTAGATTGAGGAAACAGAGTTAAGTGGTGCCTCCTATCTCCTGAGAGCTGACTCAGCATTAAATAAGTCAATCTTTCTTTTCACAAAAGCCAGTGTCACGGTATTGACTTCAATGCGTGTCACGCAGCAAACCCTTGTTCGGCAATGAGGTGATAACTTGGACTTACAATGGACATCTGAAATGAAAGCAATCTGATGGACTGAGCTCTTAGCCTGTGGGTTTTGACACTATCTCCAGGTCAATAGTGTCAGAATGGAATTGAATTGTAGGACACCCCACTGGTATTGGAGAATTGATTGACGCCTGCAAAACTCACACATCTGGTATCAGAACTGAAGTGTAGTAGTAGTACAAGAATAAAAGAGAAAATAAGGGTGTTTTTCCTACACGCCTACCTACCTGTGAAGAGGAAGTTATATTAGAAAAACAACTGTAACTCTGTAAGGAGTTCTCCACCCGGTAGAAAAGATTCACACTTCTTACTGTAGAAGCATCCTTTTGGACACTTTACCCACCCACCCCACCTGACACTGGGTTGGGGGGGTTGACGGGCCCCCAGAACATTTTGTATTTCCCACTATTCCAGGGTAGTTTGCACTTTATTACTTTAAACATTTTTTGTTTCTGTTTTTGTTTATAGTGGTTAGACATGTCGCAAAAATCCAAACCTTACAAAAATTTACAGGCAGAAACAAAAGCTCCCCTGCTGTTCCATATCCCAGGTGTAACCTTGTTTGGTTGTCAGTCTTCTCCACTAGACTGTTAAAATTCTGGTCACCACACCAGCTGGGTGTCCTACAATTAACCCAATTCTGGCACTGTCTACCTGGAGATAGAGTCAGGTTCCACAGGTTCAGGGCTCAGTCCCACAAGACTGCCCCACTTCAGACACCAATCACAAGTCCAGGTTGTCACCTGTGCTTCTGACACAGTGGTTGTAAATCAGAGGTTCCCACCCCCTCCTGGGGTTTGATTAATTTGCTAGAGCAGCTCTAAGGTCTCAGGAATCCCGTTTACTCACTAGATTACTGGTATACTACAAAGGATATTATAGGATACAAATCGGCAGCTAGGTGAAGAGACACACAGGGTGACATTCTGTACAAAGGAACTTCTGTCCCTGTGGAGTTTGGGGCCTCACACGGTGCCATGTGGAAGCATTCTGGTTACCCAATGTGGATGTGCTGAGCTCTCTCCTTTTGGGTTTTACGGAGACTACATTACATAGGCATGATTGATTAACTCATGGCCACTGGGGATTGAATAGACCTCCATCTCCCTGTCTCCACCTCAGAAATCAGGGGTGGGGCTGAAAGTTCCAACCTTCTATTCAAGGTTGGTACCCTGGAAACCAGCCCTCATGCTAGGTGCTTTCCAAAAGTCACCTCCTTAACATAAGCTGGGCTGTGGTGAGAGAGGCTTGCTATGAGTGACAAGACACCCATTTCACCTTGATGGCCCTGACGTGTTTTCAGGAACTGGGGATGAGACACCAAATGTTGTAACAAAAGATGCTCCCATTGCTCTTGTCACTCAGGAAATTCCAACAGTTTGGGAATTTTGAACCAGAAGCTGTGGACAAAGACCAAATGTATATGAGAAATAGATTTTGGCTATCCAAATGACCAAATATATATTTCTGGTGAATCACGGTATCGCAGAGTAAACAACCTGAGACACCATGTTACTCATCTTTGTCTTCCCAGTTCATCCCTTGGAGAAGAGCATACCAGGGCACTCAACTAATATACAGAATGAATAAGCAACCACTGATTTCTCCATTGTTTCCTGTTTCCTTTTAAAGTATGCTGTCTGCACTAACAGATGTTTATAGCTAGTCTTTCAAATAATTATAATACAAGAATTCAAAATCATTTTTTAATATGGTATTTTCTCCAAACTATAGCGTTCATGTAAAATGAGGGGAAAAGAACCCCACGAGCATCCTCATTATAAAATTTCACCATAAATTTAGTGCAAGTGTGGAGGGACTCCTTGTGGAGATGTCTTTTCCAACAGACCATATCTCTCGGCTACAGACCATGATATTCGATGCCCTCATCTCCCAGGAGCATGCTGTGGAAAGATTGCTCGACAAAGTTGTATTATTTTTGATGACCTTCACAAGTTTCTTACACAAGGTCATAAGGTCCCTTTTTAGCAAGGCTGATTCATATATTCCTTGGCCTAGCCTCATAGGTCTCCCTGGGATAATTTCGAAAGGAGACAATCAATGTTTACCATAGTGTTACCATAGGTAGAAAGTTTGGGCCACAGGTTGAGACGGGGGAGGAAAAGAAGGAGGAAAGAGGAGATGAGGTCACTCTTAAGAAAAAATGCAACTGCCGAACTGGCCAGAACTAGATTCGATCCTGAGAGCAGACTCAGGACACCATCTTGCCCTTCAAGGTGAACTTTAGCTAATTGTAATGGATTATAATGCTATTAGCGTTGAGAGCAGGGAAAATCTCCATCCCCTGTGTCGCTATGACAGTTCTGACAAGAGCCAAATAAGGACAAAAGAACCCCACCTCTCGACAGGAAAAAGTGGTCCGTGAGGACCCAGTCAGGAACGCCTATAACACCACCCCCAAAACTTGAATATTTTGTATTAGGCATGTAAAGGATGAGCCGCGGGAGACCAAAATTGGTCTATTAGAATTTATTTGGCGTGTTTGAGCTGCGGGAGGTCAGACTAGAAAAGACCATAACCTCCCCAGCAAAAGGGTTGTGGAGTTTTATAGGAGTGGGTAAATAAGGCTGTTCCCTTTCAATGCTTCAGGGAGTTTTCATTGCATTGTCTCTCGCAACAAAGGGTTTCTGGGCATGACCAAGACCTCTGTCCAGGCCCCCAGGCCGCTGTCTGGACTGCCCAGGCCTACTGATCATAAGCCCCTAGCAGACAAACACAAGCCAGCAGGTTCAAGGTACAAAGGAAGACAAGATGGCTTTTTTTTTTAAAGATTTTTATTGGGGAATTGGGGGATGGGAACAGTGCTGGGGAATTGGGGGAAGGGGAACAGACAAGTTGCTGTCATTTTGTTCTTCAGTCTAGTTGTGGAGGACGTTGCTTCACTGGCCCAAGTTGGCACCATCATTGCGCTCTTCCTGGGCGAGGCAGATCAGTCGCCGGCTTCTGGACGGCCGCTCACTGCAGCTGCTGGCTGCTCACACTGGCTGCTGGCCGCTCACGCTGGCTACTGGCTACATACGGTAGGTAGCCCATGGCAACCCACTGCCACGGGGGCTGCAGCCTATGCTGTCGCTGGCGACTCACGGCAGCCCAGCTCCAGGTTGAGCTGTTGTTCTGCATCTTAGCTGTGGAGGGCAGTGTCACTGGCTCTCATATGTGGGATCCAAACCGGAGCCCTTGGCGTCCCAAGCCAGTTCTTAACCATCGCGCCACTCGGCAGGCCCAAGATCGCTTTTAAGATAAGGTTTCTGCTCCTGGCCTAAGCATGGGCTAACATTTTGTGCTCTTATTTTGAAAATAAGAAATTCCTAGGCTGATTTGTTCTTTAGGGCAGCTTCTCTTCTCCAGGCACACCCACACTCACCTTCTTCAGTGTACTGTTCTTCTTTAATAAATTCACCGTTTGCTTGGCTTATTTGGTACATTCTTAAATTCTTTCCTGTGATGTTCACCAAGAACTTGTTTTTTGCCAACAAAAGGAGTATATATTAGATTAAACAATACCAAGGGAAGAGCTTTAGTCCAAGACAGATTAAAATATTTATCAAATTTCACTAATTGAGTTTTAATCACCCCTTTCAAATGTTCCATAAGGCCGGATTGTTACTAGTTCAAAGACTGTGTGCCCGATGCTTCGAAAGACCAAACCCGAAACCGTCAGGGTTTGAAATAAGGAAAGGTTTATTGGTTGAGAAGGCGCCAACTGAAAAGATGGGAGACCTAGTGGTGCCTCAAATCCATCTTGAGAGAGCCCAGAATTCAGGCTTCTTTTATATAAAGGGAGGGGAGAGTGGGCAAAACAAGAGGTGGGATCCAGGAAAGAGAGGGAAACCTCCACATCTCTTGGTTCCCAGTCGGTTTTTGAGTTCTTGGCCCCTGCTGATCTGAGTCCAGTCCTGAGATTCCTGTAAATCTTTGGTGAACAGTCGTGGCTTTGCATCTTTTCCTACCTATTCAGGGAGCTGTTTTTGCAGAATTCTTCTAGTCAATTAGAACAATTTGCCTGTAGGCCCTGGGAGAAATGCAGGCTAGAATTTATGGTTAGAGTCGGACAGGGGTGAAGCGAAGGCATTCCACCTTGTTTCAGGAAGACTGAGGATAATAAGTGCAATGGAAATGTTACAATATTTCATATACCTGTGGTTGAATTTGTCCGTAAAGTGGGTTCCCCAGCCACTATGAAATTCAGTGGGGATTCCCCAAGTTGGAAAAACCTTTTCTAGAAGTATTTTAGGGACTGCTGTAGCTACAACTCTTCAACATGGGAATGCTTCCACCCAACGAACGTACATACAAATCACTGCTAGTACATGTTTATCCCTGACAGAGAGGCAACAGGATAAAATCCAGTTGGGTGCATACATGTTTACTAGGATTATGTCCTCTTGTTGGATTGATCCCTTTATCATTATGTAATGTCCTTCTTTGTCTTTTATTATAGTCTTCACTTTAAAGTTTATTTTGTCTGATATAAGTATTGCTACTCCAGATTTTTTCTCCTTTTCCTTTACATGCAATATCTTTCTCCATCTCTTTACTTTCAGTCTGTGTGTGTCTTTCCATCTGAACTGAATTTCTTGTAGATAGAATATGTATGGGTCTTGTTTTCTTATCCATTCAGCTACCCTATGTCTTTTGACTGGAGCATTTAATCCATTTACATTTAAAGTGATTATTGATAGGTACATAGTTACTGCCATTTTATTATTCATATTTTTGATGTTTGTTATTTGTTTTCTCCTATTTTCTGCTTAAAGAAGTCCTTTTAACATTTCCTGTAATACTGCTTGGTGGTAATGAATTCCTTTAGCTTTTTCTTGTCTGGTAAGTTCTTTATCTGTCCTTCAATTTTAAATGATAGCCTTGCTGTGTAAATAGGGTTGGTTTGTAGGCCCTTGCTTTTCATTATTTTGAATATTTCCTGCCACTCGCTTCTGGCCTGCAAAGTTTCTGTTGAGAAATCAGCTGATAGTCTTATGGGAGCTCCCTTAAATTACTAGTTGCTTTTCCCTTCCTGCTTTTAGGATTCTCTCTGTCTTTAAGCCTTTCCATTTTAATTATAATATGTCTTGGTGTGGGCCTCTTTGGGTTCATCTTGTTTGGGACTCTGCACTTCCTGGACTTGTATATCTGCTTCCTTCACCAGGTTAGGAAAGTTTTTAGTCATTATTTCTTCAAATAGGTTCTCAATCCCTTGGTTTCTTTCTTCTCCTTCTGGTACCCCATGAGGTGAAGTTGTTACGTTTGATGTTGTCCCAGAGACCCCTTAAAATATCTTCATGTTTTTCTTATTCTTTTTTCTTTTTGTTGTTCCTATTGGGTATTTTATGCTATCTTGTTTTCTAAATCTGCTTCATCTAATCTGCTGTTGATTTTTTATAGTGTATTCCTCATTTCAGTTATTATATTCTCTTCTTCTGATTGGTTCATTATTGTGGCTTCTATGTCCTTCTTTATGTTTGCCATCTTTTTGTTGAAATTCTCACTAAGTTCCTTAAGCATTCTTTTAACCAGTCTTTTAAACTCTGTCTCTGGTAGGTTGATTGCCTCCATTTCATTTAGTTCTATTTTTGGAGGTTTCTCCTTTTCTTTTATTTGGGACATGTTTCTTTCCTCATTCTGGCTGCCTTTCTGTGCTTGCTTCTATGTATTAGGTAGATCTCCTATGTGTCTCAGTCTTTGCTGTGTGGCCTTATATAGTATGTGTCCTGTGTGTTCCAATCGCACATTCTCCCTGATCTCCTGTTTGTGCTCCAGGAGTGTCTCTTGTGTGTGTTGTATGTGTTCTTCTGTCATTGTAGAGCCTTGACTGTTTTTGGCATGACAGTGAGTGGGATTGACTCCCAGGCTGACTGAATGTGAGGATTGGCTATGCCCACAGTGTATGAGCTGCTGTGTGGGGGCTGATCCCTCAGAGGAGGCTTTGCCCCTATGAGGTTTTGTGCCTGTTGAGACCACCCTTTGGGTGTGCAGCTTGAGGGGCTAACCAGGTAGTGTTCTGAAGCTGGCCTCTGGGTGTGTTGTTTCTGGTGTCTCTTGGGTGGGGCTCCCATGCAGGCCAATTTCAATTTTGCCTGTGACCAGCCCCAGACTACCTGGTAAATGCGACAATGTTGTATGTGGTTGGCTGCTGCATGTGCTGGACCTGGAGGCATGTGGCGGGTGGTCTCGTTAGGAGCTGAGGCCAGCTGCCACCAGTATTGCACCTAAGGCACCTTAGCAAAAGGCCCAGGGCCCCCTAGTCCTGTTGCTTCCTGCCAGCTGCCCGTAAGGCTCAGCCATTGAAAGTGCCTCCTTAGGCGCATGGGCAGGGGTGGTTGACCCGGTATTGAGAGTGTCCCCAGGCATGTAGCACTAGCTGGGTGGGGCAAGGTCTTGGGGATTCATGGGGTGTGGGCAGTGATTTTTACAAAGTTAGTGCAGATTCGGTTCTTGAAACAGTGCTGGGACCGTGACCCCTTTGCAAAACTCCCTGAGAACACCACAACCAGCCACCACTCGCCTCAGGCCTGCAGGTCCCTGAGAGCTGCCCAAGAGAGGCTCCAAGGCAAGTTGTGGCTGACTGGCCACCACCGAGAGTTCTCCAGGCTGACGTGGGCTGTCTGCTGCTGTCAGTTACTGACTTTGCTCTCCCTACAGGAACAGCTAACTACTATTCCTGAACAAGTCACCACTGAGAGAATCCTAGGACACGGGGGATGAGGCTGAAGCCCCCCTGTACCACAGAGACCAAGACAACTGAATTAAAAAGATAAAGGACAACACAGTGCATGGCAGCTGAATCTAAGAATTGATGGGAGGATTCAGTGAGATCACCTACATAAGTCACCAAGCAGGTGTGGTAGAGTGGAATCCAGTCTGTCTATTGACCACAAAAATTCTCCCTAGTTGAAGATTTCGTGTATTTGCATATCAGAATTGATAACTCCATTAGCATCCTGTCTATTTGGGTCATTTTGACCTTATCAAGTACTCTGTGATTACTGAACACCTAGATAAACTGAGTATTATGAACACAGACTTGTGTTCCTGAAATAGCATGTTGATAAAGCCCTCATATTTCTGCCTTACTCTTAATTTACTGAGTCATAAAAATCATACTTTTTTTATTAAAAAAGACAACTTGAGTTATTGCAATTCAGCCATTATATGTGACCACTTATAGTTCTTATTTGGTTTAACTTTTAAAACAGTGAAAGAGTGCAAACTACAAGGGGTAATATTTTTTATTGTTAAATGAAAATCTTACCTTCTACATGAACTATTTTACTAAATTTTAATATTAGTTTAACAATGGACATTCTTCTTATTGTTATTTATTAAATGGTCCAGCACCCTCTAATGTTATTCATTATTGCAACCGGCCAATACATTTTTTTTAAGAAGATTTTATTGGAGAACTGGGGGAGGGGAACAGTGTTGGGGAATTGGGGAAGGGGACCAACCAAGTAGTTGTTCTTCAATCTTCGTTGTGGAGGGTGACAGTCGCCATCTGGCTTCCCTTCGGCAGCTCGTGGCCTCTAAGCTCAAGGTGCTGTGTTCAATCTTAGTTGTGGATGGGCGTAGCCACCTTCCCATGTGGGAGTTGAACCAGCAGCCTTGTTAGTAAGAGTGCACGCTCTATCCACTGAGCCATCCATGGAGCAGCTCAGCTCAAGGTGACAAGTTCAGTCTTAGTTGCGGGTGGGTGTAGCCCACCATCGAACAGGCAGTCTTGTTGTTACACCAGCTGAGCCATCCTGCCACGTGTTGGCAGCTCAGCAACAGCTCAGCTCAGGCGCAGCATCACTGGTCCATGTGGGACTTGAACCGGCGGCCCCGTTGCTCAAAGCCTGAGCTCTTAAACCAACTCTTAACCAACTGAGCCATTCAGCTGGCCCGGCCAATACATGTTTTTAAAAATGCATTAATGTGGGCCGGCCAAGTGTTGTTTTGGTTAAGAGCTGGTTTGGGATGCCAGAGGACCCTAGTTCGGATCACAAATATGAGGGCCAGTGACACTGTCCTCTATAGCTAAGATGCTGAACAACAACTCAACCTGGAGCTATGTTGCCATGAGTCAACGGCGACCAGCGTAGGCTGCAGCTCCTGCTGCAGTGGGTTGTCATGGGCTACCGTGTGTAGCCAGCAGCCAGCATGAGCGGCCCAGCAGCCGCAGTGAGCGGCCGTCCAGAAGCCGGTGACTGATCTGCCTCACCCAGGAAGAGCGCAGTGATGGTGCCAACTTGGGCCAGTGAAGCAACGTCCTCCAGTACTAGACTGAAGAACAAAAAGACAGCACCTTGTCTGTTCCCCTTCCCCCAATTCCCCAGCGCTGTTCCCATCTCCCAATTCCCCAATAAAAATCTTAAAAAAATACATTAATGTAATTAAAAATTATTAATCTATAATACATTATTGTACTTCAGCTTCAGGTGTACAGTGCACTGGTCAGGCAACTACACAGTCTATGAAGTGATCCCCCTGATAAGTCCAGTACCCATCTGGCACCTTACATAACCTTTACATTATTGATTATATTCCCCATACTGTATTTCATATCCCCATGACTCTATTGTGTCTAATATACACTTTCTAATCCCTTCACCTTCTCCCCCATATGAATTTATCTTCATTTTGCTCAGTATCCTACTTAATAAGTTGAGACTTACTAGTCTCTTAAATGTTTTCAACCTGAGTTCTATTAATCTTGGTTTAACAATAGCTATTTAAAGTTATATATTTTATTTCACTAGAATTTTGGCCATGTACCATGGGTTTTATTTTTTATTTTGTCTTTTTTTTTTTTTTAGTTTCAGGTTTACAAAGCAATGTAATAGACATTTACACCCCTCACAAAGTGATAACTCCCCTCCCCCAAGCTACTACCCCTCTGACATTGTATATAGCTGTTACAATTCTATTGACTATCTTCCTTATGCTATATATACTCCACCTCCCATGACTATAATGTAAATTGAAGAGCCTGAAAAGAAAAACTATAAAATAAAATAAAAATTACTTTCCCTTTTTGGCTGTAATATTTACTTTTGATTAAAAATTTGTTTTTGCTGGCTTGCTTATATATACAAAACTCAGACAGTAAAATAGGTTATTTCCCAGCTACTATGTTGCATTTAACATTTATTACTGAAAATAATTGCATCTTATAAAGGAGTGTTAGAAAACGATCCTCAGTACGGGGTCAGACACACGAGGTTCGCTACTGGAGGTGTGGAGTATGGAGGTGTGTCCAGGCTGTGTCCAGGAGCTGGGGGAGGCAGAAGGAAGAGGCAACGCTGAGCAGCAAAGCAGGGACACCTTGGAGGGCCTGGGGACCACAGGAAGGCATTTGGAATCTCTGCCAAAGGCCTCTGGGAGCTCTGGAGAGACAGCCAGCTGAGGGGTGTGCTATGATCTGTGTTGACCACTCTGTCACCAGTGTGGAGCCACCTGGCAGGCTGGGGCAGTTCTGGGAAAGCAAGAGCGGACCGGCTCCCCCTCCAGTTTCGGTGCCTAGAGATATCTGAGGACTCCCTGTGAGTCCAGTCAGGGCTGCTGGTGTCAGGCTTCGCCAGCTGGGATAACACACTGTGCCTGAACTTCCGAGGAGGCCTGACAGTGTGAAGTTGTAATCAGTTTATTCTGCAGCCATAGCGATGCCTATGGGAACAAAACTCGGTGGGTGAGGATGAAGGTGTTCAGTGGCCCACGGGAAGCTATCTGAAGCTGTCACTGATCCTGGCAAAGGATGAATGTGGCAAGTGTGAGAAAACTGTTCCAAAAGGAAGCACACAAACAGAAACTGGATCCTGCAAGCAGACAGTTTGTCTGGGCATTGAAAAAAAAGCAGCAATTTCTGTAATTAAATGACACCATTATCTTATACATGATGAAGTTCTGGAAAATATTTTGTAAAGACTGAAGCCATTCCAATGCTCCCAACTTTCTTGTGTTTTGTTTTTCCAAACATGGAGGTTTCCAACTCAGAGATGGTGCTGAAGTTTCACATGTGTCCCCTTTTCCTAAGTTTCCAGGGACCGTGACTAAAACCTAGTTGTAGACTTGTGCAACAGACACCACTGCTGTCGCAGCAGTGCTCACAAGTGTGTGACACAGGGGAGGCAGGACTCTGCATGAGGGTGCTCTAAAATACAAATTTCTACCCCAAAGATAAAGTGGCAACACAGAAATTGCAAAGGAAGAGAGATGGAGGGGGAACCTGTAGATTAAAAGCTCATTTCAATCAATTGCAAAGTGTGAACCTTACTTGGAACCTGATTCTTAAAACACAAACTGTGAAAAAAAATTATGAAATTTATGAGACAGTTTGAAATTTCAACTTCAATTGGCTATTTTATGACTAATTTTGTAGATGTGATAATAATATCATGGTTATAGTATATATACAAGAGTCATTATCTTTTAGAGATAACACACACTGAAATGCAGATGAAATGAAAGGATGTCTTGGATTTGTTCCAAAATGATATGGGCTGGGGTTGGTTGCAGAAGGCATAGGACTGGCCAGGAATTGTGGGGCTTCATTATGCTAATTTGTACACTATGGTGAATGTTTGAGATTCTCCACTGTAAAATTAATATATAATCCGGGGGTGCCAAAAATATGTATACAGTTTTTGAAGATAAATTGAATTACGTAGCAATGTGTAGTATGATATTCGCTCAAAAGATGGCGTTAATCAATGAACGCTAGTGTCATTCATTGTATTACAATTTTAATAGTGTTTTCCTTTCTTAAAATGTGTATACATTTTTTGGGCACCGTGTGTGTGTGTGTGTGTGTGTGTGTGTGTATACATACATGAAATAAAAAAATGGTGGGGCCGGCCGAGTGGCTCAGTTGGTTAAGAGCTCACTCAAGAGCGTGAGCTCTGAGCAACAGTGTCACCAGTTCAACTCCTGGCCCGAGCTGAGCTGCTGCTGAGCTGCCAACAGGTGGCAGGATGGCTCAGCAAAAAAAACAACAACAACAACAAAAAAACCCAGAAAAAGATGGTGGATAGGCTCTAACATGACAACATCCCACTAGGAGAAACTTCTAAATTCTCTCTCAACCCTCATATGTTCAAGGAGAAAGGCCCAGATTGGGGCAGGGGGCATGTCTTGATATTGTCTGGTGCTTGGTTATCTCCCAGTTGAACAGTGAGAGCAGGCCATGGGCTCAGAGCCTTTAGCAGGAAACAGTGTCTGCTTGATAGGAAATGACAGTACAGGTGGTACTCAGATACTGTAAGATGTTTTGGGGTGGTAGGAAAATGACAGAAGTTTGGGAGGCACTGATACAAGTCACAGGAAACATTTGCCTATCTCATTTTACTTATCTGGTAGACAACCATTTCACGCAATTCTGGGGTCCCTTCCATCACTGAGTCTCTGCACCTGGGGGAGATGGTCTGCTCAGGCCACTGCCCACTGCCTCCCTGAATCCCAGCTAAAGCATTTGACACCCAGAGAAGGGGTTCCAGTGGCAGGGACTGGAAATAGACCACATAGAGAAGGTGGGGTGGACCACATGAACCCCAAGACACCATCCCTCATCAACTCATAGGCACCTGAAATGGGGGAAAGGGGAATATGTTTAAGGACGATATAAAAGGGAAAATCTCAAATGGGAAAATGTTTATCCACCATTCTATTTCCCATTGGTTGTTTTTGCTGGGGAAATTTCCCGACTGCCTTAAATTAAGCACTAAAATTAGCAAGCTGTCTACCCAGATTGTTTTGTTTTGCCTGTTTCTATGTTTGCACTTTTGTTGGTGTAATTAAACTTTTTTTTTTGAGATAATTGTAGATTCACACGCTGTTCTCAGATATAATACAGAGGGGTCCCATACACCCTTTATCCAGCTCCTCCAATATCCTAGGACAAAATTATAGGACAAAACTGCAACCAGGACACTGATGTCAGTACAATTAAGATACAGAACATTCCATCACCGCAAGGATTTCTCATGTTATCCTTTTATAGCCACCTCACCCCCCACCTCCACAGGCCTGGCCCGCACCGTCAGTCACTCATCTGCTCTCCAGTTCTGTAATTTTGCCATTTCAAGAATGTTACATGAATGTATTTATACAGTATGTAACCTTTGGGAACTGTTTTTTTTTCCCCTAAGCACACTTCCCTGGAGATACATCTGAGCTGTTGTGTGTGTCACTAGTCCTTTCCTTTGTGGCTGGGTGGTACTCCATGGCGCTGATGGACCAGTCTGTTTAACCAGCACCCACTGAAGGACCTCTGTGCTGTTTCCAGCTGTGCGTTATTATGACTAGAGCTGCTAGTAACATTTTATGCGCAGCTGTTTGGGTGAACGTGACTTTTCATTTCTCTGGGATAAATGTTCAAAAGTAGGTATGTTTGTTTGTAATAAATTAATTGCATTCATTTACGATCAGGATGTTTCACCTACAAATCCATGTTCCTAATTTCTCCTCAATAAATATAAGATCTGGAAACATGGGGCCACAGGGACTCATGATCCTGATGGGCCACAGTGCTTCAGTACCCTAATGCCCCATAGCTTTTGATGTATTTATTTAGCTCCTGGAAAGGCTCCTGGTTTGCCAACTGAAGTGGGCAGAACGGGAACATGATGAGTTATATCTTGATTTTTAAATGTATATGTTTGTATATGCATAAACTTGCTCTGGAAGCTTATTCAAACAGAAAACACTGGCGATGGAGAAGGTACTGGGTGATGGGAAAGCCCGGGAAATCACTTTCATTCTGAGCCCTTTTGACCTTTTTAATTTAAACCATCTGACTGCAAAATGAATCAATAAAATATGCCAACAAGAACCGGAAGATTTCCTCACAGGTTTTCCTTTGAGGCTGCTTTGTCACAAAACTCTTCTGTTTCTTCAGAGAAGATAACCCACTGGAATTCCTCCTCCCCTAGCTCTGGGATCTCTAGAGGTTCCCTGGTCTGTGGCCTTCAGGCTTTGAGGGTGACCCCCAAGACACCCCTCATCGCCATCCAGAAGTCCAATGACCCCTGAGGGGCAGGCTCAGACCCATCTGGGCCTCTCTGAAGCCCAGTGAGGGTTCTATGCCCAGCTCAGGGGCCACCTTCTCTAAGAACCCTTCCCCAGCCTGACTGAAATTCGGCTTCTCCTTCCTTGTCAGGCCGTGGCATCAATGTGTGCCTTCCGGGTTAAAATTCAGCGTACACTTCCTGGACCCTGCACAAGAGCTGGGCCTTCACATGCTCACCCAGGCCCCTTCCTTACCTCCCACTAGGCTGCGCCCTCCCTGTGAGATTAACATTTTACAGGCACTGGTGCTGGCTAAACCAACCCTCATATAATTCACACAAAAAAAACAACTGCAAACCATAGAGCACAAAAAGTAGATTGAATTTAAGACCTGAGATGTCTGCATGCCATCGAATTCGGGGAGGTGGGGTTAGCGTAAGAGCTGGCGTCCTCAATCTGCCCTTTGGGTAACCCCCTCCCGCTTCTGGAAGACATGGTTGCAGTGCCGAGAACAAGGGCTTTGGGGCCAGAGAGCCCCTGCACTGCCTTTCTTGGCTGAGTGATCTTCGGGTCACTCAACCTGTTTCTTCCTGGAGAAACAGGGACCACATGGCCTTTCTGGCAAGGCTTTTAGGTGGCTGAAGAGGGAAGAAGGACCCATAGTGCCCTCAGCGCTGAGGAGGTCTCCTTCCCCTTGCGGAACACACGGTCCCTCTTGAAAGTGTGGACTTGGATGGGGCGCACATCGGCACTCCGCATCCCAGATTTCCTGGGTGCCCGTCCTTTTGCGTGCTGAGTTCAAAGTATGGGGAGCCTGGCGGCCTACTTTGCGCTCTGCCTAGGTCCGGAGGCGCTGAACAGAGCTAAATGAAACACTGCGGGGACGATCTGGAAGGCTCCACATTGGCGTGCAGTACCGCTGGAGGGTGTGAAACCAGGGGCTATGAGCACCGAGGCCAGAAAACTGCTCAGGGTTTCCCGCGTGGTCCAGAGGTACCCCGCCGCCAGGCGCGCGTTCAGGTTCTCCTCACGCGGGCGCGCGCTCCATCCTTTCTCCCCCTACTACGGTGGGTGGCTCGGGCACGCGCCGCGTCCCCGAATCCTGGGGAGCGCGCCCCATTTCATCCCCTACGCTGCGTGGCCTGGGGAGCGCGTCCCAGTTTCTCCCTCCGCCCTGCGTGGCCACGGATGGGGTCGCGGGGAGTTCGGGCCCCTCAGTTCCCGCGCTCGAGCCCCGCTGGGGCCCAGGAAGTGGCCCGAGGCCGCGGCCCTCGCCCCGCCCTTCTCCCTCCCGCGCTCATCACCTGCTGGCCTGGCGCGGGGGCGGGGACGGAGGGCACAAGGGGGAGCGCGCAGGCAGCCCGGCGCCGGGTCGCGAGAGGTGAAGCGCCGCGAGGATGGCGGCGCGGGCTCCGGGGCCGCTGCTGCTACTCGCGCTCTT
>NW_017732332.1:423524-462247 GCF_001890085.2 Hipposideros armiger | reverse complement strand
CTCGCTGCGTACACGCTGGTCGCGGCCGCCACTGCGCATGTCGCGGTCCTGCCCTCGGTGTAGCTCCGGTCGGAGCGGAGCCCGCCTGGGCCTGGCCGGTCGTGACCTGTGTGTTTGTGGGTTGTGTGGGAGGAGGGGGCCCCCGGTGTCGGCATGACCTCGGGAGGGGGTTCATCAGGACTTCTCCGGTAGGGAAAGGCATGTACCGAGCTGCTGGGTCCGGGACTGGGGTCCATGTGCTCTTCCTCTTCTAGCTCTGGACCCCAGGACGCAGGTGCACAAGGCGCTGCCATGAGAGTCAGGAGACTCAGAGAGTCAGGGGACTTATTCCAGGCGCTGGACTGGTGGAAATTTGGGTTTTGTGGAGGAGTGTGGAAGGGTGTGCAGGAGTGGAATCATATCCCTTCAGCATCTCTGGGAGGAACCTAAACCTGTGATGAAAGGTCTTTGGGAGGAAACGCTAGGGATCCGTTTGACAGATGAGACACAAGGGAATAGTTGGTAATTCACTCCCAGGCTGCCCACAGACTGGGATTAGCCTTGATATTCGCAAATAGTCTTTTTCTGACACCTCCCTTCCTGGCTTCCTGGGGGGAACTCAGGAATTCTACACATTGTGGGGTACGTGATCTGGGAACCCCCAGAAACTAATGAAACTAGAGGACTCTGTCCCTCCTCCCCCAATCAGGGAGTCCTGGCTAGGCCTCTCACTGGGCAGGGTGATGTGGTCCAGCAGCCCTTCCACGGAGAAGAATGTGGCTTCTACTCCTAGCTGGGTGGAGACAGCCCTGGGTGTGACTGAGGTCCAACTTATGTCACAGGTGGACCTTGCTAGAGATGAAAAGAAGGAGGTAGTCCCCTGCCCCCTGTCACCCCCCCATGATACACCTTTGCGCCTCCCTTTCCCTCTTTCAAATGGTCAGTGTTGAGGCTTAATAAGGTGGGATCACATTACAGAGAATGTGTGCGAGTGCGCGCTGTTTGACAATTTGTCTGCATATGTGCCAGTCTGGTGCCCAGAGCAGCATTCTTCTTTACTGGCACCCTTTTGCTTTCTGCAAGTGGGCCTCCTAAAATAAGCACATGCTACCTCAGCCCGTTGCATTCTGGGTTAGTGCCTCTGTGCCTGCAGGACCTTGTTTCTGGCTTGCTGTCAGAGACTTTTGATCTTCTGCTTTAAGTTTTCTGTATCCCTGGAGGAAGGCTGACCATTAGTCCCTGCTTTGCAGGAGATACATGTCATTCTCTGGTTGAAGGTGTCTGTTCTAGTAATAAGTGGGCAAGAAAGAGGAAGCTGGTTATTAAGAACAGCTGGCTTCCAATGAATGCCTTTGTGTTTGTATGCTACTTTCTCTGAGATTCTAATGCTGTACTTTTTTCCCCCCTGAAGCAACAATCTTGGTGTGTTTTTTTCTAACTGCATTTTCTTTTGAGAGGAGCTGGTGGACTGGGAGGACTTTAATTTACTTGTATAGATTCTCAGGAGGAAGGGAAGAAACAATCCTAATCTCTTATGCACCAGAGAAGTACTTGATGTGCTAAGTGCGTTATAACTTGCTTTGCACCTGATTCATAGTTTTTCTTGCAAGTGTGTGACTGCGTACCTTAGGTGTCTCCTCACAGGTGTTTGGTGGTTGTGATTTCCCCCCCTTAACTTCACAGGAAAATCTCCCATCAATCAAGCACTGAAAATGTTCTTTATTTTTACTAGCACTGTTCCTAGTTTCATCATCTATCTCTTTGGTGTTTGAAAACTAGATATTTTAAGAGTTGGCATGCAGACAAGTTTTATGTCCCCAGTAATCTAAGTCTCTGTGATGGAACTCAAAGAAAGTGAAAACTCTCCAGTAAGTTGGGGGATGTTTTTTTCTCTCCCTTCAAATTTGTGGCCAAGCTCCAAGCTTACTGAGATCACCACATGCCTGAGCCAGTGGCTTTAAGTTTACTTTTCCTGTTTCTTAATTTTATAGCATCAAGTATTTGGACAATTTTAAGGCCAGAGGAACCGTAGAGATCCTCTAGTCTGAACTGCCCATGTTTCATTCCAAGCCTCAGAGAAGGAAGTGCTTTATGTGATGACCCATTAAGCGGTGATGGTCTGTGAGTCGAGCGAGAGTCCATAGGAAGTGCTGTATGCCATGACCTATAAGCCGTGATGGTCTGTGAGTCGGCCGCGGGACACCTTCTGTTCCACTCTTCAGGAATTTCCAGGCTGTGGGTAATCTGGCCAGACTAGCCGAATTTCTCCAGTTGCATCCAGCATTGCTGGTTTTAAGTTTCTGATTCTTTTTGTTATTTTGTGTTATTGAGAGTGCTAAACAAAGTATATTTCATTAGGCCCTTTTTAAGGTTTCCTTTATATTTAATAAATGACATTATATAGAAAATTGGGAAAATAGAAAGAAAGAAATATACCGTAATCCTTTGACTGTGATACAATCAGTCACCATTTTGGTTTCCTTTTAATCACTTGTTTTCCCCCTCGAAGCTCACACCTGGTATTTGGGGCACTTGGTAACTGACCTTCTCTTCCAACCAGCAGTTAACATTACAGCCCAAGTATTTTTGTATGTTGTTTCAAAATCTCCCTGAGTGTCAGTGTCTCAGCACCACTGTGCTGGGTAGATGCTGCATTATTTGCCTATTCTTTTACCTGTGGCTGAAGTCCCAGGGTTCTGGATTCTTCACTGGGCTGGCCTATTCTGGAGAAAGTGTCTTAGGTTGGTTTTCCAGAGCACAGCCTGAGGTGAGGATTTGGTGCATGTGGTTTCTTGAGAGGCGCTGTGCTGGTGAGTGGGCTAGGAAGGGGAGATGAGCCAGGATGTGGTCTCACAGAGGGTCTAGCCTTGGGCCGATTCATGCGACCTGAGGAATTGTACTGCAGGTTGAGGCAAGGGGAAGACCAAGATTTTGAGCTTTTGAACCCACTGTCAGTCAACCATTGGCTGCTTCTGGGGGAAAGGGGTGTGTGCAGCCTCCCAGGCCTCTGGGTGAAGCACCCCTAAGGCCAAGGGTGTTTGACTGGATAAGGTTACAGGTGTAAACTGTGAGCATTGGCACCCCTCCCAGCTGAAGGGGGGTGGACCTGCCTGGTAAAGAGCCTCTGGCAGGGCATACACAGCCCACATTAAACGGAGCTGTATCCAGACTTCTCTTCCTCTCCTGCACCAGAGAGTCCCCCTGGGGCACCTGGAGCTGCTGTTTTTGCCAGGCCTGGTCCTGAGCCAAAGTGTACCCTCTCACCATGGCCCCAGCACAGCTCCGCCACAGGTGCAAGGAATGTCAGGGAGGCAAGTGGGAACCCTTTCAGCTGTATGGGCCCCACACAGTGGAGCTTGTCCTTGGAGCACGCTGTGTCCTAGGCAGTTCAGGGGACCCTGGAGAAACAGTGGGCATGAAAGGCCTCCTAGTCCCTGCCCTTGCTGACCCATGACTGTGGGAGATCAGAGGCCAGCACATCCCAGGGTCCCGCTGCCTTCCTCAGCAGACGGAAGCAGCAGCAGTCTCATTGCAGCCCTTTGCAGGCGGAAGTTAGGGGAGAGGGGGAGCAGTGAGGGCTTCCTCGGAGTCCTCTTGAAACCCCTTACATACTGAGCCAAGTTGGAAGGTTACCCAGCTGAGTGCCTTGTGCTGGGCTCACAGAAAGCCTGTAGGACAGAGGCGGTTCACATGCTGGAAGCTGGGCAGGGGAGACTACAGGACCTGAGGGAAACTGGGGAACGAGGCTCTGACATTAAAGTAAGAAATTTACCATGTGGAAGCTTAGCCAAAAAAGTGTGTTTAATTCAACTGGAGGCCCACCAGTTTGCAGCTTCTGCAGCCTGTTCCTTCGGCTTCTCTGACCCCTAACTGTACTTCTTCTGTTCCCCTCCTCTGGAGTGTTTTTTCCTTGACACCCCATTTATGGTCACTGTTCATCCCTACACACCTAGCCCAATCTCTCTCCTCCTTCCTTCTGCCTCCTTCCAGTAGACTTTGATAGTGTGTTCTCATTTGGGGGCTGTATTGGGTGTTGTTCATGGCAGTTAGAGAGGGACAGAAATGCCAGAGTGCCTGCTGTGCCCCGGACAGTGCTCACTGTGAAGAGCTGTCCTGCCCAATGCCCTGGGGACAAGCTCTGATGACAGCCATACTTCACAGGTGAGGGCTGGGGCTTCACTAAACAGACAGGTGATGGATATTTGTGACTCTTTCTATGAGCCAGGCACCATTCCAGGTCCTGGGGCATGTGGCAGTGAATAAGCAGATGAGACCCTGCTCTCTTGGAGCATATGGTTGATTGTGGGAGTTAAATAATAAAGATGAAATACATGGGTGCATTTCTGATGGAAATAAGAATGCGAAGGCATGCAGCAACCTGCTGTAGTGAGGGCTGCAGGAGACAGTGCAGTTTTGGATGGGGTGGTCAGGAGACGCCTCTGGAGTGGAACTGGGACCTGTGTGGGGACCAGCTGGATCCAGCAAGCAGCAAGTGCACCGGCCCTGGGGAGGGACTGAGCTTGTTGGAAGGGCACAAACAAGGCATGTTTGGTGAGCGGGAGGGTGTTAGGAGGTGAAGTTAGTGTGGTTGGCAGGGGCCAGGCCATGTGGGTACTTGTGGGTTACGGTTAGGAGACAGGAAGGGGGTTGCCAGGGTCAGGAGTGGAGTGTCCATAGCCTGAGCTTGGTTCTCCAGGCCTTGCTCTCCTGTCTGCACCCAGCTGGCCTGGCCAGAGGGCTGCCTTCAGCTTTAGGTCCTGCAGGACTGGTGGGGTCTTGCTCAACTCCCTTCACCAAACCCACAGAGGGAGGTGCCAGGAAGTGTGTGTTGACTTGAGTTGACCTGGTGCCTGGGTTGCTTACTTCCTGTTTCCTTTGTCAGTTCCCCCTCTGCCTGCCCTCAGGCCTGCAGGCCCTACGTCTGCCCAGGAGGGGCTGGATCCTATAGGTGGATGGATGATGGGTTGTGAGTTCCCCCACCCCCATCCACCCCCATTCTTTGCACAACTCCCAATTCTCTTTTTTTCACTGTGGTGTTATGGCCTGACCCTCGCATGTGCTTGGGCCCCCTGTCCTCTGCCCAGCTCCTGTTCCTGTGCTCTGAGGAGTGGAAAGCAGCTCCCTCAAAAGCAGTGCCTCCCAGAGCACCAGACACATACTGCGCCAGCTGGACTTAAGTGATGCTAGCAATGGGAAAAGTTTACCCTTTCAAAATTCAATGACAGTCCTTTTGAGTTTCTCAAAAGTTTATATCTCTCTCCAATATCTTGTTTACATTTTTCCTTTTAAAAAAATTGTAAAATATACATATCATAAAATTTACATCTTAAGCATTTTTAAGTGATTGGTTCAGTGGCATTAAGCTCACTCACACTGTTGTGCAACCATCTCCAGAGCTGTTTCATTATCCTCAAATTGAAACTCGGGCCCATCAAGCACTAACTCCCCATTCTGTCTTCCCCCCAGCCTCTGGCAAGCACCATTCTACTTTCCTTAACACCTTTTAATATTTGCTCTCCAGAGAGAGCAGGCAGGTGGGCCCAGAACTTTTGTAAGCAACAGTGTACCCTCCCTCCCACAAATCTAGTAAATTGTTTTGATCTGTGTTTGTTTTTATGGTTACCACAGATGTGTGGCAAATGATAGGGGCTTTCTATTTACAATAGTGATAGAAGGTTTCCTTTCAAAGTACTTTTTCCATAAAGAATAATCAATATAGAGGAACAAGAAAAGGATAAAAGAGTTACCTAAATGTGACTGGACCCAGGAGGGCAGCATACAGTAAGGGCTCGAAGGTGGGGAAGGTGGGGAAGGGCTGGTCGAGGTGCAAGTGTCCAGGCAGCTGCCCATGCGGCCAGAGACACGTGTCCAGAGGCAGGAGCTTAGACTGTTGGGGGGGTAGGGGGTATGTGGCAGAGGAAACCCAAATAGCAGGACCAGTTTTTCTGTTAATCACTTTGCATAGTCTTCCCCATTTAATCCTACAAGCAAAACACCCCTTTGTGGTAGGAATGATTACCACAGCACAAATGCCAGAGATCAGGAGCATTACAGCCAGGGCCTGGCAGAGCCACGTGCAAAACCAGGTCACTGGCTCAGTCCTGGGAGGCAGGAGAAAATGAACCAGCACTTCTCAGGCAACGGTCGGTTTACCCAGGCCCTTCAAGAGGGTTTTAGAAAAGCCAGTGACACTTGAACAGCAGTGTCAAGGACACATGTGTGTCACGATTGCGACCCGAGACGACAAGGACAAGACAGCGTATGCAATGCAGAGAGCGGGGAGGAAGACAGACAGCGCGGTCTGACCCCGCATCCTCGCTGACTTCAGTCTTTTAATAGAGGAACAGGTGGTAGAAAATAACAAGCACGCCCCTTAGGCTAAGGTAGAAATGCTTTGTCTAAGAGTTGTTTTTTAGCTCAAGAGGAGCAAAACAGTTTCAAGGACCTTGGCTGAGCGCACACTGATTTCAGTGTGGCAGGCATCCAGCCTTACTCAATTAACCCTTGGTTGACGGCTGAACTTTTGCTCAAGGCAGCAACCTTACAATCTTGGTTTTGGGGGCTCATGTGAGGGAATCCCTTACGTGTCCCAACACATGTGGGGTAGAGGGTGTTTGAGAGGAGATCCAGGCCACCTTCTTCCCAGTCTGGGAGCCTGGCCCTGCTCTGTGGGCAGCCTTGGGCGGGGTTGGGAGGCCTTTGGCCTTGTTTCAGTACAAAGGAGTAGGTTGGTGTCCGTACCGGGCATCCAGAGTCAGGCCGGACTGAGGTTTTTCTACGACTGTGACAGGTTCCTTAACATTTCACATAGAGCATTTCTCGTGTACCAGATGGGGATTTTAATAAGATTGTTAGGAGGCGAATGAAATATTTGTGATGTATTTTCTCTCTGTGCCTGGCACATAAGAAGCACATAATAAATGAAAGTTTCTTTTTCTCTTTAAACATGTACCAGTAGTTTGAATTAAAATAAGACAAGAAGTCTTAAAAGAAATCAGTCAGGGGGATTTCATTTGTCTAGATTCTTCTGACTGTATGTGACAGGAAACTCAAACCACAATAGTTTAAATAAAACAAAGGAATGCTGTTTTGGCGCATGAACCTGACAGCCAGGCAGAATCTGTTTGGGCTTCTGTGTTGCAAGAGCTTATATGATGTCAGCACGACTTGGTCCCTTGGTCCTCAGGTCTTGGCTGTGGCCAGGTGCTTTCCTGGGGTAGCAAGGTCACAGTTCCAGCCTTTCAGCCCCAGTGTCAGATCTAGTGGGGCACATGCTCCATCTGAACCCCAGTCTGGCCAGGGGAGCACACGGCTAATTGGCTTGGCACCGGTCACCTGCTTCCCAGGGTCCAGAGTACTGTGAGTGCTCTGAGCCTCATGGTCTGAGAGTGGACAAAAGCAGCCCCCACAGAAAAGCTGGCTGCTGCTACTGAGAAAGGTAGGTGGAGGCTGGGCTGCGCAAACCTACATGGATCCTCTATAGGAGTGACACTCATGTGTGCGCGCTGGCCTCCCTCACCTGTTCACTGAGCTGTTTAGGTGTGTGTGCATGCTTGTACATGTGTGTCAGAGAGAGAGAGAGCGAGCGAGCGCACGCAGATATACCCTGGGTCCTTGAGGGGAGCTGCTGTGATCTGGGAGGTCACGCTGGGATGTGATTGAGAACCCTGAGAGGAAAGGAGGCAACATGGCTGTGTGGTCAGCACTGAGCTTTAGTCTCCCCAGCTGTACATTGGGTGTCCCGGCCCCACCTCCTGTGCAGGACTTTGGGATGGCACTGGAAACACTTGGAAAGGCATAGAGTTCTCAGTGCCTTCCCTTCAATTTAGGACATTTGGTAAAATTTAGTTTATAATTACAAACCTTCTCATAAAGAAAACTCTAATCCCAGATGGCCTTACCTGCATATTCTGTGAACACTTAAAGAAGAAATAGTTCAAATAAACTTTTTTAGGAAAGAGAGAAGGAACGATTACTTCCTAGCTCATTTTTATGAGACCAAGATTACACTCATTGCAAACCAAACAAAAACATTACAAGAAAAAGAAATCCATAGACCAAAACCACAACATTCCTTAACAAAATACTAGCAAATGCAGGAAAATGTAAAAAGGATAATGTATCATGACCAACTGGAGTAAATCCCAGGAATGCAATTTTGGCTTAACATTAACAAAACAATCAGTGTAATACATTATATCAGCATCATGAAAGCATGGAGCATTCAACACCCATTCATGATAACAATTTGCAGTGAAATAGGAAAAGAAGAGAATCAATCCATAGCCTGATGAAGGGTACCTACAAAAATGTGCGCCAGTCTTATGCTAGTGCAGTGGGGCCAGACATGAACCAGCCATGGGCTCTGTCGTCACACTCAGTGTGTGGAGGATTACCTCATCTGATGGATATATGTATTTAGCTCTGGGCTTACACACACACGCTCGGCAATTTCCTCTGTTATCCTCTGTACCCTCCTTGCATTAGTAAGATTAGTAAGGGCTTCCCAGAGAAACAGGATCAATATCTCACATCGCAGAAAACATCCAAATATGGTCGTGGAACACCTGTGTCCTGGCCCTGGCTCTCCGAGTGGCATTCAACCTGTCCTGTCTTCCTTCTGAGCCTCTGTTTACTTACCTGTGAAATGAGGGCACAGCAATACTTCTCTAAGTTACATCCAATGTTAAGGGGAAATTTTTTTTTTTTGTCAGCCAGTTTGTGCTTTATTGATGCTGTGATGCTTAGGCCTTGACCGCGTACTTCCGCAGTGGGTACAGCCGTTCCTGCCGCTGCTGCTTCTTGGTCTTCAGGTTCTCTTCGTGCTTGTTGAGCCGGCGGCGCATGGCTCGTGTTTTCTTGGGCCGAAGATCCAGGGGCTTGTACTTCTTGCCCTTGTAGAATTTCCTGAGGTTCTCTTTCTGAGTCTGGTTAATGACAGTGAGCACACGGGCAATGGATTTGCGAACAACTCGGATCTTGGAGAGCTTGGAAGCCGCGCCACCAGTCACTTTGGCGACGCGTAGCTGGGACAGCTCCACTTTCAGGTCGTCCAGCTGTTTCAGCAGCTCCTCCTTCTTCTTGCCACAAAGGTCTCGAGCCTTAATTTTGGCCATGGCTGAACAAACCACCGGAGCCGCCTCCTGCTGGGAGAGAGCAAGGGGAAATATTTTTATTTAGAAGTTGGAACAATCCAGAAAAGAACAAAGAATAATATAATGAATACCCACATTTCTACCATCAGAATTAGCCATTGTTAACGATTTATATATTTGTTTCCAGTCTTGTGTGTCTTTTGCTAACAAATACAACATTACAGGTAAAGCTGAGGGCCCCTTTCTGCCCCTTCCAGTTTTCTTCCTCCCCCCTCCCCCCGGCTTTCCATTCAGAGTTTGAAGTCTGTGTTGTACTTTTCCCTTTGTAATTTCCGACAAACACTTTCCAATGTGCTTTTTTATCCTGTATTCCACTGGACACGGAGGCCCAAGGCCACATGGCTGGATTCTGTGTTTTTCGTGTCTCCTAGAAGTACAGCCAAAGCAAATGGCTTGAGAATGTCCCAGAAGGAGTTAGATAAGGAAAAGGAAGCTTCTGCAGGGAGCAAACACTACCCTAGGCTGTCTAGATGCTCCTGTGGATTTGGGGTGTTCCTTCAGCTTCAGATGAAGTGTTCTGGAACCAAGAGGAAATTCCTGGGGATGTGAGGTCGGGCTTTGGCTGTTCAGTCCTATCTGTTCACATCCTGGTGGTTCCCACACCTGCTGCTGACATTTCTCAGCACTTCAGCATGTATTGGTAAGTGTCTCCAGCCCTCCCAGCGGCCTGTGAAGAGGAGGCTGGCCCCCAGTGCCCTGAGCTGAGCCCAGGTGGTGGGTGCAGGGACTCAGGCCCGCCCCAGGCCCACACGGGGAGCTCTTCCCCTTCTGTGGGCCCACTGTCTTCTGGCTGGGACAGCTCACCTGCCGCAGGCCTGAGGGTGGGGTGGCGCCTCCTTCCCAGGCAGCTGGCGGTCAGGCATGCCACTGTCTTATCTCCAGGCTGCACTTAAACTGCTCTCATATCAGCCCTAAGTGTAAGGAGCAGGGCATTTCTTAAGAGGTGATAGGAGAGCTCAGCAACTACTGAGCCCCCAGCACACCCTTGCCGGGGTCAGAAGATCCCTCTGGGCGTGGCGAATTAGGAGGACTGTGTGTCTGACTGGCTGCCACCTGACAGCCAGGCCTCAACCCCTGAGGCACCCACCACTTGTGACTTATGTTTGCTCAAATGCAGCCGGGGCCATATGACAGAGTGATGATACTTGGGATATGTCAGGTTATGTAATATGTATTATTAAAATTAATTTCAGCTGTTACTTTTCTTGAATACGGCTTTTTAATAGCTTTAAAATACAACAGGGATGAATTGGCAGAGCCGAGACTTTCAGGGCAGTAAAACTACTCTGATATCACAGTGGTGGATCCGTGTTATACATTTGTCCAAACCCATAGTATGTAACCAAGAGCGAGCCCTCGTGTAAACTGTGGGTTCATCCACTATGACAAATGCACCACTCTGGGGGGAGGTTGATCGTGGGGGAGGCTGTGCAAGTGGGGGCCGGGGACTATCTGGGAACTCGGCACTCTCCACTCAATGTGACTGTGAACCTAAAGCTGCTCAAAAAATAGTCTGTTAAATTAATTTTACCTGTTGCTGTTTTCTGTAAGGCAATTAGAACATTTTAAATGTGATTCACCTTATATTGGGGCTGTGATGGGGCTGTGTTAGGGACCGTGTCTATTCTTACAAAGCCGTGCAAACAGCATACACAAAGCAAAAGGTGGATGTTTCCAGCCAGGCTCTGAAGGCACCAGGGCATCTCCGTGGCAGCCTGTGGAAGGGCGGGGTATGTGGGAGGGAGGATTTCAGGCCCCCAATTTGAATTAGGGTAGCTCTGTTCTTACCTATTTTGGTTTACTTATTGGGACTCTGCCTGAAAGTAATTCACCGCTGTGAGGGAGCAAGAAAAGAGGTGTTGTTCCTAGTTTGTTCTTAAGGAGACTGCCGTTTGGAGCGGGGGCTGGGATGTGTAGCCTAGACTGGGGGTCCATCTCTGTAGTTCCCAGGGGCCATTGAACAAGACAAACCACACTGTTTTCAAAGGTAGGAGCAGGAAATGACGAATTGTTTTCTAATAGACTTTATTTTTTACAGCAGTTTTAGGTTCACAGAAAAATTGAGCCAAATGACGGATTTCCATAGAGCACCCCTTCCCCCAGCATCTCCTATTATCAATATCCTATACTAGAACGGTGTGTTTGTGACAACTGAGGAACCGACACTGACACCCATACTTTATGTTACAGTTCTGTACATTCTAGGTTTGGACAAATGTGTGACGATTGCGTTATTATAGTCTCATGCACAATAGTTTCACTGCCCTCAAAATCCCCTATGCTCTGCCTGTTCATCCCTCCTTCCCGTCTTTTTTTAAATTTTAAAAGTTGGAATAATTTTATATGTACAGGAAAGTTACAAACATAATACAGAGAATTCTTATATGTGCTTTACCCAGCTTCCCTAATGTTAGCATCTTCCATAACCAGGAACATTTGTCAAAATTAAGAAATTAACATTGGTACATGGCAATTCTTCGGACTCTAGACTGACTCTCACCAGTTTTTGTACTAAGGTTCTTTTTCTGTTTCTAGATCCAGTCCAGGATCCCACATTGTACTTAAGTGTCCTGTCTCTTCGTCTCCTCTGATCTGTATGAGTTTTCTAATTTGTTCTCCTTTCCACAGTTTTTTGTGTGTATGTGCATGTGTGTGCACACGTGTGTGGGAGGTTTAACACCCTTTGAAAATGCTCTTGGAATTCCACAGCTGTGACCAATTAAATGGGGTGTGTTTCTAGCATGGTGTGAGCGTTTTGCCACAGGTACCTTCTCTGCCCTCTTGTCTGGGTGTGTGTTCCTGCCACGTTGTTGTCTGCCCTTAGTCTCTGAAACTCTTTTCTCAGAGTCTCGCAGGGTGGGGACCACAGGTGCATCTTCTCAGTGGCTTAGATTTCTTTCCTTAACTATGGGTGAGGTTTGTTTTCAGAGTGCTTTCAGTAGAGGTGTCGGTCAACCTTCAGGTGTCCTGCCAGCAGCTCAGCCCATGACTGTGATGTTTGTGCACTCAGAGCATCCTCACATGTGTTTGCAGTTGCTGTGTGCCCACCTGGCTCTGGCTGAGGCACTGCTGTCAAGCTGGAGGACTTGGAAATGTCTGTTTGGGTGTGTTTCATGCCATTGCTTTTTAACGCCAGGCAGTTTCTACATGTTTTCTTCTGAGTACCTCAGAGCTCTGATGTTTCAGTGAGTTTAAGCAAAGGGCAGGAAAGGAAGCAAAGACTCAGTCAGAGTGCCTGCTCTGTGCTGGGTGCTGGGAATGAGCACTGGACACTGCACAGTGGGTCCCCTTCCCTGGTCCTTGCCCTACGGCAAGCTCACTGAGGGCAGCACCTTATTCTCTGCCCTATAGATGTACATAGATTAGAAAGTTCACCTGCTGCAGATCCACAGTGACTTGTCACGCCTCTGAATACATCTAAGCTCCTTACTGTGAACTTCATTGCCTCTCTGGCCTCCTCACCCCGTCTCCTTGACTTCAGCCCCTGCCATCTCCTTGACCTCTGCTCCTCCTATCGCCTTGACCTCAGCCCCTATTATCTCCTGGAACCCCAGGGCGCAGACTGCACTGGCCCTTTCATTCTTGGAGCATGCTTAGCTGCTATCCACTCCAGGGCCTTTGCTGACTGGTCTCCTGCCTGATACCCCAGTGTATGCATGGTGCTAATTGAGAGGCCACCTCGGGAGGCTACCCTGAGCACCCCCATCTACAAGTCGCTATAAGGGCACATGCTCACCCTGTGCTCTCCACCCTGTACCTACTGTGCTCACACCCACTCGCTCCCATCTCACCTCGACTGAGAGCTGTTGTTACCTCGTGCCATAGGTGAGAAACCGTGGCACTGACCCTGGGTGCCTCCCAGAGTCCTGCTGTCCCTTCATCCTGCTCTTCTGGAGGCCCGGCTCTCCATGAGAAGCCATCTTACCGATTTTGCTGATTCATGTGTGTGTGTTGATCTGCCTTTCTCACCATGTTACCACAATGTCATCTCCATGACATGGGGACTTTATGTTGTTGTTATTACGGTTGGTCATCTCCAGATTTGGTAGAATCTATTGGTGATGGGAGCTAATGTCGGAGCCTGGTGTGTGCCAGGCCTGGCATAGTGGTCTCCTCCTCACCAGAGACCACAGGCATTTTTCCTTCTGGTGTGGAATTATTTCAGGTACTATGGAATAGTCTTATAAGGTGACTGTCAGTTGAACACTGAGGTGGCTTCCGAATCTTTAGTCCCCTGTTTGATTATTTCAGTGGCACAGGGTGTGTAGAGGTCCTAGGCCCTCAGGCTGTCATCCTCCTTCTGGAGGGGCCTTAGTCGGCCCACGTCTCTGGGTTTGAAGCTGCTGGAGACCACCCACCTCTTCTGTGTTTGAGTCTAGGACAGAGCCCCAGGTGGGGAGCCGTGGCTTTGGCTTTTGGTCCCAGGTGTGCCTCGTAGGCTGGCCCCAGAGAGTAAACTCTTGTCTTTTCCACACAGGTCATCGACCCGGCCAGAGGTGGCCAGCATAGAGCCAGTGGGCCCAGACGAGCGGCAGTGCTCCCAGAAGGCGGTGGTGCAGGCCCGCCTGTCCCAGCCCGCCCGCCTGACGAGCATCATCTTTGCAGAGGACATCAGTAAGGGTTTCGAGTGCCCTGTGTGGTCCCCGGGGAACGAAATGGGAAACACCCCATTGAGATGCTGCCAGAGCCCCTGGCAGCGGTCTCTTTCTCTTGCTGGGCCAGAGGATGTGGGGGAGGGGGAGGGGGAGGGCACTGAGCAGGCAGCACTCACCCTGGTCCCTCCTTGAGCACTTCCTACTGCTTTCCCTCTCATGCAGGCTGGCTTCCATTCTGAAATTATTATTTGTTACCCAAATAACTCTTAATGTGTATTGAGTCAAAAGGAAGAAAGCTGTTGAAATCCTTTCATTTCCCTATAGTTAATTTCCCATATTATGGTGGTAAAATGCTTAGAAAACAATTAATGTAATTTTCTATCATGCTTTTCTCCCACCTAACATGATATGAAAAGTTTTCAATCTCATTATAGAATTACTTTTAATGGCTGAATAATATTCTTAATAGGACTTTTAGATTGTTTTCAGACGTTTGTTTCAGTGCTATATAGAAAAATAAATATTTTTGTACAGAAAACAGTTTGGGGTTCTTTTAGGTTATTTCCAGCCAAGGGTAGATTCCTAGTTTTACTGGGTCATGAAGCATGTGAATATTTTTAAGGCTTTTGATAAATGGGGCTGTATTGCTTTCTAACAGCTATCATTAACAGTACACAAGTAGTCTTGTGTGGTGCCTGGAGAATGTTCAGAGTGATTTGCTGGTACATGCTGTTACTTTTACACTGTAGAATTATCCAGGTAATGCTGTTTACCTGTCTCATTTATGGAGCAAGTAAAACAATCTGTGTGCAGGTGCCACACCCCTTTCTCCTGTGGTACAGTGGATAGTCTTCTGTGAGAACACCAGTGCAGATAAACAGATACCACCAGGTGGAATTTCTGATCTCAGGGCAGGAACAGGCACTGTCCTTGTTGGATGCTGACTCGCTGCACTATAGCCCTTGTCGTTTAACGTAATGGCTGCACCCTGAACAAAATTAGATTTTCTTAGATGAATTTTCTGCACACAGCGTTAAATGCTGGTGCTCGCGTTGTAACAGCACACGGTGGGCGATGAATGTGCCGGCCAAGCTCTTACTTGCTGCAAGTTCATGCCTCCTTTCGAAGGGTGAGTGTGGTCAGCTGCTTGCTGTTGGGGGCTTAGTTTGGACCTTCCAGCCCTGTTTCGTGGTGATTGTTTTGTTGGCTGTTCTAGTCTTTGCCAAAGTGTAAGCCCACTTGACCTGCCAGGCCCTGAAAGCGTAGTGGTGATCAGGGCGCTGCCCTCTGCCTGACCCTTCTGTTCCCTTCTGTTCAGCCACAGGCCAGGTCCTGCGCTGTGATGCCATCGTCGACCTCATCCATGGCATTCAGATTGTGTCCACAACCCGTGAACTCTATCTGGAAGACTCGCCACTGGAGCTGAAGATCCAGGCTCTGGACTCTGAAGGTGAGGACACTCCCTGGTGGTCTCTGTTTCTCTCTGCCCTTGGGTCTGGCCCTGTTATTCCCCACAGAGGGCTGCTCCAGCCAGAAGGTGAAGTTGGTGTGGTGGGGAGGGGGGGTTTGAACAGCACCAGACCACCTCTGAGGTGGCCCTCAGGCCCTCAGGGGCAGTGAGGCCATCGCTGTCCCTGCTGTGCACTGGTCTCTACATCAGGCCTGTGAATTGAGAGCTTCTGTAGCCCCTGGAGGCTGACTCCATGCCTGTGCACATGGGTTATGCTTGCTAAAGAGGGTCTCTGGGAAGCGACATCGGAGTCTCTGGGCAGTGATAGGAAGCTGGGAGGGGCTCCTCGGTCACCATGCTGTAAACAGCAGGAGGCGTTCTCCTTGCCTGCCTTTGAGGGATGGTGTTGGCTTCCTGGTCCAGACTGCAGTGTGTGTGTGTTTTGTGTGTGTGTGTGAGGGGGTGGGGGTGAGGGGACGGGGTAGGGCAGAGGGCACTGGAACACGGCTAGGCTGCTGGTCCCTCCCATGCACCACCCTTCACTTCTTCACTTCACCAGAGTTGAATATCGGCTTATTTGGGGCTGAGACTCTTCTTAGAGGATGTATTCTAGCAGTAGAAAGACTGTTTGGCTATAGTCTGACCTCTTTGTAAAGTAACAGACGGAAAATGTATAGGTTAAGAATCTTGTTCTTTTCAAATTTAATTTAATTAATTGTTTTAAATTTATTTTTCCATTACAGTTGACTAACACTATTTAGTTTTAAACTAATACTATATTAGTTTCAGGTGTACAACATAATGTTTAGACATTTATATACCTTAAGAAGTGATCACCCAGAAAAGTCTAGTATGTAGGTTAAGATTCTTTTTGAAGGAACTAAGTCAGGCAAAAGATGCCTTTTAGATGAAGGATCCTCCAAAACTTCAAGTCTAAACCAAGTCTCACCTTGTCTTTGAAATCTTCCCTGACACAGTGGGAAGATTCCCCCTGACCCTCCACTTTAATAAACATTTCTGGATTGGGGTTTCTCAGCCTAGGTAGTATTGGCACTTGGTCCCAGATAATTCTTGGTGATAGAAGGCTGTCCAGCGCATCACAGGGTGTTGGGCAGCATCCCTGGCCTCTGCCCACTAGATGCCAGCTCAGCAGAACTCCCCAAGTTGTAACAACCAAAAATACCTGCAGCCATTGCCAGATGTGCCTTGGAGGGGGCAAAATCACTGTTTGGAGCATCGGTCCAGTCCTTCCTTCCTCTGTGTGTTCATTCATCAGATGAGCTGTCTAACTTCTCCATTTTCTGGGCTGTGAGACTGAGACAGTGATGCTCACTTAGGTTGAGAGGACTTGGTGAAAAGTGTGTAAAGGGCTTAGTGCTGTGTGGTGTGTAATGAGTGCTCTGTAAGCCAGGCAGCATCTGAGCTTCTTACCTGCTGGGCATTCTGCCAGGTTCTGGGGGTCCTGCAGAGGAAGGAAGGGCCTGGCCTCTGTCCCCAGAGTCTCAGGCTGTGGGGGAGGTCCAGCTGTAGGTGCCCATGTGCATCTCAGCAGGTGCTGTTCATAATGAAATTGGATGCAAAGTGTGAGGCAATCACAGAGTTGGGGAGCCAACCCCTGGGAATGTTGGAGGTTGGGTGTGGAGAACAGAGGTCAGGACGGTTTTTGAGATGATGTGATAGTTGACTGAGTCTTGAGGATGTGTGGTTTGCCAGGCAGGGAAGGCCATTTTATTTTTTAAGAGATTGAAGCTCAGATGGGTGGGATGCAATGTAAAAGGTCCTATGTGTCAGATATGGGATTTGTATGTTGGTCTTAGAGCAGATGGAGCTGAGGAAGGAGTTTGTGTAGTGAGGTGATAGGAACTTGTCTGCAGGACTCTTGGAGGGGGGTGGGGTCATTCTCCGTTCTTTGGAACAAAAGACCATAGTTGAGGCCACACAGGTGCCAGGTACTCCTCGGAACACTTGACATCTTCCAGTTCATTTCATGTCCAGGTGCCGAGACTGTAGCACAGAGTGGACACGCACATGCACACACACACACACACACACACGTACTAATTCACATGCACACACACCACATACTGACACCCACACCCACACCCACGCACGCACACATGTACATGTGCACACACATACATACACACATGCAGGCACACACATGCACACTCACACACATGCACATTTACACAAACACACACACATGTGCGTGCACACTCAGGCATGCACACACGTACACACACACACACACACACACACACGTAGTTAGTGTGTAGCAGAGCAGACTTGGAGCTCCAGCCTGTTTCCAGAGTTCAGTGTTGTGGCCAGGGGTTAGCAAACTCTGTGAACGGCACATAGTAAATGTTTTAGGCTTTGCTGTCCATACAGTCTCAGCAGTGCCACTGTCACTCTACAGTAGTCATAGATGATGCATAAGTGAGTGGGTGTGACTGTGCTGTAATAAAACTTCCCTTACAAAAAGTGGCAGTGGCCAGACAGATTTGGCCCAGGGGCTGTGGTTTGCCTACCCCTGCTCTTGACTACTCTTTTCTATTTCCTGTCTTAAGTCATTTTTTTCAAAGATTTGTTCATTTTTCTTGAGACTTGACATCATGAAATTCACCCATTTAAAGTGTCCGATTCACAGGTTTTTAATCTATTCACAAAGTTGAGCAAGATCACCACTAATTTGAGAACGTTGTCATCACTGTGAAGAAGAAAACCCTGTCCATCAATAGCCTCTGCCCATTCTTTGCTCTCTCTGCCCCTGGCAACTACTAACCTAACCTGCTATCAATGTATGTAGGCTTGCCTGTTGTGGACACTTCATACAGATAGACTTGTCTAGTATGTGGTCATTTGTGACTGGCTGTTACTGAGCATAATGTGTTCACGGTTCATCCATGTTGCAGTATGTGTCAGTACTTTGTTCCTTTTTATGGCTGAGTAACATTCCATTGTATGGGTGGACCACATTTTGTTTATCCATTCATCCGTCCATGGATATTTGGGTTGTTTCACCTTTGGCTACTATGAATAGTGCTGCTGTGAACATTCGTGTACAAGTTTTTGTGTGGACATAGGTTTGAGACATACCCAAGAAATGTCTCTTGGATATAGACCCAGGAGTGGAATTGCTGGGTCATAAGGCAGCTCTATGTTTAATTTTTTTGAAAAACCAGACTTTTTTCCCATTGCAGCTGCACCGTTTTACATTCTCAGCTGCAATGCATGAGAGTTCTTGTTTCTTCACATCCTCACCAATGCTTGTTATTGTTCATCTTTTTTGTTATACGTAAGTGATTTTTAAGTCACTTTTATTTTTCTCCTGGATGTGTGTTTTTTTCTCTCAAGCAGTTGGTGGCAATGTCAGGATCAGACCTTCCCATGCAGCTCAGCTGCCCAGAGCCTGGAAGCTCACCTTTCTTACTCCTAAGGCCCATGAGGCCAGTTCTAGAGTAGGAAGTCCAGGTTCACCAGCTGGAATACAAACACTGGGTCATTCCTTAATAGCCCAGATCATCTCCACCTTTGCAGTAAGCAAGTGGTTCACTCCCTCCCCTGGTCACTGTGAGGGTGTTACACTTTCTAGTTGGTCTTCCCTGCCCAGAAATACTTGGATTAGAACCTTAGTTACCCCTTCTTTCTTTCTCCTGACATTGTGCCCTCTTTACTGGTCACAATCTCCTTTGTGAAGATGAACTTGACCCTTGTAACTTTTGAGGACCTAGCAGTCTCAGAAAGGATATACTCGTATCTTGTCTAGACTGGCGGGTGTTGGTTAAACATGACTCTGCTCGTGGCTCAGGAAGCACTGTTAGGTGCACCTGGTGTGCATGCACTGTGCCCAGCCCCTTACAAGTGCAGTCTTTTACCCCCAGTGGGTAATGTCCATTGCACAGACAAGGAAGCTGAGGCCTAGAGAGCTTGAGTAACTTGCCAAAGGCCACACAGCTCATGGGTGGCAGAGCGGGGGCTGGCACTCAGTATATCTGTCTGTTGCCTAAGCTTTTGTCCACCAGGCCGCACTGCCTGTTTCCTGCTGTGGCATTTTTTTGTGGGTGTGGGGGTTCATGCACAGGGCTGGGCTCCACCTTTTTGAGGCCATGTGCAGGGTGCCTGCCTCAAGCTAACGATTCCAGCCAACACTTACTGCCCACATATACTGCGTGCATGGCAGAGCTGAGCTAGCTTGAGGGTCACCAAAGTGTCCCCTCCTGTCCTTTCCCCTGCCCCCTCTACTTGTGCTGCATGCTCTGCTCAGAGCACCCTCCACCTCCCGTCCCCCTCCCCCATCTCTGCTCACATGGTTCTGGTCCCTCTGCTCATTCCCTCTCAGACTAGTTGTTCCTCCAGTGACCTTGCCCTCACTGCCAAGGAGACGCCTGTCCCTCCCATCTGATATCCTGCAGCAGTTCACTGGGTGTGAGGCCCTCAATGTCGTCAGGTACAGCACCTGGAGGGCAGACAGGACTGACTTTATCCTTTTGGGCTTCTCTGTGTTGGACACTGGACTTTGAGCCCAGCGAGCATCCGGCAAATATTTGTTAAGGTGAATTGCTCAATGTTTTCCTGCTGCCCCCAGGACTAGGACAGGGGAGATACATCCTCCAGAGACTGGATCTGGGCTTTACTCCTGAGTATTAGCACTTGGCTGTGAGGCTTCAAGGTCACAGGCTCCGTCTGTAGGTGCTAATAGCTATATTTTGAAGGCGAAAAGCAAAACTTTAGGCAGAAGTTTCTTGAAACCATTTTCTCCCATCTTCCAACCCTGCAAGCTCCCGCTTAACATGTCAGTGTTGGAGCCTGTGTTTGGCTGAGATGTGCCCGCTTCACTTACCATGCATGCTGGGAAGTCACAGTGGGCGAGCCGGTGGTTTAATAGATGTCAGTCTCCCCTTCCTGCCCATAAGGCCAGCTTCACACAGGCCTCATGCTCAAAAGGGCCCCACAGGCTTGGTTTAATGCTTGACTACTGCCATCTTGAAAATTCTAATTCATTTGTCTTTGAACTTGTGTTCTGCGAGTGGAATCTGATGAGACTATGGAGCGTGCATCGGGGACTTGGAACCTCAATAATTTGAAGTTCTGCTTGCTACCACCTCCCTTCCTCCTGGGATGGGTTCTTGGTCACCTGCTTTCTATCCCCTGGTATCGTGGGCCCTGCACAGCCTCTCCCTCTCCATCCTGGCCCTGTGATGACTGCCACCTTCCATCATGGTGGGGACGGGGTGGGGGTGGTGGGGAGGCTGGGTGCGTGTGCTCCAGGGTATGTCAGGGTGCAGTGGTGTGGTGGCCATCCCTGTCCGGGGCTGGCAAAACCAGGGCAGGTCTAGTCGAGAGGCTGCATCTCAGCCAGAAGAGCCTCTCACCTACCCTAATCAGGTACTAGCTCATCCCAGTGCATAGGCTTAAAAAGGCTACTGGGTGTGTCAGCAGGCCATGGGCAGAAGAGATACCTGACTCAGTTTCCCCAGAGCCTGCTCCAGCTCGGCCATGTTATATTGGTCTAGCAGCTGGCAGGAGGGGAACCTGATAGGCCCAAGTGTGGCCCAGATAGCAGGGCAGGGCCTCTGGGTGCCTGTTAGGCTCTGTACTCATCCTGGGGCATCCCAGCTCCCCAAGGGCATGCTTCCTCAGGCCAGCCTGCCTGGGGGCCTCCTCTGTCTCCTCCACCCCCCCAAGTCTGACTTGTTTCCGGCACTTTTCCCTGCCTTTTGTATGAGGGGCCCCACGTTTTCATTTGCATGGAGTCCTGCAAATTATGCAACCCGTTCTGCATGTGCCTTTGCCCAAGTTGGTAAAACTGATGGAAGCCCAGGGTTGCTCTCTGCTCTTGGAATTAACACACATTCATCTATTTTTTTTTTCAAAAGATTTTTATTAAAGATATAGCTGACATAAATATTATATTAGTTTTAGGGGTACATCATAGTTATCCAACATTTATATACCTAAAGAAGTGATCACCACCATAAGTCCAGCAACCATCTGACAATGTACCATGCTATCACAATATTATTGACTGTATTCCCCATGCTGTACATTGCATCCCCGTGACTCATTTGTTTTATACCTGGAGATTTGGACCTCTTATTCACCTTTACCTTTCCTCCACCTTTATTAATTTTTTAATTACAATTGAAAATCAGTATTTTATGTTAATTTCAGGTATATAGCATAGTGGTTAGACATTTATATAATTTAAGAAGTGATCCCCCTGATTAGTCTAGTACCCACCTATACATAGTTATTGCCATATTATTGACTATATTCCCTATGTTTTACTTTATATCCCCATGACTATTTTGTAACAACCAGATTGTACTTTTTTTTCCTTAAACTTAATTGGGGAACAGTGTGTTTTTTCGGGGGACAATGAGTTTTTTCCAGGACCCATCAGCTCCAAGTCAAGTTGTTGTCCTTTAATCTTAGTTGTGGAGGGCACAGCTCAGCTCCAAGTCCAGTTGCCGTTTTCAATCTAGTGGCCGGGGATGCAGACCACCATCCCATGTGGGAATTGAACTGGCAACCTTGTTAAGAGCACACGCTCCAACCAACTGAGCTATCCAGCCACCCTCCAGTTTGTACTTCTTAATCCCTTCCCCCTTTTCACCCTCCAACTCAAACCCTCCCAGCCAGCAACCATCAAATGTTCTCTGCATCTATGAGTTTGTTTCTGTTTTATTTGTTTATTTTGTTCTTTAGTTTCCACATATAGATGAAGCCATGTGGCATTTGTCTTTCACTGTCTGACACCTCCACTCAGCACTATACCCTCTAGGTCCATCCGTGCCACCACAGATGGCAAGAACCCATTCCCTTTCATGGCTGAGCAATATTCCATTTGAAAGTATGAGTGGGGAAAAGAAAGGGGAGCACATGCTGGGGAAACTAATTGATTTATTTAGAAATATTTAATCAATTTAGGCAGCAATATTCAATTAGTTGAGTTAGCAGTATACAACAGCAAGAGACAAAGGCAATCAAGACAATTAAAAAAAGGCAATTACAAAAGGTGAAGACAGTTAAACATAGGCTATAAAATCAATTTGGCTAAATACACCAGTGAAATCAATAAGGAGTATCCAAATACAGTAGTAAATTCTATTAGATGTTAACTAATAACAGTGTATGCCAAAAGCTCACCGAAACCGTGAGAAACAACACTGGAGAGGTTGGTAATCAGCCAGACCTCACCAGGTCCACGGCTGGAAGTCAGGGTGTCTCCTGATGCTGCAGGCTGCAAGCTGCATACAAGTTCTCAGTGCCAACGCCAGAATGATGACAAATGATCAATGATGAACACTAAATGAACAACTGCCAACTGAGGTCTGCCGTGTGTGTGTGTGTGTGTGTGTGTGTGTGTGTGTGTGTGTGTGTGTGTGTGTGTGTGTGTATAATTTCTTTGATGTACTTCAGAGCCAAGTTTTTTGTTCCTGCCTCCTTGTTTCTGCCTCCCCCTCAGGGAATGGCCACTTCAGAGAGAGTTCAGCAGTCACCATGATAAAATATTGTTTATCCAGCTGAAGGGCCAGTTCATCCGGACAAATGCCTGCTGTTCCCACCTGGGACTATCGGCTCAAGGCCTTCCAAAGCTTGGCAACATGCCTGTTACGTCACTTAGTTACTTCTTCACTTCATTTGCTGATGCGGGCGAAACAGACAGAAAGCAACATCATCTCTTATCTCCCCTGCCAGGAATGAGATGAGGGAGAATTCTCTCAACCCTAAGCTCATAATTCTCTTAACCCTAAATTAACCATCACCTCAGATGCAGCCTCTCATGCGAGGGAGCAAAAAGCTGACATCAGCCAATGAAGGCAAATTTTCCTAACATCTTTCCCACACCATTGTATATATGTGTACCACCTTCTCTTTATCCTTTCATCCATTAATGGACGGACACCCAGGCTGCCTCGGCATCTTGGCCATTGTAAATAAGGCTACAATGAACATATGAATGCACACATCCCCTCGAGTAGAGTTTTGGTTTTCTTTGGATGAAAACCCTGAAGTGAGATTACTGGGTCCTTCTTTGTCTCTTCTTCTTATAGCCTTTATTTTAAAGTCTATTATTTTTTTATGGCAGAGTAATATTCCATAGTATATATGTGCCATAATTTCTTTATCCAGTTGTCTATTGATGTGCATTTTGGTTGTTTCCATATCTTGGCTGTTTTGAGTAGTGCTGCAGTGAACGTAGAGGTGCATATATTTCTTTGAATTAGTGTTTTGGATTTATTTGAATAAATACCCAAGAGTGGAATTGCTGCATCACAAGGTAGTTCTATTCTTAATTTTTTGAGGAACCTCCATATTGTTTTCCATAGTGGCTGGACCAATTTGCAATCCCACCAACAGTGCACACGGGTTCCCTTTTTTCCAAATCCTTGCCAACACTTGTTTGTTGATTTATTGATGATAGCTATTCTGACAGGTGTAAAATGATATCTTATTGTGGTTTTAATTTGCATTTCTCTGATGATTAGTGACATTGAACATCTTTTCATATGTCTATTGGCCATCCGTATGTCCTCTTTGGAGAAATGTCTATTTAGATCCTCGGCCCATTTTTTAATTGGATTGTTTGGGGATTTTTTGGTGTTGTGTTATATGAGTTTTTAATCAATGTTGGATTTTAACCCCTTATCAGATGTATCATTGGCAAAATAATATCTTCTCCCATTCAGTAGGATGTCATTTCATTTTGTTGTTGGTTTCCTTTGCTCTGAAAAAACTTTTTGGTTTGATGTAGTCCCAATTGTTCATTTTTTCTTTTGTTTCTCTTGCCTGAGGAGATATATCAGTAAAAATATTATTAAGGGTAATGTCTGAGAGTTTACTTGCTATATTTTATTCTAGGAGTTTTATGGTTTCAGGTTTTATATTTAAGCATTTAATATTTTGAGTTTATTCTTATATATGGCATAAGAAGGTGGTCCAGTTTCATTTTTTTGTATGTGTCTGTCCATTTTTCCCGCCACTATTTATTGAATACATTGTCTTCACGCCAATGTAAGCTCTTGCTTTATTTGTCATAGATTAAATGGCCATATTTCTGGTCTCTCGGAATATTCTGTTCCATTGATCTATGTGTCTGTTTTTATGCAAATAACATGCTGTTTTGATTAATATGGCCTTGTAATAAGATTTGATATCATGTAGCATGATACCTCCAGCTTTGTTTTTCCTTCTCAGGATTGCCATGGCTATTTGGGGTCTTTTATGGTTCCATATGAATTTTAGAATTATTTGTTCTAGTTCTGTGAAAAATGCCATTGGTATTTTGGTAGGGATTGTATTGAATCTATAGATTGCTTTGGGTAGTATGGACATTTTAACAACTGTATTAAGTCTTCCTATCCATGAGCATGGTATATGTTTCCATTTATTTGTATTTTCTTTAATTTCTCTCTTCAATGTTTTAATTTTCTGAGTACAAGTCTTTTGCTTCCTTGGTTACATTAATTCCTAAATATTTTATTTTTTTGATGCAATTGTAAATGGGATTGTTTTCTTAATTTCTCCAATAGTTTGTTATTGCTGCATAAAAATGCAACTGACTTTGAATTTTAATTTTGTGTCCTGCTACTTTACTTAATTCATTTATCAGTTCTAATAGTTTTTTGGTGGAATTTTTAGGGTTCTCTATATATAGTATCATGCCATCTGCAATAATGACAGTTTTACTTGTCGTTGATTTGCAGATATTGAACCCATCTTGCATACTAGGAATGAATCCCACTTGATCATAGTGTATGATCTTTTTAATGTATTGTTGAGGGCCGGCCGAGAGCCTCAGTTGGTTAAGAGCTCGCTAAAGAGTGCAAGCTCTGAGCAACAGCAGTTCGATGCCAGGCCCAAGCTGAGCTGCCACTGACCTGCCAACAGATGGCAGGATGGCTCAGCTAAAAAAAATATATAAATTAATGTATTGCTGAATTTGGTTTGGTAATATTTTGTTGAGGATTTTTGCATCTATGTTCATTAGGAATATCTACTTATAGATTTTTTTGTAATGTCTTTTTCTGATTTTGGAATCAGGGAAATGATGGCCTCATAAAATGAGCTTGTGGAAGCCTTCCCTCCTGTTGGATTTTTGGAAATATTTTGAGAAAAATAGGTATTAATTTTTTTGGAATGTTTGGTAAAATTCACCTGTGAAGCCATGTGATCCAAAACTTTTGTTTGTTGGGAGCTTGTTGATTACTGATTCAATTTTATTGGTAGTAATTTTTCTGTTTAGATATTATTTCTTTTTGATTCAGCCTTGGAAGATTATATGCTTCTAGGAGCTTATCCCTTTTTTCCAGATTCCAGTGTATCCATTTCTTCCAGATTGTTGGCGTATAGTTGCTTGCAGTATTTTCTTAAAGATTTTGGTATTTCTGTAGTGTCCGTTGTCACTTCTCCTTTTTCATTTCTGATTTTGTATATTTGGGCCCTCTCTTTTTTTTTCTTGATGAGTTAGATTAAAGGTTTGTCAGTTTTGTTTTTTGTTTAAAAAACACCAGCTCTTGGTTTCATTGATCTTTTGTATTGTTTTTTAATTTTATTTTGTTTATTTCTGCTCTGATCTTTATTATTTTCTTCCTTGTATTCACTTTGGGCTTTATTTGCTGTTCTTCTTCCAGTTCCCTTAGGTGTAAAGTTAGACTGTTTATTTGAGATTTTTCCTATTTCCTTAGCTAGGCCTGCATTACTCTGAATTTCTCTCTTAGGACTGCTTTCGCTGCACCCCATAGATTATGGGCTGTTGTGTTTTCATTTTTGTTTGCCTCAATGCATCTTTTGATTTCCTCCTTGACCTCTTTTTTGACCCACTCACTATTTAGTAGCATGTTATTTAGTTTCCATGTGTTGGTGTGTTTTTCAGTTTTTTTCTTGTTATTGATTTGTTGTTTCATTCCATTGTGGTCAGAGAAGATGCTTGATATGGTTTCAATCTTAAATTTATTGAGACTTGTTTTGTGGCCTAACATGGTCTATCTTGGAAAATGTTCCATGTGCACTTGAAAAGAATTTATATTCTGCTGCTTTGGGGTGAAATGCTTTAAAAATATTAATTAAATCCATTTGGTCTAGGTGCCATTTAAAGCCACTATTTTTGTGTTGATTTTCTGCCTGGAAGTTCTGCCCATTGGGGTCAGTGGGGTGTTGAAGTCCCCTACTATGATTGTGTTACTGTTGATCTCTGCCTTTATGTCTGTCAATATTTGTTTTATATATTTAGCTGCTAGCCATCTGTCTTTTGATTGGAGAATTTAATCCATTCACATTGAAAGTAATTGTTGATAGATATGTAGTTATTGCCATTTTATTATTCATATATATTTTTTTCTCTGTCTTAAAGAAGTCCCTCTAACATTTGTTGTAGTTCTGGTTTGATGTGGATGAACTCCTTTAGCTTTTTCTTATCTGGAGAACTCTTTATCTGTTCTTCTAAGTGATAGCTTTGCTAGGTAGAGTAATATTCGTCGTAGGTCCTTGCTTTTCATCACTTTGAATATTTTGTGCTAATTCCTCTAGCCTGCAAAGTTTCTGTTGAGAAATCAGCTGGCATCTTATAGGAGCTCCCTTTTAGGTAACTAAGTGCTTTTCTCTTGAGGCTTTTAAGATTCTTTCTTTGTCTTTAACTTTTGGCATTTAAATTATGCTGCATCTTGGTGTGGGCCTGTTTGAGTTCATATTGCGTGGGACTTTCTGCACTCCTGGGTTTGTATATTTATTTCCTTTGCCAGGTTAGGGAAGTTTTCTTTATTCTTTATTCTGTCATTATTTCTTCTAATAAGTTTTCAATTTTTTGGTCTCTCTTCTCTCCTGGTACTCCTATGATGTGAATGTTGGTACACTGGATATTGTCCCAGAGGTCCCTTAAACTATTCTAATTATTAAAAATTCTTTTTTCTTTTTGCTGTTCTGATTGAGTATTTTTAGCTACCTTATCTTCTAAATTGTTGATTCGAGCCTCTGCTTCATCTAATCTGTTGATTTTTCTGACATGTTCTTCATTTCAGTTATTGTGTTCTTTATTTCTGACTGATTATTTTTTATATTTTCTGTCTATTTGTATGTTTCCTATCTCTTTGTTGAAGTTCTCCCTGAGATCATTGAGAATACTTATAACCAGTGTTTAGAACTCAGTGTCTTATAGATTGCTTGTCTGCATTTTGTTCTTTTTCTGGAACTCTGTTCTTTTTCATTTGGGACATGTTTCTTTTTCTTCCCATTGTGGCTGCCTCACTAGATTTGTTTCTATATATTAGGTAATATTTGTTTCTATATATTAGTTGTTATACCTCCTGATCTTAGTAGAGTGCCCTTATGTAGTAGGTGTGCTGTGGGGCTCAGTGGCATGGTCTCCCTGGTCACCTGAGCTGCGCACTCCAGATGTATCACTTGTGTGAGTTGTATGTGCCCTTCTGTTGTAGTTGAGCCTTGGTTGCTGTTTGCACATCAGTGGGAGGGATTGACCCTCATGGTGATTGGTTGTGAGGACTGGCTGTGACTACAGTGGAGGAGCTGTTGTGCAGGGGTTGAGCCTATAGAGCAGGATTCATTTTAGCAGGGTTCTGGTGCCTTTTGGGTGTGTCATCCTCAGAGGCGGTTGGGTGATATTCTGGCTGGGTCTGAAACTGTCTACTGGCTATATCAGCCCTGGGGCATCCTGGGAGTGAACCCACTGCAGGCCAGTTTCAGCTGCAGCCTGTGCCCTGCCTGCGGCCACCTGGCATGAGCCACAGAGAATTCCACAAATGGCTGCCACCCACACTGTGGTTGGAGATGTTTTGAGAGGCCAAGCTGTGAACTGAGGCCAGCTGTTGCTAGTGCCAGTTAGGGCTGCTCATCCAGAGGTACAGGACATGCTGAAGACAGATGCTGCTTATTTGGGTTTTGAGAACCTTTGAGAAATTTTAGGACCATGCACAGCACGAGCCAAGACAAGCCTTTATATGGAAAAGCCACTAGAAGTGGCTCGGGTGGGCCCAAATTTGGATGGGATGGGGTCTTAGGGAATCAGCAGGGCGGGGAGAATGATCAGTGTCAGCCAGGCTGATAGAGACTCTTTATGGTGGCTGCCTGCGTCTGCAAGCTGGGTGGGGGAAGGGCTCAACAAAGAAACAATGGCTTGTACCAGAACTTCTGTCTAGGCGAAAGCTGTCCCTTCAGCCTTCGCTCTGAAGCCAGACAGTTCAGTTCCTCTCCATGTGTCCCTGGCACCTTTTGAGCCGCTACCCCAGTGCTTGAGTTCAGAGCAAGTAAGTCCATCAGCAAGTAAGTCCCTGTGTGGGCCCTTTAAGAGGAGTTCCTGAGACTGCAGTGCCTTCTTCTCAGCCACAACCTTCACTGATTTTACAACCAGAAGTTGTGGGGACTTATCTCCGTGACACTGAGACCCTGGGCTGGGGAGCCTGGTGTGAGCTTGGGACCCCTCGCTCCTCTGGAGGGGAACTCTGCCACCGAGATATCTCTCCCGATATTTAATGGTCACATGCGGGTATGGGACCAGCCCATTCGCCATCTCTGCCCTTCCTACTAGTCTTGAGGTAGCTTTTTCTGTATGTCCTTAGTTTGAGGGCTTTGGTTCAGCTTGACTTCAGGTGATTCTCAATGATGGTGGTTCTGTAGTTTAGTTGTAATTTTGATGTAGTTGTGAGAGGAGGTAAGCACAGCATTTACTTACTCTGCCATCTTGACCAGATCTTCCACTCATTTATTCTTTCGCATTTGAGCATGGTGGACATGCAGGAGAGACTGAGGTGGGGGCAGCAAAGATGCTGGAAAACAGCTCCATGTGTAGCCACTGAACTGTATGAAGACAGGATTTCCTGTTGCCATTTTCCATGTTAAGATACCCCAGCAGGCCTCTCCTAGCCTCAGTCTCCTAACCTCAGAAGGCTGTGTGAACAATAGTTGCTACCTGGGGTTGGCCAGTACGGCCTAGTCACCCCGCTGGGGTGCTTTCTCCATTTGATCTTCCCAAAAACTCTGTGCATTGGTATTTTTATTCCCATGCCACAGAAGAGAAATGTGGTGCTTGGAGATAACCTGGGTAGGTATTCAGTATATCTGTGATGTTTGAATGGACATGCTTTAAGAGAGTTTTTGTATTGCATTTCTGGCCATACTTTCACAGTCTACTGTGATAATAGGGAAAATCCATTCTTAACCTAACTGAGCAGTTTGCAGTCAGCCTTGTTGGGACTGCCACCAGAAGGTGGGATTTGGGCTGGCTTTGCTTTGTGTATCCCATTTTGGCTTAGTGGGTGGAAGTAGGTTGTCACGGTCAGAGTCGATAATGGGCTGTACTTGGAGATGGTAAGCTGGTCGTCACGAGGGTATGCAGGAAAGATGCAGGCCCTGCAGCAGGGAGTGGTGTGCTTGGGGTGGACCCTTGCAGCCAACATGCTTTACTGGTGTGAGTTTTACTATCTGTCTTCTTACCTAATACCCAGATGTTTGGAATATAGGTTACTTTTGTCAAAAAGATTTGAGGTTTAAGAAATCACAGACCTTTTGTTTGCTCAAAATCATTTACTGAGCACCTACTATGTGTCAGGCCCTACCGAGGCACCACTGAAGATACAGAGGTAAGGGGAGAGTCCGTGTCTTCCTGAATCCCTGATGAATGACAGCACTCAGACTGCTAAGCATGCTGCGTGCAGTGGGAGTGCCGTGCACGGGCTCTGAGAGTGTGGCCCACCTGCCTGCTGAGGGTGGGGGTAGGGTAGGGTGGTGCTTGCCGGCTCAGTTTTGTGGGGAGGAGGCTACAGGGTCCCTTCAGCTGCCTCCCTCTGTTCCCACCCTGCCCTGTTCCCTTTTGTATCCTATGTGTTTTCATTTGACTACCAAGGAGGGAACTGGGTGAGTTCTCATGGCAGCTGGGTATGCTAGGTCTTCCTTGGGATTCTGAGAAAACAGCTCTCCAAGCTGTGTCCATTGTACCTGGGTTTCCCTTCCCTTACTCTGATCAGATGCCCAAGTCGATGGAAAGACATCTAGGGAACTGTAAGGAATGGCCTCCCTTCATAATAGATGCCCTGAAAAGTGGTGACAATGACAAGTGTCTGGAGCTTTTGCTAATCTCTGCTTAATTTGACCTCTGAGATCTCACAGGAGTTGTGGGGGGTATAGGATCCCAGGCCCACCTCACTTGAAACACCTTGCCCTGTGTACTGTAGGAGTTTTTCTAGGTTCCAGGTGCTCTTTTTTGGGAGCTGGCCAGGCAGGGAATATATTGGGCTGTCGGGAAAGTCATGACATGTTTTTCTATGTTTTTCAATGCAAAAATGCATTATGACTTTCCCAATGACCCAATAGGTGATGGAGGTGGAGTGGGTATGGGATGAAAGCGTGTGGGGGGAACATGGCACACCTGAGACCGTGCCCCTCCTAGGGAGATAGAGCCAGCTGCTGGTCGCCAAAGAGAATAGGACCCAGGAGGCTGAATTGTCAGACTTTTCAGGAGAACTTGGACATTGGGTTTATGTATGGCATTTCTCAATTTGAAAGGATGAATACTTATTCAAAAATGTAAAAGCAACTTTGGGTACATAGCAAACCAAGAAACTCAGAGCCCCTGGCACATGAGGCTTTGAGCCCCCAGTTTTCATCTCCCACCCTGTTCCAGGGCGTCCTTGTGGAACCAGGCATTGGATTTACACTAAGACTGCCTTACCTAGTGTTTAAGACCCACTCTGAGTCCTGTTCCTCCAAGAATCATTGCCCACTCCCTGTTGGGCTCTGCTTGTTCTGATATCCTGTCAAAAGATGAATAGACACAAGTCATAATGACTGTGGAGCCAAGACCAGCTGTGTGAGCCTTTCCATCCCCTCTACCCTGGGCCCCTAGGAGTCTCTGTGTGAAGGTGAAGGGCCAACAATGGTCATGTGAAACCTGACGGTTGGAGATTCTGTCCCCTTATCTGCAGTGTATTTCCCTGCATAGGAAGGTGGTAGGAGGAATGAATGAATCAGGTCTTGGGAGCTGGAGCCTAAACTGTAGAAGTGCTTCTAGACGCTGGGGTGATGTTGTTGCACACTACACTGAGCTATATAGGAGTGCTTCTAGATGCTGGGGGGATGGTATCACACACACACACTGAACTGTAGGAGTGCTTACAGATGTTGGGTGATGGTGCCACACATACACTGAGCTGTAGGAGTGCTTATAGACTCTGGGTGATGGTGTCACACACACACTGAGTTGTAGGAGTGCTTACAGATGTTGGGTGATGGTGTCACACACACACTGAGCCGTAGGGGTGCTTACAGACACTGGGGATGGTGTCATACACTACTGAGCCTGTTGTGAACAAGGGCAGGGGTGCAGTGCTCACTTGAAACAGGCCTGGCTGCACACCATGGCTCAGCCCCTCACAGTCAGTGACCCTGATCCTTCAAGCCTGTGTGTCCTTCTGGAGCTGGAAGCATGACACCTGTTCTGCAGTGAGTGGTACTGAGTGGGTCTCCCTTCCCTTGGTCTCAGGAGTTAACTCTGATGCATTTCTTCCCTCCCTTTCCCCATTTCCTCTTATAGGGAACACGTTCAGCACCCTGGCTGGGCTCGTCTTTGACTGGACGATTGTGAAGGACACGGAGGCCAGCCGGTTCTCAGACTCTCACAATGCACTGCGGTGAGAGGCGCTTTGACCCAGAAGGGGAGCAGGAAGGGGGTGTCACTTGGCTCTGAGTGGGCTAGGGGCTTTCATCACCGTCAGCAAGGAGTCCCGGGTGATTCGTGTGCTGGCTGACGTTGCCCTTGACCGATTAGGGAAGTGCTTGGGCCCCCGTGGTTGTACGAGAACCTTACTGTTTCTGCAGCCCACCAGGGTGTCCTGTGGGATGTTGTGAGGGGGCTGGCATGTCCAGCTGCAGAAGAAAAAACTTGTCCCACATAATGGAGTGCAGGGGGATGGTTCTGTGTGGCCCCAGAGGGCAACCCTCCCATTGGGGGTCAGATGAAGGGGAGGCAGGTTTTGGCTCAGAGATGTTCCAGCAGTAACAGTGCCTTGCAGATGCGAGAGGCTGCGTTCCCTAGCACTGGGGGTGCAGACAGCCTCCTTCCCTATCTTGGCTGAGCCACTCCTCCCGAAAGCCATGCAGGCTTACGTGCCACATTTTCTCCATTTTTCAGGCAGAAACTGAGTTTTGAGTTACTTTTCTCAGGGTGTAAGTGGCAGAGCTAGAATTTGAACTCAGACCTGTATAAGTCTTCACTATTCAATATGATGGCCACTACCCCTTCCTAGATTTACATTTAAATTGGGTAGGATAAGGAGCTCTGTTCCTGGGACACACTAGCTGCATTCGCATAGTTTGTTTGCAGTGCACGTCGTGGTCACCAGCGTTGGACAGAGCGGGTTAGGGCCTGTCCGTCACTGCCAGAGCTCTGTTGGCCAGTGTTGGCGCAGACCCACGTCTGGGCTCCATCCCCTATTACACTGCATTGCCTCATGCATTAGCAAATGATGTTTTAAAGAGTATAGTCCCTTTTGGGAGAGGAGAACTTAATTTTTAAAGAATTTCGCAGCCATTTCATTCAGCCCACAGAAAGTTCCAAGTGTACTACAAAAAGTGATTTCCCTAAACTATTTGAGAGCATGTTGCCAACCTGTTGCCCCATCATCCCTGGTTATGTTAATGTGCATTTACCACTACTAACAGCATTTTCCTGCATCTTCACAGCATAGTCATCAAAGTTTGGAAATTAACACTGATGCATCCAAGGCCTCATTCAAGCTTTGCCAATTACCCCAATTATATCTTTTGTGGCAAAAACCCAGCCCAGCGCCCCTACATACCATCCCGTTCCTTGGTCTCCATCAGCCTGGGACAGTATCATGGTCTGACTTTTGGGACCTAGACACATGTGAAGACTGCAATCTAGTTCTTAGGTAGAAGGTCTCTCGTTTTGGGCTCATCTGGTGTTCCCTCCTGATTATCTCAGAGCTTTGTGTCTTTGGCAGGAATGTCACAGAGAGGGGATTCTGTATTACCTAACTGTACCTGACCACGATTCTGTTGTTCCATCACTGATGGTGCTCACTGTCACCACTTGGGTAGGGTGTCTGCCAGGGGCCCCATTGTGAAGTAGTTTTCTTACCCCCTTGCAATCAGTAAGCATTTTGTAGGGAGTTAAGAGTCTGGTGTTTACTGACACCTTTCAGTCTAGCTCAGGGCTCTAGGAAACATCCGGCTTGGCTCACAGCCATACCTGTGCCAGACACCCTCACACCTGGCCCTGCATGCTGTGGCACCCTCCTAGGTCAAGGCTCTTCTGGGGTCTGGGACCGTCGGCCTGTTTCCTGGATAAGGTCTGGAATTAGTGGTGTCTCAGAAAGCCAGGAACATGGGCCTGACAGTCCAAGAGACCTGGATTCTAGTCCTGGCCAATATCACTTCCTGCCTGTGGCCTTAGTTAAGGAGTGTAACCCATCCGAGCATCAGTGTCCTCTCTGTCACATGGAGATCATTGTTGTGCCCGATCGGAGGGTGGCCACGTGGGTCAGCAAATCGACTGCTCAGAACTCCTCCTGGTCCTCGCTCACACTAGATACTCAGGGATGCTGGCTCCCTGCCCTTTTCTGTGCCTGCAGGCCTGTTTCCTGCCATAACAGGCCCCTGAACTTCCAGTCAGTCCATCCTGAGCTACATGTTAGCCAAAATCCCAGGTGCTAAGGCGTATTGGAGTCAATGCCCTGGATTTTCTTTAAACTCAGCATATGACACCTAGTGAGATGGGACGAGGAAATATTAATAAATCACGGTGAGTACAGCACCCAGCAGACCTTGGGGAAAGTGAGTGTCCAACGGATGGCTCTTTTTCAGGCGGAAGGCTAGGCTCATTTGTAAATCACAGGCTACAAGTGAGACACTGTATCGAAACGGTTCCCTGAGCCGCTGTGCTTACCAGCCCACATTCTAGGGAGGGTTTCCGGCATCCCGACTTCTACCCCCCTCACCCCTAGGGCTTCTCCCCACAGCCTAACTCCAGGGAGGATGAGACCTGATGTGATCCCCTCGTCCTGGCGCTTGACGGGAGCCACTGAGACCCAGTCCCTAGAAGAAAGAGCTAATCCAGGGTCAGGCAGAACTTGGCCCGTGGCCCTGGGAGCCTGGTGGGCATTGCTGACACTGCCCCAGCTGGGTCTGTGGTCCTGGGTCTGCGTCTTAGTTTCCATGGGCCTCCTCTGCACATCCAGGCGAGTGAAGCATTTCTCCTAACTGGGTAGTCCTCTGATTTCAGTTTTTACCACAGTCACGTGTGGATTTTGATGAGACACAGATTGCCAGTCTCCATGCAGCAAAGTCCTGGGCCAGGGGCAGAGACTGTGTGTGTCATGGGGATGTTGGCAGTTCTGGTGTAGGAAGTCACAGGGACACATTTCCAAGCTGCACCAACTATAGCAACACCACTTACTTCAGCATCTGGCTCCTACCAGGGGTTCCTGAGCAACCATGAATGTGTTAGGTTCTCTGGTTCCACACATCAGGTCTGACGACATGTGTTTTTGCAGAATTCTCCCATTCTTGGAGTCTACGTACATACCTCCTTCCTACATCTCAGAGATGGAGAAGGTGGCCAAGCAGGGGGACACCATCCTGGTGTCCGGGATGAAGACTGGGAGCTCCAAGCTCAAGGCACGCATTCAGGAGGTCGTCTACAAGGTGGGCCGGGGTGCGGGGAATGCTGGGCTCCTGGGGTGCAGCCAGGCTGCTGTCCCGCTCACCCCCGTGCACACATTTAGTCGTGGACTTGAGCTTCCCTGCTGTGGAGGTTTCACTGTTCACGGAAGGAGAACTTCAGGGTGTGAGTCCAGATTTTTGTTAGTTTGGTTTGGTTTTGGGGGGGACACAGCAAGAGGGAGTTGGGGTACCAGAGGGCACCATGGAGCACCAGAGACACAAAGAATTTACTCCACTCTCAGTTTTGAGGGAGGTCCAGGAGCAATGGAATTTTCACCAACTAGCTTATTTTCAACAAGTATCCCCTGCCCCAACCCAGGGTAGGGACACAGCCAAGCATTTGGGGCTGTGTGAAAAATCACAGGGGCTCCCAGGTGCCCTCTATGCTATCTCTGTCTGTGCCAAGCATGAGCCCTGAGACTGGTGTTCTTGCTTATGGATGGATAGTGGTCCTCCCCACCCCATCCCACCCCCACGTTGCCCTGGCCTCACCAGCACCTGCTTTTCCATCAATACCCTGTTTTGAGAAGGGTGGGACAGAGGAAAGGAGTGGGTTCAGCTGAGGTCCTGGCTCCTTCCGGGTTCTTGTGGGAAAATGTCTGCCCTGCCCCGCCTCCTTTTGAACCACAAACTGAGCTCTTGCTTTTGTTTGCCTGACTTCCCAGAGCACAGGCAGGAAGTGTGGTCCTTCGTCCCCCTTTTGATTTGTAAAGTGACAGACAAGAGAAACCTCCCCAGATCCAGTGTCTCTAGTGGGTTAGCAGTACTTTGGGAGTCCTGGAGGGTCTGGGACACATGGGAGGTGACATGTCATCAGGCTGACCCACAGTACTCTGCGGTTAGTATTTGGAGACAGTTTGCCTCCTGATTCTGGGCCCCTGTGTGGTGCGCTGGCCTACCACCAAGCTGGAAAGACCCCCTTGTCCTGCCTGCATGGGTAAATGGCTTCCCTGCCTGCCATGCTGGAAGGCACCTGCCACAGAGCCTGGCTCGAGATAGGGGCTCAGTATGCTTTTTTCTTTTTTAATGAGGCAAAGATACTCTTTCACGTACTCTTAAGTGAGGAAACCTGTAAGATGTTACAGCTGTGTCAAAGGAGAGGTGAGCCTAAAGAATTTCCAAACAGATGCAGAGCTGGCCAATATCCATGGGGCACCTCCACCAGGGAAAATGGGTTTGCATTTCTGTGGACAACAATCATGTGCTTTTCCATCAGTTTCTCCAACTTGCAGAGTTGCCATGCAGCTCAGTGGCAGTGGAAGGTGCAGGCCCCTACACAACCTGCTAATGCGAGGGTGCCCTGGAGACACTGCCAGTGGCCTTTCTCCCGCTTTAGAGCCCCTCATGAATTTTCCTGATGAGGAGGTCTTGGTGGGGCATGTGCGGTGGGCAGGGAGGAGCTGAGAAGCAGGAGCTCAGTGCTCATCGGCACACATGCCCCTTTCTTTTCAGGTTTCCCGGAAGCTTCCCAAATGGCTTTGGGGGCATTTGTGGGGACAGACGCTGAGATCCTGGTGGCCACAGTACCAAGGATATCTCTTGTGGCTCCTTACTTTTCTTTCTGTTTAATTATTATGATTGTAAAGTGAGCTATAACATATATAAAGAGACCACTGAGTGCATGCCAGCTGAACACGCAGGGTTCCCCTGGGCCTTTGGAGGTCTGGAAGTGTTGCCTTTTTTTTTCACCCCAACTTTCCTGTCCCCACGTGAACATATGAAACAGTTCTGAAGATTCCCTTTCTCTTTCCTACAACCCCATCTCTATTGCCCGACCCAACTTCACTTTTTTTACCCTTTTCTTTATGCCTAGAATGTCCACCCTGCAGAGGTCAGGCTGCTGATTTTGGAGAACATCCTTCTGAACCCAGCTTATGATGTCTACCTACTGGTGGGGACCTCCATTTGCTATAAGGTGCAGAAGATCAGGCAAGGAAAGATTACGGGTGGGTCACTGGATCAGGTAAAATGTACATAATATAACTATCACTTTAACCATTTTTAATTGTGCAGTTCTGCAGCATTAAGTACATTCACTTTATTGTGTCATCACCATCCATCTCTAGAACTCTTTTCATCTTGTAAAACTGAAACTTTATACCCAATAAACACGAACTCCCCATTTCCCCTCCCCCTGCCCCTGGCAACCACCATGCTACTTTCTGTGTTGATGAATTTGACTACTCTAGGGCCCTCAAATAAGTGGAATCACAATCTGTCCTTTTGTGACTGGCGTATTTTATGTAGTGTAACGTCCTCAAGGTTCATCCACATGGTAGCAGGTGTTAGAATTGCCTTCCTTTTTAAGGTTGAATCATAATATACTGTTGTATGGATGGACCACATTTTGTCTGTCCATTCATCTGCCCGTGGGCACTGGGTTCTCTACCTCTTGGCTAATGTGAATAATGTTGCTATGAACATGGGTGTGCAAATATCTCTTTGAGACCCTGCTTTCCATTCTTTTGGGTTATGAGTATGTGTTTACATCTTTGCTGTGCAACATCCTCAAGAGTCAGTATGTTTATTTCCCAAAAGGGCCTTATTCATTGGAGGACTTTAAACAATGGAGGCAGCCAGTGCTTCCTAAAGCAGCACAAAGTCATGCTGCTTTATTGAGCAATGGCATTATTCTATTATGTTGTTATGATATGTATCCTCCATGCATTGCTGCCCGATACTGCACATGGGGTACATAACCTGCAAGGTCACGGCCCAGGTTGACTGGGCTCCCCCTCGTTAGAGACAAGGAAGTGGATTGTGTGTACTCTGAGGCATTCTAGATCATAGCACATGCCAGCATCACCTGGAGGACCTGTCCAGATATTACTGGATGTACCCCCACCCCAAGTCTGCTCAGCAGCTCTAGGGCGGGGCCAGTTACTGGTGGTTCCCAAGTGATGCTGAGGGTTCAGGGACCACACTGTGAGGACCCTCTGCTCCAGGGCAGATTCTTGAAGACTTAAGGGAACACACAAAAGAGACCCTTGGACAGGAAATGGGCTAGCTGCCTCCCTGTCAGAAGTCCCATCAGAATTCCTGGGAATTCGGAAGGATGCTCTAGCTGAAACTCCTCCAGGATCCTTGCCCGGTGCACCCATGGTGGGCCCTGAGGTGGGGCCCAGTGGTTCTTGCATCTTCTTCTCTCTTACTGGAGGGCAGGAACATGGCTACACCTGTGGGTTTGGTGAGAGGGTTACTTGACAGGACGTTCTTCAGGCTGGGGACAGGACATGTCAGAGCAGTCAGGCTCTCTTTGGTTTGAGTCCCAGCTCTGCTGCTTACCCATGAACTTCTTATCTTCATTTCCACAGTTACCCCACCTCAAGATATGGGCATCGGGGGTGCCAGTTTCAGGGGTTGCTGAGGGACAGAATGGGGTAACATGCACATGGAACATTAGCAGAGTCCTGCCACATCTTGGTTTCCTGGTCAGCAGCAGCCACTTATATCAGAAGTGCTTGTAGTCCCTACCTGTAGGGTGCGGGAGACTGACAGAGGTGGTGGATTCTATCAGCCATTATTTTCCAGGGAAATTGTTTCCATCCTGGCCCCAGTTGAGTGAGTTCTCTTTCACAGTGCAACACACATCAGGGAAACCTGACGGACAGCCAGGATAAAAACTTGGCATCGACTCTGCTTCCAAAACCAAGTGGGAGACCATGGACCAACGCTTTTTATGGAAATTCCCAGAGGATGCACAGATCCAGTGAGCCCCATCCTGGAACCCTCCATGCAGAAGCACAGTTACCATATTTGCGGGCGTATAAGACGATTTTTTGGCCCTGAAAAATATGCCTCCAAGTGGGGGGTCGTCTTATACGCCAGGTACACTTCAGATAGACTGCCCAT
>NW_017732332.1:419936-421339 GCF_001890085.2 Hipposideros armiger | reverse complement strand
GCGAGTATATAACAAACTCTGTATTTTGAGTGGAAATGTTAGGGGGTCGTCTTATACGCCCAGTCGTCTTATACGCCGGCAAATACGGTAATTTCTGCAATGTACAGAACAGGGTCTGTTGATACTTTGTAAGCAAGCAGTCGGCAGTTTGAGTCAGAGGCTGTACTTAATTTTAAAAGCAGCATACGACAGTCACAAAAAACCTGATTGCCTCTGAAACTTCATGGAGAGTGTCAGTTTATCCACAGGCATGGAAAAGAATGTTAAAATTTATTTATTATTTTGATATGTGAATTGGGTTTTTTTGTGAAATAAACATTTTAAAAAATTAATTTCAGCTGTACAATGGGTGCAATAGTTATACTTTTTACCCCTCAAAGTGATGGTCTCCCTCCCCCTATCCACCGCCCCACTTTCCCCCTCATAACATATATATATATTACAAGTCCCTTGACTCCACTCCCACACTATACTCCACGTCCGGTGACTATACACATATATTCACTTCTAGTTGAGATACAATATTATACAACATCAGCTTCAGGTGTACAGTGCAGTGATCAAGCCTCTACCTCCTCCATGAAGCGGTCTCCCTAACAAGACACGTGACCATCTGACACCCTATAAAATATTTACAACATTATTAATGATATTCCCCGAACTGTCTTTCATATCCCTGTGGCAATATTGTAGTTACCAATTTATGCTGTCTAATCCCTTCTCCTTATCTCTCATCCCCACCCCACTCCTGACTAGCAACCATCAATTTCTCCTCCACATCTCTGAGACTATTTGTGTGTACTTTGCTCTTTCATTCAGTTTTTTAGATTCCACATATAAGTGAGATCATATGGTATTTGTCTTTTCCCGACTGACTTATTTCATTTAACATAATAGTCTCTAGGTCCATCCATATTGTTGCAAATGATACGATTTCATTCTTCTTTATAGCTGAGTAATACTCCATTGTATAAATGTACCACCATTTCTTAATCCAGTCGTCTACTGATGGGCATTTCAGTTGTTTCCAAGTCTTGGCTATTGTAAATACCACTGCAGTAAACATAGGAGTGCATATATTTTTACGAATTAGTGTCTTGGGTTTCTCTGGATCAGCGGTTCTCAACCTTCCTAATGCCGTGGTGACCCCTTAATATAGTTCCTCATGTTGTGGTGACTTCCAATCATAAAATTATTTTCATTGCTACTCTATAACTATAATTTTGCTACTGTTATGAATTGTAATGTAAATATCTTTTTGTTTTCCGATGGTCTTAGGCAACCCCTGTGAAAGGGTCGTTCGACCCCCAAAGGGGTCGCAACCCACAGGTTGAGAACCGCTGTTCTGGATAGATACCCAGGAGTGGAATTGCTGGGTAATACGGTAGTTCCATTTCCAGTTT
>NW_017732332.1:384599-414631 GCF_001890085.2 Hipposideros armiger | reverse complement strand
GACTATTATGTTAAGTGAAATAAGTCAGTCAGAGAAAGACAAATACCATATGATCTCACTTATATGTGGAATCTAAAAAACTGAATGAACGAGCAGAGTAAACAGAAATAGTCTCAGCTATATAGAGGAAAAACTGTTGGTTGCTAGATGGGAGGGGGTGGGGATGAGGGAGAAGGGGAAGGGATTAGACAGCATAAATTGGTAACTTCAATATTGCCACAGGGACATGAAAGACAGTTCAAGGAATATAATTAATAATGTTGTTATATGGTCATGGGACATGGAGTATAGTATGGGAGTGGAGTCAAGGGAATTGTAATAGATATGTATGATATTGGGGGGGAAGTGGGCAGCAGATTGGGGGAGGGGGGTTGTCACCTCGAGGGGTAAAAAGTATAACTATTGCACTGTGTTGTACAGCTGAAACTAATTCTAAAAAATGTGTATTGCACTATAAAAAATAATAATTAAAAAAAAAAAGACATAGAGTGGCTGAGTGGAAAAGAAAACAGGACCCATGCAGATCAAAAGATCCAGCTGGTCTAAAGGGTCATTTAAGGCCACTGTTTCTGTGTTGAAATTCTGTCTGGAGGATCTGTCCATTGGTGACAATAGGGTGTTGAAGTCCTCTACTATGATAGTGTTGCTGTTGATCTCTGTTTTTACGTCTGTCAAAATCTGTTTTATATATTTAGGAGCTCCTATGTTGGGTGCATAGATGTTTACTAGGGTTATGTCCTCTTGTTGAATCGATACTTTTATTATTATGTAGTGTCCTTCTTTGTCTTTTATTGTAGCCTTCATCTTAATAAGTCTATTTTGTCCGAAATAAATATTGCTACTCCCGCTTTTTTCTCGTTTCCATTTGCGTGAAATATCTTATTCCATCCCTTTACTTTCAGTCTGTGAGTGTCTTTTGATCTTAGATGAGTCTCTTGTAAACAGCATATGCATGGTTCCTGTTTTCTTATCCACTCAGCCACGCTACATCTTTTGATTGGAGCATTTAATCCATTCGCATTTAAAGTGATTATTGATAGGTGCATATTTATTGCCGTTTTGTTATTTGTATTTCTGATCTTCCTGGATTAGCTTGTTTTCCCCTTTCTTCTGTTTAAAAAAGCCCTTTTAACATTTCCTGCAATGCTAGCTTGGTGGTATTGAATTCCTTAAGCTTATTCTTTTCTGAGAAGCTATTTCTCTCTCCTTCAATTTTAAGTGATAGCCTTGCTGGGTAGAGTAATCTTGGTTCTAGGCCTTTGTTTTTAAATGTGACCTGCCACTCCCTTCTGGTCTACAGAGTTTCTGTAGAAAATTCAGCTGTTAGTCTTATAGGAGTTCCTTTGTGTGTAACCTGCTGTCTTTCTCTTGCTGCTTTTAAGATTCTGACTTTGTCTTTAACCTTTGCCATTTTTACTATGATGTGTCTTGGTGTGACCTGTTTGGATTCAGCACTTCCTGGGCTTGTATGTCGATTTCCTTCACCAGGGTAGGGAAGTTCTCAGTCATTATTTCTTCAAATACATTCTCGATCCCTTGCTTCTTCTCTTCTCCTTCTGGTATTCCTATGAAGTGAATGTTGTTGCGCTTGATGTTGTCCCACAGGTCTCTTAAACTATTTTCATTGTTTTTTATTCTTTTTTCTTTTTGTTATTCCAGGTGGGTGATATCTGCTATTTTGTCTTCTAAATCACTGATCTGATCCTCTGCTTCATCTAATCTACTGGTGATTCCTTCGAGTGTGTTCTTCATTTCAGTTGTTGTATTCTTTAGTTCTAACTGGGTTGTTTTTTATGATTTCTGTATCCTTCTTTATGTCCTCCCTAAGTTCCTTAAACATTCTTATCATCAGTGTTCTAAACTCTGTCTCTGAAAGGTTGAATACCTCTGTTTCATTTAGTTCCATCTCTTGAGGTTTCTTCTGATCTTTTACTTGGGAAATGTTTCTTTGTTTCTTCATTCTGGCTGTCACTCTGATTGCTTTCATGTATTAGATCACCTAGAAAGAAAAAAAAAAGAGAAAAAGAACAAAGAGAAAAAGAGAAAAAAAAAGAAGAAAAAAGAAAGGGAGGGGCTCTCCGCCCGCTTTAATCTGTACTGCAGACCACTTGTTCAGCAGTAGAGAGACTCTGGGCGACTCAGCACCAGCTGTTGGGGGGAAGGGCTCAGTGCATCATGCGCGAACCTCCCTCTAGACTTGAAGTGAGATTCCCACAATTAGTTTCTGTGTGCTCTGGAACCGTGCTCACCACCAAAAATCCTCACAGGTTGTTACGGGCTGTCTGCTGCTGCAAAAAACCCTCTGTGGCCTGCGGAGGTAGGGGCCAGGGAACAGGGGCTCAGGGTGCCCCTGGCAACACAGCTCTAAGTGGGTGGGGCAGGCCCCCAAGGCACTACAGGATGTGGTCAGTGGCCCCCACCAAGTCAGAGCAGCATGCACTCCTGCATCGGCAGATAGCTCACACAAACTTGCCAGGAAAGCCCTGGCTGAATCAGGCAGGTGCACAGTTCGCAGCCCTACACTCCCAGGAAAACACCCAGTCTCAGCCCGTCCCAATCAGCCGCTCGCAGATCAGGCTGAGCAGCCCAACAGCCAATCGTCACCCAGGCAACTCTGCACAGGCAGTGCGGAAATCCGGTACCTAAGGCGAGTCACGCACTCCCGGGTCTCAATAAGCAGTCTGTTGGAGTTGGAGCACGCCTGCCAGGTGTTTCCCAGGCTACGCAGCACAAGCAGTGCAGAGGGTGGGGGCCAAGGCCGCATGTGTGCGCACGCACGGACTCACGCACACACGCACTCCTGCGCCAATTCCAGCAGACCAATATGGTCCCAGACCTGAGACTCTGTGGGAGGGCCCAGCCTTGAAAAAATGGTGCCCTCCTGTGCACTACTCGTGTGCAAGCTCCACACCAGGGGAACAATGGTCCCAAAAACCTCCAGCTCCTGCGCCAAAGGCACTCAGTTCATCCTTCCCGCAGTGCCTGGGCCCCGCTCACAAAGCCACTCCCTCCACCAGGGACCGGGTGAGTGCTCACCAGGGAGCGAGTCGGTTGGCCGGCTCCACTGGTTCTCCAGCTGCCCTCAGCCTCACCGAGTTGAGCAAAGAGAGTCCTCACTATTTTCTACTTCCAGCTATCATAGAACTCCTCTTCCCAGCAAAGTAACTCTGGGGTGGTGAGCGCGGTGTGGGGCCGGAGGGACTCTCCCCCAACCGGAGAACCCTCCCCTCCGCTGAGGTGTCCCTCACGGGGTTTGCCCTCTGTCATCTCTGCCCCTTCTACCAGACTCAACATGGCCTGCCTTTTAAGTCCTTCATTTAGAGGTTCTGTTCATCTAGTGTTCAGGGGACTTCCAAGGTTGAATGTTGTATAAATTATTTGTAATTTTGATGTGACCCTGGGAGGCATTTGGCACAGCATCTGTCTATTCTGCTATCTTAGCAGAAGTCAAGAATGTTAAAATTTAAATGTTGAAAAAACTTCAACAAAAAAGAAAAGTAAAAAATCATGCAGTTGTGCTGCAGCAGGGATTCAGGGTGCAGGTGACATACTGGCACCGGCTCCTAACATTCCCTGTTTTCTCTCTCTTCTGTCTTTTCTCTCTCTCCATCACCTTGTTCTTTTGTTTTTGGGTGGCTAGAACTCGCAATGCCTTCGGATCAGTATGAGTTGCAGCTTCAGAACAACATCCAGGGTCCTGGGGGAGACCCAGGCCAGCCTGTGGCTGTCTTGGAGCAGGACACCTCGACGGTAACTGCAGTGCAGCTGGGACAGAGCAACCTGGTCCTCGGCCACAAGAATATCCTTTTTCAGGCCATTGTACATGCCCATATGCATGTCCCATGTGCAGAAGATCTGCTATCTGGAAGTCAAGTCAGTTTTCTCCCTGGAAGCTGGACGAGGCTAAAAATAGCCCTGTTTTCCCTCGAGGCCTGAAAATCAGAGAGAACCGAAATTGCAGGATGGCTGAGTGGCGTCACTCACCTCTGGGTGACTCAGCGGAGAGGCTCCCGGGATGGGAGGTGGGCATGGGCCTCTGTATATTTCCCCAATGCCTGCCGTCCCACCCAAGGGACCTGGCTGAGGCCCCTTCCAAACAGGCGTGGGGGTCATCCTTGTCCCAGACTTGCTGGTATGCCCTGTGTGGTCTCCATTGTCCCTTGCAGGGATCCCCCTTTGCTAGTGTTGGAAGCACAGTGTGGCTCTGATTCTGGAAATGGCTCTGCTGTTCTTGGCATCCAGCAGGGGTTTTCCTCTTCTCTTCTGACCATGTGATGTCTGATGACAAGCCATCTGAGCCATGCCAGAGCCTGGCAGCTAGTTTATTTGTGGCCCTGTATTTTGTTCCTTAATTAAGAGTTCAGGTATCCGTATGCAGGGTGCTTCCAGGTTACCCAACAGCACCATCTATGTGGTGGAACCCGGATACCTGGGTGAGTGTGGGTATCCTGGGTCCTGGATGCTGCTTGTTTGTGATTACACGAGTTAGAAAAATAAAATAAGACTAACAGCTCCCCACAAAATACTTCTTTCTGGCCAGTTCCGCCAGCTGGGAGGCCAGGGCTGCTTCCCAGTTCTTCCCCTGTCGGAGCCCAGAAACAAGTGGAGGGTAGATAGGGTTAGGCAGGTGGCTGGCTCTGCAGGGAGAGAAACGGGATAGGGTAGAGTGGGGACAGGGTAGAGTGGGGATGGGCTTAGTCTCCTGCTGGTCAGCAGGAGGAGAAACGGGATAGGGTAGAGTGAGTGGAGACGGGCTTTGTCTCCTGCTGGTTTTATACCAGGGCTCTGTCCAGACCCGACCATGGCTACAAATGTTTGGAGGTTGGGGGCCAGCCCAGAGGGCCCCCTAGAGTGATGTGACAGTTGGTATGTTCTCCTGGGGAAGAAGGGTGGCATTTCTCTGAGAGAGGAGGGGAGGAATCCCCAGCCCTGGAGGAATGGAGAGGCACAGTCAGGGCCTGGGGGCTGCCCTACCAATGACAACTTGAAAGCTGTCCAGGACACACCCTGAGTCCGACGCAAAGCTTCTCTTGGTCTGAGCTTACTCACCTATTGAATCCACTGAAGTGGTTCAGGCAAGAGAGAGTTTGATGTGCAGCAAATCCCAAGCTCCCCTTGTTTGCTGTCATGTAAGATTGCTAGTTGGTGCAGACCCAAGTGGACAATACAGTGAGACCAGGGAGGATGGCCCTGTGTGTCCTAGGAACTCCATTTACTCAGAACTGTTTCCTTAGTACCTTCCATCTGCCTGGTCTGTGCTGGGCACTGGAATTCGGCGGAAGGAAGAGGGAGTCCTTGTGCTTGGTTTTTTGGGGAGAGACCAGTGCAATGGGCAGTGACAAGACAGTGGGAAGGGGCTAATAAATGTAAGTGCAGAGAAAGACTTCAGGGAGATGGTAATTGAAGCAGGTTTCCAGGAAGCTGCTCTGTTGTGGGTAGGTCACCATGGCAGAGGGAACAACTTGGGCAGTGGTATGGAGGTGAGAAAGCACATCGCATCACGGGTCAGCGAGCAGCTGGTGTGGCATCCACAGTGGGAACACAAGAGGCCTGGAAGCAGTGCCAGCTCACATTGTCAGGCCTCACACGTAAACCTGTGCATTCAGAATGTAGACACAATGTGGATTTAGAGCATAGCCTCCCTGTAGTTTCAGGGTGTAGACGCACTGTGTATTCAGAGGTGTGGAACCACAGAACATAGACCTTCAGTGCATTAGAGCGTAGACTCTGTGGAATCTGAACATAGACCATTATGGATTCAGAGCTTTGACCTTCTGTGGATTCAGAGCTTAGACCTTCTGTGGATTCAGAGCCTAGACCCACTGTGGAAACAGAGCGCAGACCTTCTGTGGAATCAGAGCCTTGACCTTCTGTGGAATCAGAGCTTAGACCCACTGTGGATTCCGAGCTTAGACCTTCTGTGGATTCAGAGCGTAGACCCACTATGGAATCAGAGCTTAGACTTTCTGTGGATTCAGAGCGTAGATCCACTGTGGAATCAGAGTGTAGAATCACTGTGGATTCAGAGCATAGAATCACTGTGGAATCAGCATAGAATCACTATGGATTAAGAGTGTAGACCCACTGTGGAATCAGAGCATAAACCTTCTGTGGAATCGGAGCATAGAATTACTGAGGATTCAGAGTGTAAACCTTCTGTGGAATCAGAGCATAGACCATTATGGATTCAGAGCATAGACCCACTATGGAATCAGAGTGTAGACCTTCTGTGGATTTAGACGGTAGTTTCACTGTGGATTCACAGCATAGCCTCACTGTGGATACAGAGTATAGTCTCTCTTGGATTCAAAGAATAGACCTATGGGTTTAGAGCATAGACTCACTCTGTATAGTGTAGACCTACTGTGTATTCAGAGCTTACATTCACTGTGGATTCAGAGCGTAGCCTCACTGTAGATTACAGCATAGACCTATGTATTCAGAGTGTAGCCTTACTATGGATTCAGAGTGTAGACATACTCTATTCAGAGTGTAGATTTACTGTGGATTCAGAGCATAGATCCTTTGTGGATTCAGAGCAGACCTACTGTGTATTCAGAGTATATACCAGTGTGGATTGGGAGCTAGATCTACTGTAGACAGGATCAAGTTTGAATGAGCCTTGAACAGTCAACTTGGAATTGTTCAGGTTTGGTCCTAAGGAGTCTTAGAGATCAGCTCAGGTTTTGAGGGCTTGTGTCTGATGGCTGGTATTAGATCTCACAGTTGTTAACAGTTGGTCCTTTTCCATGGAGGGGTACAGGTGAGCAGTTGTGGGCTATCTAGGTAAGTTGTTGGCTCCCACTGCTATAGGTCTCTCCAGTTGAATGGCCTTGGCCCTTCCAGGTAAGTGGTTTTGGAGCCCTCCAGGTAAGCAGTTGTGGGTCCTCCCGGTGAGTGGTTATAGGTATCTTTCAGTTGAATAGTTTTGTCTCTTCGGGTAAGTGATCTGGACCCATCCAGGTAGGTGGTTGTGGGACCTCCAGGTAAGCAGTGTGGGGCTCTGGTGCTGATGGTGCTTGGTCCCATCCTGTTCCTCAGCTGCATGCCTCCTGTGGCCTGAGTCGTCACGTGCTGCCATTGCCTATTTTATAGGGTTCACAGTCTACCCTGGTGACAGATGGGTGCTCGAGACTGGCCGACTGTACGAAATTACCATTGAAGTGCTGGACAAGTTCGGTAACAAGGTCTACCCATCAGACGTGAGTGCCTGCCTCAAGTCCTGGTGGGGTGGCAACGTGGGATGTGTCTCCTGGAGCAGCTGCTCAGTGAGCTGCCCCCAAAGGAAGAGGGGTCCCCCTGCGGCAGGCTGACTTTAGTAACTTCCTAGTGGTGCTGCTGGGTCCACAGGAAGCACCGTTGTGGGATCCCTGGGTCATCTCAAGACCCTGTAAACCTATGTGTCTGCATACCATAGCCCCACCCCCTGCAGGGCTGGGGTCGGGAGAGGAGGTGTAGGCAGCAAGGTTCCAGGAGGCAGTGATGGGGCAGTGGCATCTGCCAGCTGCCCTCCAGCACCCTTTACATCAGCACTGAGAATCCAGCCTTTCCTGCCTTGCGAAGGATCAGGGAGCGCTTCCTCACCTTCTCCCTGCAGGGCCAGAGACTCTGTAACTGCTGAGAAGTCCTGCATGTCAGGCGAGCCTCTGTTAGCTTTCGGGCTCTAGAAAGGAGCGTTAGACAGAAGGGCAGGTAGAGAGAAGTCTAGGCAGTGTATTGGTCCTTTGAGAGAAATCCCCAGCATCCTCACCTGGGACCTGCTTGGTGGTGCCTGAGGTCGGCTTCTTTGCAGAAGCCACTGCCTCCCTCATGTTAGTAAGTCAGTCACCTTTTTTTGGAAATTAGCTGTAAGGGATTTTGGTGTCTTTATTGTGTTTGGTGGTTGCCTTGTGGGAGCTCAGGGCCTAAGAAAGCCAGCAGTCGGCTTTGAGCTGCTATGGGCCCCACATGGGCAACTACAGCGGAGCATCAGGTCTTCGGGTTACTCAGGGAGGGCAGCCTGGGGGGAGTCAAAGGCCGGAGCGGTCAGAGCTCAGTTCCAGGGCTTTGTGCAGCCCATCTGATGCTGGCTGTCGGGGGCCTGTGGGCCTCGAGGGCACCTTGGCCTGGTCTGACTGCTGTTTTCAGGTCACATTGCTTCTGACTTTCCTGGCTTGTCTGAGAAGCCCCTCTCACTCATCCTGCCTCACCTTTCAGAGCATCCGCATTGAAACTGTGCTCCCGGTTGAGTTCTTTGAGGTGCTCTCTACTTCCCAGAATGGGTCATACCATCACGTCAGGGCGATGAAGAGGGGCCAAACAAACATCGATGCGGCCCTCACCTCCGTGGTGGACCAGGCAAGTGGGTGCCTCCCTCGTCTGTCCCCCTGGGCCCTCTGCAGGCAGAAAAATCAGCCCAGGCTGGATATGAGTCCTGGGGAGTCAGGACCCCAAGCTCGGCCTGTTGTGTTGCTTTCACAGGTGCCATGAGGGTCCCTCCCTCTTTGGGTTCACAGGGGATGTCTGGGAGGCTGGGCTTTGGGCTCCTCCTGTCACCTGCCCCCACACCAGGCCAGAGCCCCTCTTCCTCTGCCCTTTGTCAGCCCTTATAAAAGTGAGTCCGCACCTTCTGGGATTAGGACTAGAACTCTAGTTGGGGAGCAATGTTGGGCCCCCTACATCCAGCTGTGCACCAACCAGGGGCCACGAGCCTCCCTTTGGCTGTTTTGGCTGTGGGTCCTTCAAAGTCTTTTCATTTCCCCTGTATTTAAAAGGTCAGTCAGTTTTCAGTGGGAACAGTTCTTCACAGATTAGGACATTGGCATGGGTACTCTCATCTGCCTCCCCTGCACCAAACCTTCCTCAGACCTGTAAGAGGGAGCAGGAAGCAGCAGAAAGAAACGGCCCGTGGAGCACACAGCGAGGCCTACCACAATGTGCACTTCAGCTCTGGGGGCTGCGGGCGAGTTGTTTCAGCACTCCATGCCTCAGTTTCCCCATCTGTAAAGAGGGGATAACCACGTCCATCCTGTCAGGAGGTCAATGAGGATAGAGTCCAGCAGTGTTTACTCGAGTGGCTATTAGAGAGCCATGGAAAACCATCTCTATGGAGACAGAGGCTGCTGTGCCTCTGGCATCTTACTTCCCACTCACCCACAATCACAAAATCTACCTTTGTGGCCCAAACCCCAGGGAGGGGCAGGGATGTGCTGGGAAAACTGTGTTGATGACCTGGTTGTCATGGTGATGTGGGGCACCCTTACCCCCTTGTAGGACGGAGGGGTCCACGCATTGCGGGTACCTGTGTGGAACCAGCAGGAGGTGGAAATTCATATCCCCATCACCCTCTATCCCAGCATCTTGACATTTCCATGGCAACCAAAGACGGGCGCCTATCAGTACATGATAAAGGTAAGGACCTGGGAGGCCCCATGTCTGGGTGTACTCCTGTGGGTGTTTCCATGGGACTGGGACTTTCATTAATTTTTTTCCTTCTATTATTTTCTTCTGTGGAGTTAGAGACCATTTAAAATCAGAGAGTCTTTCTGCTTTCTGTATTTTCTGAGGTTTCTATCACAGCATTGTATTTTGATCAGAAAAAACCCCTGAAAAACAGAAAATAAAGCAAAATAATGAAAACCTGGAACACAGATTTAACTTCCACATGCATTTTTTTTTGTAAAAAATTATTGTTTTCCCAAAGCAGTGTAAATACCCTTAGAGAAAATTTTGAAATTCAAGGGAAAATGTCTCCAGCCCTGTCATACAACTTGTGTTCTTCGTTTTTATATGTACGTGCCCACCTGACATTAGCTGGCACAGACTGACTCCTTCGGGGCCCAAGCCATGTGGTCAACACAGTCCCAATCAGTCCCTGCTGTCTCCCTGACAGTGACAACAGGGTTCTGGTACTCACTGCTCAATCACTCAGGGGTGTCACCTTCCTGGTGCCTCTTGGGCTTTGGGGTGGTGGCCCTTGTTTTGAGAAGCCGCTGAACTGTTGTTTACTTCATGGCAGATGGCTCGGAGGAGGCAGGGGTGTGTGCCATGAGGGGTGCCATGTCTGGTCAGGGGCGTGTGCTGTGAGGGGTGCCATGTCTGGTCAGGGGCGTGTGCCGTGAGGGGTGCCATGTCTGGTCAGGGGCGTGTGCCGTGAGGGGTGCCTTGTCTGGTCAGGGGCGTGTGCCATGAGGGGTTCTGTGTCTGGCCAGGGAGGCAGCATCCTGCACCTGGCTCCATGGCCTTGGGTCTTCTCATTCCAGCCTGAGTTCTTGGAGGTGTCCCTGGGTTCTGAGGCCACTGTCTGGGCGTCTTTGTATGTGTATGTCAGCCACAGGGTCCCCAGAACGTGAGGACTAGAAATGAGGCATGGTAGAGAGAGCAAGGGGCAGAGCCAGCCTCCAGTCAGGCTGTGGCTTGATGCCATGTTTTCCAGGCACTGGGGGGATGCTGACCTTGTATGTGTGAGAAAGAATGAGTGTGAGTGTATGTGAGACTACAAGGGCGTGTGAGTGTGTGTGAGAGAGGGTGAGGTATGTGAGGGAATGTGTGTGTGAAACAGAGGCCACGCAGGTGAGCTGATTAGATGATGATTTTTTTCCCCCAGGCCCATGGCGGGAGTGGGAACTTCAGTTGGTCTTCATCAAGTCTCAGTGTCGCCACGGTCACTGTCAAGGGTGTGATGACGACAGGCAGTGACATAGGACTCAGTGTAATCCAGGCACATGATGTTCAGAATCCACTACATTTCGGGGAGATGAAGGTGAGAACTCAGGGGCCAGGACAGCCCAGGAAAGAGGCTTGGGATGGTGGTCTCTAGATGCCCCTTAATTCAGAAACACCCTTTAGCCCTTGGTCTTGTATTTGGCATTGGCAGTGGGCAAGGTGATGCTCTTGAGGAGCTCACAGCCATATCTTGGAGATGGAAATGATGTTGCACACCAGGCTGAGGATGGGACCAAAAGGGCCAAGGTCATCATAACTAGAGTTTCTGGGAGGGAGACCAGAGAACACAGAAGACATGAGATAATCAAAGGAGTCATTCTAGAAAATCCCCCAGACCTAGAAGATAGGACTCTGCAAATTAGAAGTGTCACTGAATGTTGGGTTGTAAATTCACAGTGAAAGGAAGGCCCCAGCTCCAAGAGACCGGGTCCTGACTCCTTTCCTCTGACTTATGTTCACACACAAAGTCAGGAGTCCTTGCACCAGGGTTTTACTCCGGCCTTTTGAATCTGAGTAATGTGGGACCAACTCACCTAGAAAAGGCCGCAGGTGGGATGGTTGCCTGCAGCTGAACCTTGGCCAGCGCCACCTGGTGGCCTCCTGACCTACCTCCTTCTTACTACCTGACCCTCACCTCAGCCCCTTCTATGATTTCATTTAGGGGAGAAATCAAAGGCCCATACATGGTGTGTCCAATCCTGACCTTCTCACATGATTTGGGATACTGACAATAGGTTATTTTAGTCTTTATTGTCTCTCTCGCTCTCTCTCTCTCACACACACACACACACACACACACACACACACACACACACCCCTATCCAAAGATTGCTCTAAGTCCCATGTGAAGAGGGTCGTAACAGAAACCCCTTTAGCTACAGCATGATTGTCAAATATCTGGATATACTATAACCACATTGCTCCTTCCTTGTCTCCCAAGCTGCTTATCTCAGTAAATGCAGTAAATGTGCTACCTTTCACCCAGTGGCTGAGCCAAAAGCCAGAGGACAATTCCCCAGTAGGCAGTCTGTGTAATGGTTAGAGCTTGGCTTCCAGAGCTGGACTGCCTGGGCCAGACTTCACCATGCTCTAGCTCGGGCAGGGTCCTCCCATGCCAGTTTCTTCACGTCACTTGGTTGGTAATAGAACCTTCTTAACAGGGAGAGGGGATTAAATGAGTTAGCGATGTTCTTAGAACAGAACCTGGAGTCTGGTAAGTCTTGTTTTCTGTGATTATTTACTGCTCCCCCCCCCCGGCCCCTGTGCACTGCCTTCTTAATATTCCTCCAATGTGCTTAGCTGGCACGTGCCTCAGGACCTTTGCATGGACTGTCTCTTCTTCCCAGAATGCTTCTCCCGAGACTTTTGGCTCTTAGGTCTGAGCTCTTATATCACACTCTCAGAGGGGCCTCTCTTGACATCTCTATCCCTGAATATCACCCCTGTCCCTGCCATGTACCCACATGTCCCCCCAGCTCTGACTTCTCACCGACATATATTTAGTGCCCAGCACACAGCAGCTGTTAGTAAATCCGAGCAGTGTCCCTTCGTCCTCTGCAGAACCTGATGACCCTAGTCCACATCTTGTCCTCTAGGTGTATGTGATCGAGCCCAGTGGCATGGAGTTCGCCCCGTGCCAGGTGGAGGCACGAGTGGGCCAGACCCTGGAGCTGCCCCTAAGGATCACCGGCCTCATGCCCAGCGGGGCCAACGAGGTTGTCACCCTGAGCGACTGCTCCCATTTCGACTTGGTGGTTGAGGTAGAGAACCAGGGTGTATTCCAGCCGCTGCCAGGTAACCAGCCCTGACAAGTGGGCAGTGGGGTTGGGGCACGCCCATGGGTTCTCAATGTGGGCCAGCCTAGAATCTTCCACAGAGGGCTGGAGGCAGCAGGGGGTCACAAGCATGAGAAATGGCATTTGTCCCTTTGTCAACCTTTAGCAACCGTCTGGTGTGGACCTTACCTACTGTGTGACCCTTGGTGTCACTGTCACTGTTCTTTCTGAGCCTCAGTTTCCATGTCTCTAAAATGGGTGTCATCCCAAATAGAACTGCATTTCACAGTGCCCATTGCAATGCCTGGAGTCAGTAGGTGCTCAGTAGGTGCACTGTGATAGGGGTTTGGGTTAGTGACCGAACCGCATCACCTTTGTGACGTGTAAGGTCCACCCCCCAGAGCCATCAAGACCGTGCATGTTGATCTTTCTAGCATCTCCTGCAGGATTTTGGTGATATTGGTGGTGATGGTGGCAGTGGCAGTAGTGTAAGGAGCATCAACCCTGCTGGGCGCAGAGCAGCATGGCCTCCTTGGACTTCAGAACCACCATGGGAGGAGGAGCTGTGGTAGGGCCATGTGTCAGATGAAGAGACTGAGACTATCCAAGGTCACAGAAGGGCACGGGATGGGATGACGTAGATTGGTATGTGTCTGACACTGACCGGGAGCCCTAGTCCTCCGAGATATGGGGCCTCTCAGGGGAGTCGGCTCAGGGGCAGTAGGAGGTTCTTCTCTGGTTTGCAGATGAAGAAAACCAAGGACTGCTGAGCCACTGAGGGAGGAGTAAGGTTTGCGCAGGGGTTGGAAGGAACCAAGAAATAGGGACCATCGTTCGGTGGGTGGGCTCCTGAGCCGAGACCTGGAGGTGGGCAGGTCCGGGGACGTGGGCACGCACAGTGGGCCTGGCGTGGCTGACCCTGTTGAATCATAAATCATGGAGGGCTTGGACCTCGGTGTCCAGGCAGTGGGGAGCCACCAACAGTTCTTGAGCAGACGGGCGACAACTTGATCTTGGCAGAGTTTAGCAGCCTAATAGACAGAGGCGTTTGTAGAATTGCCTGTGGTACCAGGCGGCTTTCTGCTGCTCTGTAGTTGTGGTTACTCATGTTGCTGTTTGAACGTGAAGCTGCACAGAGGAAGGAGGCCGCATGTCTGAGACATCACCACATCTTTGTCCTCCTCTGGAGGGCGCTGCTCTGTCCTCTCTGACCACCTAGGAGAAAGGGAGCTTCATGAAACCTTAAATGTCCTCAGTGGGCAGCCACTTAGGATGGAGAAAAATGTTAGCACTCGGGAGAGAGAGGCCCACTGACAGCAGGAGAGGAACCAGCTCCATTAGTACGTCCCCCACGTGTGTCCTGGAGGGGATCTGCAGGCTGCAGCCCAGGAGGTCCCAGGAATAATGGGCAGGGTTTGGGATTCCACGGGTCCGGGTCTGAGCACCACTTCCACATGACATCAGGCCAGTTGCCCAACTTCTGTGAGCCTTGGAGTCTCCATGTATAAAATGGGGATACCAACCCCTTGCTGCTGTGAGGGTTACAAATGCATGTCCTTCAGCCCAGTGTGGGACATTTTCAAGCAGTTTTGTTCTGAAGACAATAGCTGAGGTAGAAATCATGTGGTGTCAGAATTTCCCTTAGAAACCTCCTTAAGTGTCCCCCAATGTGGAGTGTACATGTCTGTGTGAAGGCTTGTGATAGGGCTTAGGTTATATGAGAGATATGTGCCTTACAACCTGGCGCCTTCTCAGAGCAGAGATACTGGTGTGGAAATCCATGGGACTCGAGACCAGAGGGGTTTAGCACTGAGTGACACCTGCCCTGGAGCACAGGAGGCTCATGGAACAAACAGATGGGGACAGGGGTGACCCCCACATCAGGCTAACAGCTTTCTCTCTTGCTCTCTCGCTCGCTCGCTCTCTTGCTCTCTCTTGCTCGCTCGCCGTCTCGCTCTCTCAAGTGCATGTCCTTGATCTTGCCCAAGTTAAGAGCACACATGATGGGACCCAGGCCATGGTTCTTGGAAATGGGCTGTAGCAGGTTCCCTCGACAGCTGCAACCCCAGACCGCAGGTGGCCAGCACCATCTGGGTCACTTGGGGGCTTCACCCTCTTCCTGCCGGACTTGGCCGCTGGGATGCCATTCTGCCTTGTCTCCAGCGTTGAAGACCCCTAAAAGGCCCTTGGCTTCAGGAATTACCATGAACCTCTCCATGGTGTTCCAGTATCCGATTTGGCCAGGCTCAGCCCCTGGGGGTGGCAGCAACTCAGCTGGTGCTCTTCCCTGGCCCTGTCTCGGCTCTGAGCCTCAGCTGGTTTTCAGCTCCCTGTTCACTGAGCACCTACTACGTGCTGTGCTCTGGGGCTCCCCTGGTAAATATGAGAGACATGGTCTCACCTTCACGGCCATTGCTATCTAAAGAGACAGATGGCTCAACAGGTAGTTATGGTGCCTGAGACAGAGGGCACCGGTGGCGAAGCACAGGTCCCCTGAGTTCTGTCCCACTCCTGGGCATGTACCCACATGTTCCCCCAGAAATGCCCAAACATTTTCCCCAGAAAACTGCAGAAGACAGGCGTCGCAGCCAACATGGGGGTATCTGGGTAGGCTGTTAGAGGAGGTGACAGCTGAGGCCTGAAGGAGGAGACTGGCAGGGTATGAGGGGAGAGTGTTCTGAGGAGCAGAGTGTGAAGAGTGTGTGGGGAGCCTGAGAAAGGATGTGGCATACTTCCGGTGGGAGCAGGTAGGCCTCCCCTCCCCAGGGCAGGGGCCCAATGGCGGTACGCAGGGAGCACTGAACACTGAACATCTGCACGCCAGGCAGCTTGGGGCGTGGGGTTGGGGGAATGGCATCATTAGGAAGCTTCCCTGCAGTGCCGTCAGAGCCAGAGTGTGCCCCCTGGGGCTCCATTCTTGAGCCCTTCTCGGCTATACAAAGGGCCTGGCTCCCTTCTCAGCATTCAGGCTCACGTCCAGATAGCATTTGCCTAGACTCTCTGTACTTGACTGGAAGACAGGGTCCACACTCAAACCCGTCATTTCCATGTCCTTTTTGTCTGTGTAACTATGGACACAAATAGGCCCATTTGGCAGAGTTGCAGTTTTCAGGTGCTCCTGGGCTCTACCTGTGGACTATGTGGCCCCCCTTCCTGGTGACGTAGGGACTTCTGCCCAGGGCCATGGTGCTGGCCATTGGAAAACAGCATGCACTGAAATGTGTCCTAAGTGAGAGCAAAAGCAGAATGTGTCCTCAGAGTGTGGAGAAGATTGTTCATGAGTGTCCACAGCAGCTCTGTTCCCAATTACCCCAAACTGGAAACCCAAATGCCTGTCAGCTGCTGAACGGGTAAGCAAACCATGGACACCCTTGCAGTGAAGTACTTCTCAGCAGTCCAGAGGAAGCAGCCACTGATCACGCAGCAGCATGGCTGAATTTCAGAGACATGCTGCATGAGCTGAGCTAGACCCCGAGCACAGCTCACTGATGGGTAGTGTGTGGCAGAGCTGGTCCATGCAGAGACCGGAGGCAGAGCAGTGGCTGCCAGGGACCAGGGAGCGACTGGTCCTGGGTATGGGTTTTCCTTCTAGGGATGAAATGTTCTAAAATTAGTGGTGATAGTTGCACAACTTCGCATGTTAAGAGCCACTGAATTATGTTTGTACTTCAAATGGGCAATTCTGTAGTATGTGAGTTATACTTCAGTAAAACTATTTAATTTTTTGAAACACTAAACTATGGTGGAAATAATTGGAATGATATAGTGACGGCCTCCAGGGGAGGGGTGGCTGGGGATCGCCCGGGAAAATCCATGAGGGACCTGTGACGGGGTGGGGGTGAGGGGTCATGGTCTGCATTGAGGTGAGGCTGGGGGTTCACAGGCAGTTGCGTTTGTCACAACTTGTGGTCCACTTAAGATCTGTGCATTTCCCTGTGTGTAAATTTGACTTTAAGAAAACAAGAACCATAAAGAAATATTGAACTGTAACTAATTATGTGTTTGCTAAAATATTTAGAATGAAGCGTGCTGAGGCCTGCAACTTACTTTTAAATGCATAAAAAAATAAGATTCATGGGTAGGGAATGGATAGATAATGCAAAAAGAGAAATAGAGCAAAATCCCAGATCCTCCCAGTAGCAGAAAGAAATGGGTTGCAGTTTTTTTTCATACAACAGAATAATATAAACAAATGTGGGTAAAAGATCTACAACTTGCAAAAAATAAGGCGGGATCTCACCACCACCACTGAGCTGAAGAAGGCAGACAAGGGAGTTTGTGCTCAGCGATTCCCTTTATATAAAACAGAGAAGCCAGTAAAATTGTGCTGTGCAGTCGGCAGGCAGCTAACGTGTTTCTCTGGGGATGAGCTAGTGACCGGAAGGGCCTGTGGGGGCTCCAGGGCACTGTTTCTCGACCCCAGTCCTGGATACAGGGTGTACTAAGTTTATGGGGCGAAAAATCATTGTGAACTGTATGCTTACAGCAAGTGTACTTTCTGTTGTGGGAATCATCCTTAAAAATGTTAAGTTAGGCTGTGTACCAAGCCCAGAGAGCCTGCCAGCCTGCCGTGTCTTTCCAGCAAGGCAAGTCCATGGTGAACACTTGTCTCTCCTCTTGCAGGGAGGCTCCGGCCAGGCTCTGAGCACTGCAGTGGCGTCAGGGTGCGAGCTGAGGCCCAGGGCTACACCGCGCTGCTCGTGAGCTACAGGCATGGCCACGTTCACCTGAGTGCCCGCATCACCATTGCTGCCTACCTGCCCCTTAAGGTGAGTGTGGGCCTTTGCCCCCAGCTGCTTCCCTGATGCGAATTGTTCATTTGTTCTGGCAACTTTGTGTTAAAACCCGGATTGCTCATAGCGACCTCCTCCTGAGATTTTCTAGCTACTGTCGGGAAGTATGAGGAGCAGAGCCTCTCTGAAGGCACACGGTGACTCCCTACGTCCGTGCGGATGAGATGTCTTCCACAGGGACCAGGGTGGGTGAACTCCAGAGCTACCCTGCAGAGCCCCCAAAGAACCCTAGAAGGGGACATCAGCCCTGGCATGGGGTGCAGATCCTGGGGCCTCAGGGACCTGAGTCAGGTTTGCATTCTCCCCTTGCCTGATGTCAGGTGACTGTCGAGTGTCCAGGCCTCCCTCTGCTCCTCTGTGGCGGGAAGCAGTTCCGGCCCTGGAGGTTAGAGCTCACTGCCTCAGCCTTGACACCACCTCCTTGAATCTAGGTCTGACACCAGCTCTGTGACCTTGGCTGATTTCATTTCTCTGGGCTTAAGTTTCCCTGCCTGTAAAATGGGGCTAATACAGCAACAGCCTCACAGAGTATGATGATAATCAGCTGAGCGAATGAAGGAAATGGGCTTAGAACAGTGCCTGGGAGGTGGTGAGTACTCAGTAAGGGTAAGCTATTAAAATACAGAGGAAAAAGAGCTGGACTTTCCTCCAAGGGCGGGTGTGAAGTTTTCACAATAGCTACTAAGCAGCAGGATGGTGAACATAATTACTTCTTACATTGTTTGAAGTTGCCTCTCACACAAGAGGCTCAGGGTAAACTGGCCTCTCCCTTAGAGGAGGGGTGACGGGCTGGCCTCCGGGAGCCTCTCCCCCAGCCTCCCAGGCTGGGCCCATCAGCGCTGGTGCTTCCTTGACACCCAGCATCAACCTCTAAGACAGCTCTGGTCCCCTTGGTTTGTGACCCTCAGCCGTTAGAAGCAAGCTCAGTAATGTTAGAATCTTTCATCTCAGAGCCACTGGTCCTGGGCATAGTGCCTGATATAAAGCAGACAATAACCAAGGGTTTTTTAAAAAATTTTTTATTGAGGTGTAATTGACATATAACATTATATTAGTTTCAGGTGTACAGCGTGATAATTCAGTGTTTGTATATACTGAGAAATGATCACGACAGGAAGCCTAGTTCCCTTCTATCACCACACATTATTACAAATTTTTTTCTTGTGATGAGGACTTTTAAGATTTATTCTCGTAGCCACTTTCAAATATACAATACAATGTTGTTTACTGTCATCACCAAGCTGTTTTTTTATATTTTATAACTTAATTATTTTATAACTGCAGTTTGTACCTTTGGACCCCCTTCACCCATTTCTCCCACCTCCACTCTCCTCCCTTGCACCCACCAGTCTGTGCTCTGTGTCTGAGTTGTTTGTTTGTTTAGATTCCACGTGTAAGTAAGATCATACACTATTTGTCTTTCTATAACTTATTTCACTCAGCATAATGACTTTGAGGTCCATCCATGTTGTCGCAAATAGCAGGATTTCCTCCTTTTTTATGGCTGAGTAATAGTCATTCATCAGTAGACACTTAGGTTGGTGTAGAAATCTTTCCAAGTTAGTGCTTTTGTTTCCTTCATTTTCTTTCATATCCAGAAGTAGAACTGATGGATTACATGGTATTTCTAATTTAATTTTTTGAGAAGGTTGTTTTATCTAAAATGAACAAGTGGGAGAAATGTGTTCAGAGTTAACCAACTAGGACAGAACCAAGTTCCTGACTCCCAGACCTAAAATAGCAGGTGCTGGTAGATACTTATTAGGGATTCAGTAGCCCCGCCCTGCTCCTCCTGCTCTGCCCATCCATTTCTTTAACAAACATATGAGTACCTACTGTGTGCCAGTCCTGCTCTAAACCTGAGGGATACAGCAATACAGAAATTGCACAGACATTCTTGTCCTCATGAATTGACATTGTAGCAGACAGGTAGAGACAGACAGTAAATAAACCAAATAAGTGACGTGTTTTGTATACGCATGCCATGGAAGAAGTCAAGTGTGAAAGAGTGATAGGGAGCACAGAGGAAGGGAGGGTGGCAGTTTAAAATTAGAAGGTGAAGCCCCCTCACTGGGTGAGGCAAGAGGACTCAGAAAGCAGAGTCCCAGAGAATTGAAATCCCTAAGATGGCAGCTGTCATTCTCGAGGAAGCCCTGCCACAGCTTCCCGTGAGGTGGGGCGTTTCACTAGGACCCTCAGGGGGAGGTTTGTCAGGGGCCTTCCTGGGTGCTTGCTCCAGATGACTGGTCTGATTATCTGGGTGTTTGGCTGGAGCGTCAGAAGCCAACGACTGAGTTCACTCTCCCAAAGTGGGATTAACGGTAAAGATAAGGTGGGCATGTCCCAATCAAGGTGGCTTCCTGACTGGGCAAATTATGGAAGAAGAATATGGTTCTCTTCTTTTATCTTTCTTCTGCTTTTATATCACTTAAGATCAGGTAACAAAACCCAAATAATAGCGGCTTAACTAATAGAGAGTTCATTTCTCTTTCACACAAGAGATCTCACACAGGGCAGTGTGGCATCTTCAAAGACATCAGGGACCCAGATTTCTGTCTTTCAACTTCATCCTAGTATGTGGCCTTCATCTTCAAGGTTGCCTCATGGTCTAAAATAGCTACTGGCGCTCCAGCCATTACATCTGCATTCCACATAGCCAGAAAGGGAAAGAGCTCGCCTCTCAGCTGAGTTAGTCTCCTGTAGTAGTAGCCTTGTGAGAAGTTTAAAACAGCAGTTTCCACCTGTATCTTACTGGCTAGAACTTAATCTGTTGCTCACACCTAACTGCAACAGAGGCTGGGAGTTATTTTAGCTGAGCTATTTACCATCCTAATAAAATTGGGGTTCTTTCTCTAAGGAAGAGAGGCGTGTCAAAACTGGGAAGGAAGCAAACAGTTATTGCTACAACCTGTGTTTGCTGGTCCATCTATCTGTTTACTTTGCAGACAGTCCCTGGGAACTTGGTTGTTACAGGCCCGAACTGGGGGAATAGAGATCTGGGAAGAGATCTCACACTCTGTGCCTTGGGAGGCTGTCTGTCTATGGGGAAGGCAGACACTCGGATAAAGTAGAGACAATGAAGTGTCCCCAGGGGGACAGGTCACCGATGAACACAGAAATAGAAGGAGGGCATAGAGGCAGGAAGCACGGCTGGTGGGGACACTAGAAGTAGTGATATAACTTGGGGTGAGATATGAGGCTGTGTTGGGTCAGAACAAGGAGGTTTCTGAAATCCACTTAGGAGCTGGATATTTGCATCTAGCAGTGGGCAGCTGGTGAAGGTCAGGGAATGAGCAAGTCAGGTCCACACAGAGGACCACTGCTGCTGATGGGGCAGGTGAATGGGCGTGTACTGGAAGCACAGTGTAAGGACTTGCCCGTCCGCAGAAGAAAAGACTCTCTCCAGATCTTTCAGGGAGTGCTTGGCTCTGCCTCCTCCCAACTTACGTGTCACCTTGTCTATCTGCTTGGGCCATGGGGGGCACATTCTCGCCAGTGACCTAATTCCCTCCACAATCAGTACCCCAGTTACCCTTCCTGTCCCTTCTGCTGCAGGAATTAAAGTGCCTTATCCCACCTTACTCTCTGGAAGCCCCTGAATGCCTGGGTCTGGGGACCCCACCTGGCTTCTTGGTTCTGTCAGTGTATACTGAATGCACTGACCTGGAACCTCTGGGCCAGCCAGGTGTGCTGGGGATTTAGCTCCCACTGCCCTGGCCCTTGCCTCAGTCTTTATCCTAGGCTGAGTGTGAGTATCCCTGTGCAGAGGTGCCTGCATTCCATCTCCTGGAACGTAGGCCACCCGCAATAAGGGCCTCTGGATGGATGATCAGACCCATCTTCCTGTTTTGGAAATCAGGAAATGGGGTAGCAAGGTCTCGCCCAGGTGAATGGGCACCTTCCTTTCTGGCTTTGAGATCTCGCCCAGGTGCATGGGTGCCCTCCTTTCTGGCTTTGAGGTCTTACCCAGGTCCATGGGCGCCCTATTTTCTGGCTTTGCCTATTTGGATATCCGTACTTTGATGTCCACTGAGGCGCTTGGATAACTTATGGGTCCGTCACTAGTGGTGTTGATTATTAACCTGTCTCCCTGGCACAGGATTCCGTGACACTTTTATGCCTGAATGAGAAGGCATTGAATTTGAAGGTGATAATTCCTGGTTCCTAGCTGTCAATCATAGGACATGTGGTGCCTTGGCACAGCCTCTCCCTTTGGACTGGTCATGAAAAAACACCCTTGGTGACATTTCCAGTGACCTGCTTTACCCACAGTGGAATTTTGCTGGTCGTGGCATTGAAAGGTGGCAAGGACTGGATATCTGGCATTGGAACACACGTGGGCCCACCAGCTGGGTAAAGTTGGGTAAATTGCTTTGCTTGGCTGGAACTCAGGCTTTTCATCTGTAAACTGGGGTGATCATTACTAATAATGACAGTTGATAATAGCAGGGGCCGTTTATTAAGCCTGTGCTGGGCACGTGTTCAGGGCTTTCATTCTCACTGCCTTGAATCTGTAGGAGCCCCGAGAAGCAGTTCTCTTTATGCCCATTTTACAGGATGGGAGACTGAGCCTTGTGAGGCTAACCCGCTTAAGATCACACAGTTAACAAGTGGCAGTATCATGCTAGTTGTAGGGACAGCAAAGCAAATGGATGGATGAACATGTATGAAAAGGAACGGCAAGTAGTGGTCAGGACAACTGAGCGGGGAAAGGAGGGAACGAGTGATAGGAGGTCTTGCTCTGGACGGGGTCAAAAAAGGCCTCTCTGAGGAAGGGTGTCCTGAGTGGAGCACAGGAGCTTGAGGAGACATCCAGGCAGGAAAAGCCAAAGGCCCTAGCATCCATAGCAATTCACATGCAGGAAAAAGGGCCCTTCTAATAGTTTCAAAACCTAGGTGTGTAGCCAGGTAGAGTCTGGGGGTGGACATCAGTGGAGGGATCCCCAGCTCCTTGGAACCGTATGTGTGTGTACATACCTGTGCACGTGTGCAGGGAGGAGTCCTGGAGGATTCATTACTGATAGCAAATTCAGAAAATGTTCATATTGCAAAAAATAAAAGTCAAAAGGACAGAATTCTCATTGAGAAGTCATGTCCTTTTTGGCTAAGGATTTGGTGTAAGCACCCAACCGAGAGAACCCGAGCCTCAATGTCTCATCACCTTAGCTTCCAGCCCACCCTGTCCATCAGGATGTGTGCATCTGAAAGCTGTCACTCAGTGACAGCCTCTCTCCACTCTGAGGTGGCATCTGGTTGGGGCTCTGCTCCGGGTCCAGGACTGCAGGTGACAGCCGAGGGGTCATCAGCCTGTACCCGCAAAGACTTCAGGCTGTTGGCAGGCCCCGTGGGGGTGAGAGCATGGAGGGGGCTTAGTGAAGCCAGAGGCAGTGATGAGCGGGGCAGCGTAGACCCAGACCCAGTGGGTAATGCACACTGCAAGGAGGCACGCGTGTTCGGCCAGGAGTAATTAAGTAATTTTTTTAAAAAGCACATGTTTCTCTAGAGATGCACCAGATTCACAGCAGTGTGTGTGCCAGAGCATTCGAACTTTTGGTTTTGTGCTAATCAAATGGCTGGGGAATAACATCGCAGTGTAGGTCTTTTTTTCTTTTTAATATTTTACTTTTTTCTATACTGTGTTTCATGTCTCACATGGCTGAGATCGTGCTGTGGATACAGAAGGAAACAGACATGCCCTCCCTACCCTTAATGAGCCCACTGCCTGATTGGGAGACAGACACCCACAGATCATTTCCTCATAGTATGAGCAACACTCAAAGCAGGAACCAGACAATGAGTTGTTGCCCTGGCAGGGTGAGCGTGGCTTGGTGAGGGAGGAAGCATGGCCTTCTGAAGGGAGGGGTAGGTAGGGGCCACAGCAGCCAGGGCTCAGGCTAGTCTGAAGGTGGGAGCAGGGAGATGGGGGCAACGGGCAGGCTGGTAGAGCCCTATCCCAGGGCAGAGTGGTAATTGAGCCTTCCTTCCCAGTGCAGCTGGTGCCCCAGAACCATTTAGGCAGAGGGCAGATGGTCAGACCTGTGTTTTAGGAAGGCACATCTGGGGGTGACGGGTTAGCTCAGTTGGTTAGAGTGTCTTGCTGATAACACCAAGGTTACTGGTTCGATCCCCGCTTGGGTCACTGTGAGCTGCGTCCTCCTTAAAAGAGTCAACTATGCCATTGTAGCATGAAAGCAATGTGTAACCAATGACTACGGCTGTTCCCCAATAAAATTAAAAAACAAAAACAAAAAACAAAAGGACAGGACATCTGGCAGCTCCTGGAGGGTTGAGTGGAGGGACTAACAGGGAAGCAGGTTGACAAGTAAGGACATGGTGGTGACCTCAGTGGGACCCTCTGGAGAGGGAGATCAGTCAAGCTGGGCAGGGAGTCAGGGAGCAGGGCTGCAGAGCCCCTCAGAGGGACTCCCTTCTTCATTTTACCTTGGCTGTGTCTGGGGGTGTCCTCGAAAGGAACAAACCACGTCCTCCTTCAGGTGTGTCCCTCCCCCTGCTGTGGGACCCTAAGCACCACCATTGTCTACATGGGAACTCCCACCCTGTGACCCTCAGCACAACAGTCACCCTACATCGGGAGAACAAATGAAAGCTTTTTGTAAAAAAAAAAAAAAATTATTGTAATTCATTCTTTGTTTATTGGGACTTAATTTCAGGACTTAATATTCGCTCTTTCATTCAACAAATAATGATTGAGCACCTCCTATGTGCCAGGCACTGTTCTAGGTGCTGGGAACAAAACGGGTAGAAAGGCTTGTCCCCTAAGTTTATATATACATTATAGAAAGGGGGGGAAATGCAGTGGAGTAGAGAGTAAGGGACACAAACCACTAATAATACTGCCATCAAGGACACACATTCTGTTTCCCTTGGTTATCTGGTGTATTTCTTTTTAGGATTGTTTTATGCCTTTCAAAACAATGTGGTTGTGATAAACTCTACAGTCAGTTTCATCTCCAGCCATTATCTTTGTGCATCAACTTGTTTCTCTCCATCCTGCTCTGTCCAGATGTGGAGCTCTAGTTCCAGGGGCTGTGGGTACTTTCAAGGATTTTACTGGATTGTTTTACAAAAGAGGCAGGTCAATTTATTCCCCTGTGCCCCAGCAGCATATCGGGGGTGGACGGAATTCTTTGCAGAGCGCTCTTGTGCCAGCACCCTTGGGAGCGTGGGAGATGAGCACCCTGAGTTCCCAGAGGAGCATCGGAGGCTCTTGTGACTTCTGCAGCCCAGGGTTGGGCCTCCAGCATGGAGGAAGGCCCAGAGGAAAGGCGACCCTTCTCCCTCTTTCTCCCACAGGCCGTGGACCCCTCTTCTGTCGCCTTGGTGACCCTTGGCTCATCAAAGGAGATGCTATTTGAAGGAGGTCCCAGACCCTGGGTCCTCGAGCCATCCAAGTTCTTCCGAAACGTCACCTCCGAGGACATGCATAGCATCAGTCTTGCTCTCTTTGGCCCTCCTGCCTCCCGGAATTATGAGCAACACTGGATCCTTGTGACCTGCCAGGCCTTAGGTGAACAGGTAAGAGGGCGCCCACCCCCAGACCCACCTTGCCCAGAGGAAGGGTAGGAAGTCACATGCCCTGAGTGCCCTGCTATACTCACAGGATCAGTTTATTTAATCTTCCAAGTAACCCTAAGAGCTAGCTGCTGCTGCTATTCCCATTTGATCAGCAGGTAAACCGAGGATCAGCGAGGTAGAGTCACTTAGCGAATGCAAGCAGGTCAAGTGGAGTGTGGCACTTGGGACCCCCAATACACACCAGCTCTGACAGAGCTACTCAGTCCTGGCTCCCTTTCAACTACCGGGTGACCTCTTCTCTCCAGGCTTCAGTGTTCCCCACCATCCACTCGGGGTGCGATGAGATCAGAGCTCACAAAGTCAAGTCCCTTCAGGGGCAGGCAGGCAGGCACATTAGGAGTGACTGAGACCACAGGCCCAGGTTTGTCAGATCTGTTTGGTGTTTCAGGATAAGCTGAGAATTCCACTATTTTTTTTGTTTGAAATCTCTCAATTTTTTATATTTGTTTTTTCAATGCTGAAAATTAAAAAATAAGGAGACTGGGTGGATTGAGCAGAACATGCCTGACCTGAACTGCCTCGGGGCTGGAGTCAGCTGGATCAAGGGGCAGCTTGCAGTTCAGGCCCCAGGCTGAGGGCCCTGCACTCATTTTGCTCACAGCAGGGCTGTGCCGCTCTCTGTTCTCAGGTGCCCCAAAGCTGGGAGACCAAAAGCAAGTTTGGGAGGCCAGCGTGAATCAAGAAAAACAGGAGAGCGCCCATTGGGGGTGGGGTGGGGGGAATATCCTTGCATGTTTAATAGTGCAAAGGACATCAGCTGATGTTAAAACACATACATGCACACCACCCAAGGTGCCCTTGTGAGACGGCCATACTGATACTAGTGGCTGTGAGCAGAAAGACACAGTGAGAGGCCACTTCCTACTGGCTTTGTTTGTTTAAAAAAAAACAAAGAATGAGAAAAATCAATACATAATAATAAATAATGCCATCCTAAGAAAAACTTCAGAGTTAAGTCAGAGCAGTTTCTTATCCCTGGCTTGGCCTGGTCACCTGTGTTCCCCCATTCTGTCAGAACTGGAGCCTCTAGGGCCCCTCCCACTGCAGGGCTCTGTGTCTTACTTTTTTAGGGTGTCACCTTCAGGTCAGCGTGGGAACTGCCCTTGTCCTGCCTTGTGGTCAGGAAGGGTGAGGGGCTTCGAGGCCGGACCATTTTTTCCCACAGAGTATGTGTCATTGAGGGGGCCAGGGCTGCCCCCAAAGATGGGCCACAACCCCTCATCCTCTGTAAGCCCTTTTCCGGCCCACCCCACAGGTCTCGGTCCACTAGCACACCCTCTCTCACCCACACCTCACTGTGAGGGGTGTTTTCAAGTCAGTATGGATTCCTCATTTAAAAACCCACCAACTTGTGAATTTGCTTATGCACCCGTAGGGTTTTCCTAGGGTGCAGGGAAGCCACATGGCACCACCGACCCACCTCTTCCCTGGGCCACGGAGAGGCAGTGGTTCTGGCTGACTTTTGCAGAGGGCACTAGGGGCTTCCATCAGAAGGTCTCCTGCATGTTAAGAGTGCTCTCCCATGCGTATGTCACTGGACCTTGTAACCCCCCTGGGATGTAGATATCATCATCATTCCCATTCTGCAGGAAAGCACAGGGAGTCCCAAGGAGCTGGATGGTGAGACGAGGCTCACAGTGCAGCAGGGCCTCAAACTTGGGGTGTCTGACTGCTCCTTCTGCCCGCCAGGTCATTGCCCTCTCTGTGGGGAACAAGCCCAGCATCACCAACCCTTTCCCTGCTCTGGAGCCGGCCGTGGTGAAGTTTGTGTGTGCCCCGCCATCCAGGCTCACCTTAACGCCTGTCTACGCCAGCCCGCAGCTGGACCTGTCATGTCCGCTGCTGCAGCAGAACAAGCAAGTGGTGAGTGGACACTTCTCGATGATGGCGGGGGCTCAGTGCTGTGCCACCTGGTCTCCCCACTCAGCCATCTCTGCATGGCGGGTGCTTTGGTCTCAGCTTTACATACGGGATTCCCACGACCTGGATAGGTGATGAGAGTCATCAGTCCCTGTGGCTAGTGGCAGTACCGGGTGAAAGTACAGCCTCTCTGATCCGAGACTTTGCTGCCCCTCTGCAAGGCACGTGGCATTTGTAAGAGTCTCTTTGATTCTTCTGTGATTCGGGGGTGTGCAGGTGGCGGCTTGTTGTCGGTGCACAGTGTGTTTGTGCTGTGAGGAGAGGTGACTAGCTGCAGCGTTCTCCACAGGTGTGGGAGACATGGGCTGTTTCGAACATAAATGTGGGGAGAGAGAAGAAAGTCACCTGGAGCTTACTCTGATGGTGGGGATGTAAAGTGAAACCCACAAATCTGGTCCTCTTGGGGTGCAGCCCACCAACCCTCCACTCCTAAGACCCTCAGACCAGACTGACCGACCAGGGAGGACCTGGAAGCCCTCCTGGTCAGGGTCAGGGGTATGAACACGCTTCCGGCTGGCCCCAGCCCCAGCCCCTTTTCAGAGTACGAGACTGGGCTTCTTTTCACTTATTCCTTCAACATATATCTATTGAGCACCTCCTCTGTGCTGGGCACAGTTCTAGGTCTGGAATACAGAGTTATCAGGACAGGTGAGGCACTTGCCCCACAGAGGTGACAGGAAGCCCACAGATAGACAAGATGGATCAGAGGATGGGAAGTGCTGTGGAGGAAGTGAAATCGGGTATAAGACAGCCACTGGTGGAGGCCACTTCAGAGGAGCCAGGCAAGGCCCCTGAGTGGAGGGCACATCCCACCTCAGGCGCCTTGGCCAAGAAGAACTGAGATAAGGATGCCCCAGGAAGATAGAAGAACAAGTGCAAAGGCCCTGAGGCCAGACCAGAGTTTCTGTGTTCCTGTGCCCATATGGTAGTCAGAAAACTTGTGTGTGCCAGGAACTTTCACCTGTGTGCCCCATTCCCCATCACCAGGACCATCTGTGAGGCCAGGTCCTTGTACCCCTTCCAAGGATTGCCCATGGGGCTTAGAGGTGGGCAGGGTCCCACAGGCAGAACCTCGATCTGCCCAGTTCCATGCTCAGTGCTTCCGTAGTGGCCCCTGCAGCTCCACCCCTGCATCCAGTGGCACTCTGCCTTAGTGGCCCCCAGGGGCCTTGTGTCTCCTGGAGCCATCGGGTCAGAACACTGCTCAGCTCTCTACAGTTCTCCACAGATGCTCAGTGCCAATCCTCTGCATGCCTGTTGGAACCTTCTGAAGTTGTCCATGTCAGCAGCCTCTCCTAGCCCCTGGCAGCAAGATCTGGGAGTTAGCTCCCTGGGAATTAGCTCCCCACTGGGTGAAGGACAGGACAGCTTTGTGTTATGTCGAAATGCATCTCTTTGAAGCTCTAGGGAAGACACCAGTCTGCGCCATCTGGCACTTGACTCCGCCTCCATGTCCTCCAGGTTTAGCTCAGCTTCTCCTCCCGCTGCTCTGGCCATCTGTAGGTGGGCTTCTGCCTTCTCTCGGGCTTCACTAGTCACAGGACGTCGCAGCTCTGACACTGGTCCCATAAAGAGGGTGCCTTGATTGCATCGGTTAAAAGAAACGATTCTTTGTGCTCAGCCTCAGAGTACTGCCCCATCCACCCCTGCAGGCATAGGAAAGGAATATGCCACCTTTGTTCCCTCTTGACAGATGAAGAGACCCAGGCTCAGAGCTCCAGGAAGCCAGCATTTACCCCGAGATCAGGCCGAGGTGTATGTGGCATAGAGCAGCTGCCCATCTTTCCCAAGCTAAAAATCTGTGTGTTCTGGAAAAGACTTTTATTTCCCTGACTTTGGGGACCATTAAGATGAATGTCCTGAAAGTTTTACATTTTTATCACTTTTATGTGTTTAGCAATTATTTCTGTGAAAACAATAAAATCACACTAAGTTTGGACTCTTCTGGAAAACGCAGCCAGCTGTGTCCACTGTTTGTGAGGCTGGGAACTGGAGAGCAGCTCGCGTCCATAGGGCGAGTGGGAGGGGCTGAGCTCTGCCCTGCATGCAGGCTGGCTTCCTTTTTTTAAAAATTTTTAAAATTAGTTTCAGGTTTACAACACAGTACACTAGCTATACTTTTTACCCCTCAAAGTGACAACCTCCATCCCCCAATCCGCCGCCTCACTACCCCTCACTGATATCATACATATCTATTACAATTCCATTGACTCCACTGCCACACTATACTCCACATCCCGTGACTATATATATATATATTCACTTATAGTTGACATACAATATTATACAACATCAGCTTCAGGTGTACAGTGCAGTGATCAAGCCTCTACCCCCTCCAAGAAGTGGTCTCCCTAACAAGACATGTGACCATCTGACACCCTACAAAATATTTACAACATTATTAATTATATTCCCCGAACTGTCTTTCATATCCCTGTGGCAATATTGTAGTTACCTATTTATGCTGTCTAACCCCTTCCTCTTCTCCCTCATCCCCACCCCCCTCCCAATTAGCAACCATCAGTTTTTCCTCTATGTCTCTGAGACTTTCTGTTTACTTTGCTCGTTCATTCAGCTCTTAAGATTCCACATATAAGTGAGATCATATGGTATTTATCTTTCTCCGACTGACTTATTTCACTTAACATAATGTTCTCTAGGTCCATCCATATCGTAGCAAATAGTAAGATTTCATTTTTCTTTATACTTAAGTAATACTTCATTGTATAAATGTACCACAGTTTCTTAATCCAATCATCTACCAATGGGCATTTCAGTTGTTTCCAAGTCTTGCCTATTGTAAATAGCACTGCGATAAACATAGGGTTGCATATATTTTTTCGAATTAACGTCTTGGGTTTCTCTGGATAGATAGGTACCCAAGAGTGGAATTGCTGAGTCATAAGGTAGTTCCATTTCCAGTTTTGTGAGATACATCCATACTGTTTTCCATAGTGGCTACATCAATCTGCAGTCCCACCAGCAGTGCACCAGGGTTCCCTTTTCTCCACAACTTCACCAGCACTTGTTGTTTGCTGATTTATTGATGATAGCCATTCTGACCAGAGTGAAGTTGTATCTCATTGTGGTTTTTATTTGCATTTCTATAACTATTAGTGAGGTTGAACATTTTTTCATATGCCTATTGGCCATCTGTATGTCCTCTTTAGAGAAATGCCTCTTCATATCCTCTGCCCATTTTTTAATTGGGTTGTTTGTTTTTTTGGTGTTGAGTTGAATGAGT
>NW_017732332.1:377309-380622 GCF_001890085.2 Hipposideros armiger | reverse complement strand
AAGGTTATCATTTAAAATTGAAGGAGATATAAAGAGCTTCCCAGAAAAGAGTAAGCTAAAGGAATTCATTACCACCAAGCCAGCATTGCAGGAAATGTTAAAAGTGCTGCTTTAAGCAGAGGAAAGAGAAAAACATCCTAACTAACGAAGACCAGGAACACAAATAATAAAATGGCAATAACTGCGCACCTATCAATAATCCCATTAAATGTAAATGGAATGAATGCTCCAATCAAAAGACATAGGGTGGCTGAGTGGATAAGAAAGCAAGACCCTTGCATATGCTGTGTACAAGAGACTCATCTTAGATCAAAAGACACACACAGGTTGAAAGTAAAGGGATGGAGTAAAATATTTCATGCAAATGGAACCGAGAAAAAAGCTGGAGTAGTGACACTTATATCAGATAAAATGTACTTTAAAGTAAAAAACATAATGAAGGACAAAGAAGGGCACTTCATAATAATAAAGGGATCAATCCAACAAGAGGATATAACTCTAGTTAACATCTATGCACCTAACATAGGAGCCCCTAAATATATAAAACAGATTTTGACAGATATAAAGACAGAGATCAACAGTAGCACTATCGTAGTAGGAAACTTCAACACAACGTTGTCACCAATGGACAGATCCTCCAGACAGAAAATCAACATGGAAACTGGCCTTAAATGACACTTTAGACCAGCTGGATTTAATCGATATTTTTAGAGCAGTTCACCGCAAAGCTACAGAATATACATTCTTCTCAAGTGCACATGGGTCATTTTCTAAGATAGACCACATGTTAGGCCACAAAACAATCTTATAAATTTATTAGTCTCAATAAATTTAAAAACATTGAAATCATATCAAGCTTTTTATCCGACCACAATGCTATAAAACTAGAAATCAATAACAAGAAGAAATCCAGAAAGCTCGTGAATTCATGGAGGCTAAATAACATGCTACTAAATAGTGAGTGGGTCAAAGATGAGATCAAGGAGGAAATCAAAAAATACCTTGAGACAAACGAAAATGAAAATACCACAACCCAAAATCTCTGGGATGCAGCGAAAGCAGTCCTAAGAGGGAAGTTCATAGCAGTGCAGGCCTTCCTAAAGAAGCAAGAAAAATTTCAAATCAACAGGTTATCCTTACACCTCAGGGAGCTGGAAAAAGAACAGCAAAATACGCCTAAAGGGAGCACAAGGAAGGAGATAATAAAGACCAGAGCAGAAATAAACGAAATAAAGGAAAACAATACAAAAGATCAACAAAACCAAGAGCTGGTTTTTTGAGAAAATAAACAAAATTGACAAGCCCCTAGCTAGACTCATCAAAAGAAAAAGACACAGGGCTCAAATTAGTAAAATCAGAAATGAAAGAGGTGAAGTAACCACAGACTCCACAGAAATACAAAAAATCTTAAGAAATTACTATGAGTAATTATATGCCAACAAATTTGACAATCTGGAAGAAATTGATAATTTCCTAGATGCATATAACCTTCCAAAGCTAACTCAAGAAGAAACAGAAAATCTGAATAAACTGATTACNGATTGTCAAATTTGTTGGCATATAGTTGTTCATAGTAATTTCTTAAGATTTTTTGTATTTCTGTGGAGTCTGTTGTTACTTATGATCTTTTCAATGTGTTCTTGAATTCAGTTTGCTAGTATTTTCTTCAGGATTTTTGTATCTATGTTCATTAGGGATGTCGCCCTAGTATTTTTCTTTTTTTGTAATGTCTTTGGGATTTGGGGATCAGAGTAATAGTGGCCTCATAAAATGTGCTTAGGAGAAGGCAAAAAATGGCGGCGGTGAGAGGGGCTCCCTGAGTTCTTCCTTGCAAACCACAGCAATTTCATCAGATAGAGCACAGAAAACAAACCTCTACCAAGCACGCTGAGCAGCGAAGGGACTCCCACACTGACTACTTAAAGGTGGGCAGACCCGGCGAGTGGGGGAAGAGGGATGCGAGGCGCGTGGAGACACAGGCTGCACCTGGGCTGCTGAGACTGGGGATCTCAGCAGATTGGAGAGTTCCCACAGCTTGCTCCCTACACCTGCCTCCCGCACTAAGGCAGAATTCTCAGGCCGGGTGCAAGGCAGAACGGAGGAGGAGGAGGGCGTGAATGGAGGCATAGTCTGTCTGCCCCCGTGGCCATGGAGCTGAGGGAATCCAGGACAAGGCAGAGTGTTTTGCAGCATCTGGCCGGGCTCGGCCTCTGGTCTGACCGTCCCGCCCGGAGTCCATCAGGATCCCCAGGGCGTGCATTTTCTGAGGCAGAAATCTCAAACCGGGGAGGAGAAGAGGGAAGCGAGAAGCGTGGAGACGCAGCCCACATCCCACAGCAGTGGAGACAGGAGCTGCTTAACCAGGGGGTGCCTGGCGTTGGAAGGGGTTTTTTTCTTTATCCTATTTTTTTCTTTTTTTTTTCTCTTCTTTTTTCCCCTTTTCTCTCAAATAGGAAAAATAAACTGCATAGATAAGTGCACACTCCCACCTCGCTCAGAAACCTTGTCCCCCTCCCTGCCAGAGCCTGAGGCTGACTCCTGAAGAGAGCAGTAAGTCAGAACAAAGGTGCTTTGACTCCCTGGGGGTTGAGTAATTTACATGAGAAAAGGCGGCAGGTGGGAGCAGAACAGCTTTGGCTGCTGAGGCACAGGAAGGCCTTCCAGCAGCTCTGAAATCTCCATCCCCCACCCTCCAACAGTCCCAGTGGAAAGAGCACCTGAAGATGCACATCCAGTCCACTGTGCAGGAATCAGAGTGCCTCTGGACAGACAGGAACAGAAATAACACTGGATGTAAAAAAAACTACCAATCATACCTCATAACTCCACTCATCTTAAATAGACCTATATTAAGGCGGCTGGCTCTGCCCCCACAAGACACACAGGAGTGTGTGTATTGTAGAGGAAAACCTGGGGAGAGCTTGGCGGACTTCAGCCAAGATTGAAACTGGTTATCTCTTATTTTTTCTCCCTTTGTTTTTTTATTGTTTTTAGTTGGTGTTTCTCTTTTGATAGGTTATATTGTTATTGTTAATTGGGTTCTCTTGGATGTTCTCGGGTTTTGTTTTTTGTTTCCCATTGATTGCTTGCATTGGTTGTTTTTTAATTTTTCTATTTCATTAGTAATTTTAGTTTTTTATATAGGCATATATAAAGGTGCATATATGTGGATATATATGTCCATATATATGGGGGTGTAGATATATATATTTTTTTTCTCTCTGTAATCTTCTCTCTTTCTTTCCTTTTCCTCTAACCTCTCTCTCTCCCTTCTTTCCTGCTTCCTTGTCATAGCTTGATTTACCTCCTCCTT
>NW_017732332.1:307628-371529 GCF_001890085.2 Hipposideros armiger | reverse complement strand
GTCACGGGACATGGAGTAGAGAGTTGGAATGGAGTCAATGGAATTGTAATAGATAAGTATGACATCGAGGGTGGGAAGGCTGTAGATGGGGGAGGGGGATTGTTTCTGTGTGAAAGGTGAAAAGAATAACTATTGCATTGTTCTGTACACCTGAAACTAACAATAAAAAATTTAAAAAAAAATGTGCTTGGGAGCCTTCCCTCCTTCTGTATTTTTTGGAATAGTTTGAGGAGAATAAGTATTAATTCTTTTTTAAATGTTTTGTAACATTCACCTGTGAAACCATCTATCCAGGACTTTTGTTTGTTGGAAGCTTGTTGATTACTGATTCAATATATTTGGTAGTCATCAGCCTGTTCAGAGATTCTGTTTAATCTTGGTTCAGATTTGGTAGATTGTATGCTTCTAGAAATTTATCCATTTCTTCCAGATTGTCGAATTTGTTGGCGTATAGCTGCTCGTAGTATTCTTACAATTTTCTGTATATCTGTGGTATCTGTTGTCATTTCTCCTCTTTCATTTCTGATTTTATCATTGGGTCATCTCTCTCTTTTTCTTGGTGAGTCTGGCTAAGGGTTTGTCGATTTTGTTTATGTTTTCAAAAAACTAGCTCTTGGTTTCATTGATCTTTTGTATTGTTTTTTTGGTCTCTATTTCATTTATCTCTGCTCTGGTCTTTATTATTGGGCTTATTTTGCTGTTCTTTTTCCAGTTCTCTTAGGTGTAAAGATATACTGTTTGAGATTTTTCTTCTTTCTTTAGATAGGCCTGCATTGCTGTAAACTTCCCTCTTAGGACTGCTTTCCCTGCATCCCAGAGATTTTGGGTTGTTGTGTTTTCATTTTCATTTGTCTCGAGATAGCTTGTGATTTCCTCATTGATCTCTTTTTTGACCCACTCACTATTTAGTAGCATGTTATTCAGCCTCCATGTATTTGTGTGCTTTCCAGATTTCTTTTTATAATTGATTTCTAGTTTCATAGCATTGTGGTCAGAGAAGACTCTTGATATGATTTCAGTCTTCTTAAATTTATTGATACTTGTTTTGTGGGCCTAGCATGTGGTGTATCTTGGAAAATGTTCCATGTGCACTTGAGAAGAATGTATATTCTGTTGCTTTGGGGTGAAATGCTCTAAAAAGATCGATTAAATCCAGTTGGTCTAAAGTATCATTTAAGGCCACTGTTTCCATGTTGATTTTCTGTCTGGAGGATCTGTCCATTGGTGACAACGTTGTGTTGAAGTTTCCTACTACGATAGTGCTACTGTTGATCTCCAACTTTATGTCTGTCAAAATCTGTGTTATATATTTAGGACCTCCTATGTTGAGCGCATAGATGTTTACTAGGGTTATGTCCTCTTGTTGAATTGACCTCTTTATTATTATGTAGTGCCCTTCTTTGTCTTTTATTGTAGTCTTCATCTTAAAGTCTATTTTGTCCGAAATAAGTATTGCTACTGCATCTTTTTCTCATTTCCATTTGCATGAAATATCTAATTCCATCCCTTTACTTTCATCTGTGTGTGTCTTTTGATCTGCGATGAGTCTCTTGTAAACAGCATATGCATTGGGTCCTGTTTTCTTATCCACTCAGCCACTCTGTGTCTTTTGTTGGAGCATTTAGCCCATTCACATTTAAAGTGATCATTGATAGTTGCATCTTTCTGGTCTTCCTTGGTTAGCTTGTTTTCCCCTTGCTTCTGTTTAAAAAGCCCTTTTAACATTTCCTGCAGTGCTGGCTTGGTGGTAATGAATTCCTTAAGCTTATTCTTTTCTGAGAAGCTCTTTATCTCTCCTTCAATTTTAAGTGATAGCCGTGCTGAGTAGAGCAATCTTGGTTGTAGGCCTTTATTTTGCGTCACGTTGAATATTTCCTGCCACTCCCTTCTGGCCTGCAGAGTTTGTGTAGAAAAGTCAGCTGTTAGTCTTATAGGAGTTCCTTGGTATGTAACCTGCTATCTTTCTCTTGCTGCTTTTAGGATTCTGTCTTTGTCTTTAACCTTTGCCGTTTTTACTATGATGTGTCTTGGTGTGGACCTGTTTGGGTTCAGCTTGTTTGGAACTCTCTGCACTTCCTGGGCTTGTATGTTGATTTCCTTCACCAGGTTAGGGAAGTTCTCAGTCATTATTTCTTCAAATACATTCTCGATCCCTTGCTTCTTCTCTTCTCCTTCTGGTATTCCTATGATGTGAATGTTGTTGGGCTTGATGTTGTCCCACAGGTCTCTTAAACTATTTTCATTGTTTTTTTATTCTTTTTTCTTTTTGTTGTTCCAAGTGGGTGATTTCTGCTACTTTGTCTTCTAAATCACTGATCCAATCCTCTCCTTCATCTAATCTACTGGTGATTCCTTCGAGTGTGTTCTTCATTTCAGTTATTGTATATTTAGTTCTACCTGGTTGTTTTTTATGATTTCTGTATCCTTCTTTATGTCCTCCCTAAGTTCCTCAAAAATTCTTATCATCAGTGTTCTAAACTCTGTCTCTGAAAGGTTGGATACCTCTGTTTCATTTAGTTCCATTTCTAGAGGCTTCTTCGGATCTTTTACTTGGGACATGTTTCTTTGTTTCTTCATTCTGGCTGTCTCTCTGTGATTGCTTCAATGTATTAGATAGATCATCTATGTCTCTCAGTCATTGCTGGGTGGTCTTGTAGTATGTGTCCTTTGTATTTGGATTTCACAGTCTCTGTATTTTCCTGTCTCATGTGTTCCAGAAGTGTCACTGTTGAAGTTTCTCTTTCATTGCTTTTGGCTTGTCAGAGGGTGGGATTGACCCTCAGACTGATTCGCTGGGAGAATTAGCTCTGTTCACAGTGTATGAGCTGCTATGTGGAGGTTGACCCCCTCAGAGGAGGCTTGGCCACTATGGGCTCTTGTGCCTGTGGAAAATGTCCTTTGAGAGTGCTACTTGTAGGTTCATCCAGGTCTCTGGTTTTGTCTAACACTGGCCTCTGGATGTATTGGTTCTGGTGTCTCTTGGGCGGGGCTCCCACTCAGAGCCATTTCAGACCTGCCTGTTACCGGTCCATAGCTACCTGGTGAGTTCCGCAAGTCTGTACACAGTTGGCTGCTGCCCATGCTGGACCTGGGGTCATGTGGGATGGTCTCTGTGTGAACTGAAGTTGGCTGCTCCCAATATTGGTCCTGAGGCAGTTTAGGAAAAGGCCCAGGGCCCCCTAGGCCTGTTGCCACTGTCAGATGCCCATAAGTCCCACCTATTGAAAGAGACTTTTTAGGGGGTGTGTCTGGCTATTTGACCCGGTGTTAAGGGTGCCTCTGCGACATGACACTAGCTTGGCAGGATGCAGTTCAAGTGAGTTATGTGACTTGATTGGTAGTTTTCAAGACGTTAATGCAGATTAAGGTCTTACACCAATACCTGGCCTGTGACCCCTTTGTATAGCGTCCCAAGGGCACTACAGCCAGGCTGGCTTCCTTTGAATGATCATGGGGTGACAATGTCAAAAGGATAAAAATGCGACTGGACATAGCTGTTCAGAGTGGTAACTTATCTTTTGATGTTATTCTCTGCTTCATCCCTGCCAGTGTTATCCCACCCACCCAGAGGAAAAGCTGAAGCCCCTTCTATGACCTACAGGGCCTCAGGTCCTGCCCCTGTCACTCTTTCCCTCCCAGCCACTCCATCGTTGTGTGGAAGCCCTGTCATCCAAGAGCACACTGAAATGTGCCCTGCCTGGGCCTCTGACTCACCGCCCCCTCTGGCTTGAACTCTCTGCCCTCCCACAGCCCAGGCCTTTTTCTCTTACCTCCGGCTCTTTATTCAATGTTACCTTCTCACTGGGACCTTCCTCAGCCTTCAGACTTTATCTAAAGTTTCACACACACACACACACATTTCATAATCCAGTGCCTTCCGCCCCTCCTCTCCCAAGCACTAACAGCACTGAATGCTGTAGAATATACACATTCATTTTCCTCTTTGTGATTCTCTAGAACAGAGCCTGGCCCACAGCAGGAGCTCAGTAAATGTGGCAGATAAACAAGTGTGCAGATGAACTCACTGTGCCTCTGCCCTTGACTCGAGCTGGCTCAGATGCCTGGCAAAGCCAAGTGGAGGCATTGCTGGAGAAAGGGGGCAGTGGGGAGGGGGAGTAGTGAAGGCCTGGAGAGAGGTGCCCCTCCAGAGGGCAGCCTGCCCCACTTAGCTCCAGCCCATTCAACATCAGGCTGCCCACACCTCATTGTCAAAGGAAAAAAAAAATCAGATTTATGTGCATCTTCCCTATCCTTAAACTTGGCTACTTGCTGAGCAAGCCAGGTCTGGCTGCCCGTCGTCTGCGACCTCTGGGTCAACTGGGGCTTTGTCTCCACTAGAAGCTTGCATGTGTCATAGAGCTGCTTGCCATGAAATAAAGGACCTCAAATATGGAATTTCCATGCGATCCATCAGTCCCGGGGTTCCGGAGCTGAGAGCCAATCGATTTATGCTCTTACCGGTGAACCTTGACAAAGCTATACCCCTGCCACACATCCTGGGTGCAGTATCAATTTAATTTTACACCTCTCGAAAGCCAGGGGCCACCCAAGGCATGTTTGCAGAGTCAATTACTGGTGAGGCCAGACACTAGGATGGAGCTGCCCAGTCGGAACGACAGAGTGGAACCATGCGCCTGCCTGACCCGGGTCCTCCCTGCAGCTGAGCAGCAGGCACATGCACAGCCAGCTACCTGACTTCTGCGCGGGGAGTGGCTGCACATGGTCAGGGCAGGCCTGTGGGCTTTAAAGTCAGACCAGCAGAATTCCATGCCTAAACCTGTGTGACCTTGAGCAAGTTACTAGCATCTCTAAGCCTCATCTGTAAATTGGGAATAACATTGTTGCCCAGAGTGGCCAATGGAAGGATCTAGTAAGCTTTCGAGCATGCTTGATGCACAGTGTTATTGTCCTCTCCGGGGGATCAGGCGGAAGGGAAGAATATCGTGCCCTCCCAGGTGTGTGCTGGGGGTGCAGGGGCGGGGGCGGCACCTGAACAAGAACACGCCCTGTCCCTTCCCACAGTCTCATGCCCGACTGGTGTCTACATACTTATACCCTGTGCACCCCCGATGGTCGTCCTGCCTGCATTGAGTATCTGCAGGCTGCTTTGGTCCTGTGTTCTCTGGAACAGGAGAGCTGGGACTGGGGGCCCGGGGGTGGGGGGAAGCTTGGGGACTGCAGGCTGCAGGAACAGGGAACCCCAACCCATGGCCTCACAGCATAGGTTAACTTCTGCCCACACTGCCTGTTCTGGGTGGGCTGGGGGACCCTGCTTCATGTCATTGTCATCTTCCAAGATTTACTCGGTGAGTATCTGCCAAGTTGAAGGCGGCCGGTGCCATTGTGGAGACAAGGAGAGCGTGACAGGTCATATTCTGGCTGTCAAAGCTTCTGCCTCCTGGATTTGTCTCAAGTCACTTGTCACATTTCACCGGCCAGAGTAAGTGGCACGGTCACTCATAACCACAAAGGCCAGAGAAGTACAGTCCTTCCTTCTGGACCCATGCCTGGTGGAAGACCGGACACACCTGTGGACGTTGCTAAGGCTGCCCATTCCCTATTTGTGCATGAATTGCAATGAGCAGGCTTTTTAAAATGCTCTCACGTGACCCTTTTTAAAAACAGTCCTGGGGGGCGGGGGTGGGTTCTGTTGTGATTCCCATTTCACAGGTGGAGAAGCTAAGGCTCTAAGAAGCCAGCAGCTTGCCTGGGTGGACAGCGGTGGAGCTGGGGTTCAGGTCCAAGCTGAGACCCAGATGTCTGGGTGCTTAGGGTTCCCGCTTCCTGTCCACCCCGCCTGCCGCCAGGCTGTGCAGGCAGGGAGGGAAGGGATGAACCATCATCTGGGGGAATAAGACTAATCCTGCGTGGGTTCTAAGGGGGTGTGTTTGCTCAGGGAGCAAGAGGTGAGGGTAGGTGGTGGGAATTCAGGGTTTGGCACTAAGTCCTGAAGGTGTGTCACTCAGCCACCAAATGGCCTTTGATTGTTCCTTCCCTCCGCTGGAATTCTGCTTCCTCAACCTTAATATGTGGATGGCAGCAGCTCCCACATCACTATTTCAGAGCAGGTAAGAATTTGACTCTGAAAGGACCTTTGCAAAGCCAGTGGCTCTGGGACATTCTCTGGGTTGTAATGGACATTCTTGTTTAACCGCTGGGGGCACATCCTGGAGGGGCTGAGGTGTGTGGGGCAGGCATGAGGTGGCAAGGATTTGGGAAGATGAGGGCTGAGAGGAAAGAGAGCAGCCTGGCTGCGGTGGGGAGCTTTAGGACAGACTCCCAACCTTGGCCTTATGGACATTTGGGGCCAGATCCTTCCTTCCAGTTGGGCTATCCTGTGCATTTTAGGGTGTTCAGACCTCTACCCACTAGGAGCCACTTGTACTCCCTGCAGTTGTGACTATCAAAAATGCTTCCAGACATCGCCAAAGCCCCTCTGTCCCGTGGGGACCATAAGCTGGAATCAGAGGCCAGGCTGGACACTGACAGCCGGGTAGTAGTGAGGGCCAGTTAGTGACTTGCCCCCAGGCCCCCACAGGACATGAGCCCACAAACCTCATGAGCCCACAAAGCAGCCAGCCGGGTTTGGGTGCACCGTGTGGGCAGCAGTGGCTGTGCCAGCATGGTCCTCAGCATTCACTCAATGTGGGCGTGGTGCCCAGTGTGGTCTGGGTACGGCCATGCACCTGACCATGGCTTCTTGCAGGTTCCAGTCTCCAGCCATCGCAACCCCATCCTGGACCTGGCTGCCTATGACCAGCAGGGCCGCAGATTCAGCAACTTCAGCTCTCTGAGCATCCAGTGGGAGTCCACCAGGCCATCGCTGGCCAGCATCGAGCCGGACCTGCCAATGCGGCTGGTGTTCCAGGAGGATGGCAGTGGCCAGAAGAAGTTGCATGGTGAGTGGGCGCTGAGCCAGCCGGCCCTGGGCAGGAGGGACAGTAGTGAGGCCTGATAGGCGAGACTGCTGAGGAGCTGCTATCTGGGACTCCTCTGATCAGGACAAAACTACTTTCCTTCGATCCTGCACAGACTCTGTGAGGTAGGAATTAGAATCCCTGTTTCAGAGATGGGGAAGCAGGCTCCAGGCCACTGCAAGTAAGCGTCAAGGCCCAGGTTACAGAGCAGGTCAGCCTGGTTCCAGGACTGCTGCTCTGAGCCACAGCCTTCTCAAGCCAAGAGTCCATCTTCTCCATCTTGGCTAAGCCATGTCATGGAAGCTTGCTCAGGGCCTGTTAACCCCTTATGGCACATACAGTTTAAACAAACTCAGTTACCTACTTTTAGGACTGGGGGAGATTTAAAACTGCAAATCAAAAGGAGAGAGGGGCTACGTCCCAGGCAGTAACGGGAAAAACATACGACGCGGGTTTCCCTTTCTGGACTCAGGTTTGCAGGCCATTTCGGTTCATAAGGCATCAGGAGCCACAGCCATCTCTGCCACCGTGACTGGTTACCAGCAGTCCCACGTCAGTGCCGCCAGAGTGAAGCAGCCGGTAACTCCAGGGCCCACTGGTGGCGGGGGAATCGTCCTCCTGCCTCCCTTCTCCTGGTGTCCTAGTGTCCTGAGCCCCCCTGAGTTACACCCCTCTGTTCTCTACCCCTCCCTGCATGGGGTGTGGTGGGCTTGCCTGGACTGGTGAGCCTCCTCCCTGGCCTCCTGCCTGCAGTGTCCCCAGCTCCACCCTCACCCCACCCCCACACACGCCCTGCACTCAGGTGGCTGGAGGGATCCGCTGCTACCTCACGGCTCTGGCGCACAGCCTTGGGAGTCTGCAGACCTTCTGGCTGAAGCTATCCTCACTGTCAGCCAGAGCTTGCCCATCTAGCCTCTTCTCCCCAGCGGTCCTGACTTACAGACCCTACTTGGCATGCCTGGGTGGTTCAGGCTGCCATGCCTTTGAACCTGCAGTTCCTGCTGACTGGAATGCCGTCCTCTCCTTTTACTCTTCTCTACCCAGTGGCCTCCTGTCCTTTCAGTCCCAGCCACCATATCTGCCCCTCTGTGAGAGTTCCCTGCACCCTGGGCACAGAGCGGCTGCTTGTGCCTCAGGTCTCAGAGCCCTTCATGCTCCCCACTCATGGTGCAGACCACCCCCTCCACATATACACTGTGCCACCATCTGCATACACATGTGGTCCACCCAGCTTCTCATGGGAGCTCAGGCAGAGGCACTGACGGTGGGTGGCAGATAGGGACATAAGAGGCGAGTGGGAAGAGCTCCCCAGAATGGTCCTGCCTGGATGACACCCACCCCATCACAGGACAAGGGTGGCAGTCAACTTAGATTTTGAATAGGGTTGGAGGCAGCAGATAATGGCTGTAAAGAGAGTGTGTGGCTGGGCCCCAAGGGACCCTAAATGCCGGGATAAGGAGCTTGGATTGTCTTCTGGGTGATGGGGGACAGCCGCTTTTGAAGCAGCTGTGACCCCAGTGGGGGCAGCAGGAGGAGGTTGGCCCGAGGAAGGTGGCCCTGAGGAGCAGGCCGGTACCTGCCCTGGTGGCTTAGTCCTTGTCATCCCACCAAAATCAGGAATCCCTTAGCTGGTGGTGGTTTCATGGGCCTCTCCCTATTCGGGTGCAAATGTTCACAAGGTCCTCCCCTTAGGGCCTCTGCACTTATATTCTTTACCTTGTAGTCTTTCCCCTCTTTGTTGACACCACTCACACGCTTACTTCCTGAGTCTCTGCTCACCTGAAAGGCCACCTGACAGTCCCTCCCTCTCACACCCCATCCCAGCCTCTGTGACCCCACCACATTCACACCTTCCTGTGACTGTTTACTTTTTCTCTTGAATCCTTGCATTAGAATACATCTCCCTGAGGGCACCTGCTGCCCTGCTAGTCCCTAGCACAGTGCCTGGCACCTAGTAGGTGCTCAGATACATGAGTATATGTGGGCCAGAGCCCATTCGGGTCCAGCGCTCTCCTGGAATGACGTGTGGTGAGAAATAGAGATACTCAAACATGCACATAACCCCAGGGGTGAGGGCCCTTGTGAGCATACCGGGGACGCCTCCATGGGGGCCCCCACACCTCAGGCTGGTCTGGGGCTTTGCTGATTGTCCATACACACATCCTCGCACACAACATCACAGCTGGCCGCTTGCTGTGTGCCCCCTGCTTTTCAGGGGTGTGTGTGAATTGCCCACTCTGTGGGGCCTGGCAGGTAGGATGAGGCACCTGCCTTGGCAGGATTATGAGATGGGATGTGGCCTCTCAGCTGGGCTCACACGGTGGGTTCATTCAGGCTTGTGTCCCAGACTTAACGAGTACCCTGGGGTGACACCAAGACCTGGGCCTCTGGACCTGCTCTCCCGAGGGGGAGGCCCACGGACTGCTTGGGGTTGACCCGTTGCATCCTGGGCTTGATGGCACTGGCTTTTCCCCTTCAGTATGACCCTCTGGTGCCTGTGTCAGCCTCCATAGAACTCATCCTGGTGGAGGACGTGAGGGTGAGTCCGGAAGAGATGACCATCTACAACCACCCCGGAGTGCAGGTATAACCCTTTCCCTGCCACCTTGCTTCCTGGACGTGGCCCATCGGGTGGTGGCCCTGGCCCTTGACACCCAGCCTGACCCCACTCGCAGGTGGAGCTGCACATCAGAGAAGGTTCTGGCTACTTCTTCCTCAACACCAGCACTGCAGACGTTGTGAAGGTGGCCTACCAGGAGGCCAGGGGCAGTGCCACGGTGAGCGCGGGCCCATGTCTGCAGCGGGGTGGCTGCGGGCTCCTGCGTCGATGATGTCACAATCCGGCACTTAGTCACATCAGCCGTAGTCAGCGCGGCTTTCGCTTCTCGAGTCGCGGGGGGTTACTTCAATCATTGCGGCCAACTTTGTGGTTCTCATTCCATCTCTAACACACTGCCCACTATTAGTTAGCTCATGGTTTCCTTTCAGTCTTTTAGTGAAGATGAAAATATTATTACATAAGCACCACTATAACAACCATAAAGTTGCTTTTAAAAGATGTATCACCTTTTCTTATTTTTCCACATTCCTTTTTGACCCTCTCCCTATTCTTGCAAATTTGACATCTTTGTCCATGGTATGGAAGAATTTAGCACTCCACTTTTTTCAATTATTTTATTCTAAGTCTTTCCCCCCATGTTACTGTGTAGGCTGGCTGATTATTTTTGTGCAGCCATTTGTACTTAGCCATTCTGTCCTTGTAGAGTGTGTGGTTAACTCTTTTTGTTTTATAAAAATAGCCCTATAGTTATAGCTAAGAATAACAAGCATAAAAACAAACACCAGTGTTCTCAATGGCTGCATATTCTTAATGCTGCATTAATGAGTTATTACGCAATCAGGAAAACTGAACTTTCTTTAAAAGGAAACTCTTACTGAATGTGTCAAACCACTGCTATAGCCACACATGCAGGCAGCCAGACAGAATTCAGCGATGACCCCCAAGCAGTGTCATTAAATTGCAGCTATGCTGTCGCTTTTGGGCTGCTCTGAGCATCAGACCTGCTTTCCCTTTGTACCAGCACCAAAGGAGAATTTCTCCATGCCGAAGGGGCTGGGCTTGATTCAGTGTTTGGCGTGTGGTGTGGTTCAGATCATGCAGCACAGGAGGGCAGGTTAGGGCCTCGCCCTGCCTGAGCCATCTGTAGTCCTCATGTACACATCGATGGGCTTTAGCATTTCCGGTTCCCGTAGATGAGCCCTCACAGGCTAGCTACAGCATGGAATAAACTTCTTAATTCCAGGGATGGCTAGAATTGGAATTCACCTTCACAGAGACCCATTCCCCAAATCTCCTCTCAGAAATCCAGCCAAACCCCCCTGCCCACGGTTATACAGTACGTTTGTGCAGATAGAGCTCCCAGTTAGAAATCAGCACATGTCGCCTCAATCTCTGCAGGGCATTTGCAACCATAGCTCTCTGTGGGCCCATTTCTCTCTTTGCATCCACTGACTGTCTTGACACAGGGGGTCACAGAATCAGCTACCTTTGTAGTGGGACAGGTGTCAAGTAAGTGAGAGAAACGAGCTGTATGTGGAGCGTTCTTGGGAGTGCTGTGCAAAATGGGCCTGGTTAGCCTCAGTGTCTGGTAGTGACAGGCGGGGTGGGGACAGTGGCAGACTGGAGCACAGGCCGTCTAAGGGACAGCCACCGTGCACCTCTAGCAGGCTTTTGATTAACAGCTTTATTGAGGCATAATTCATATGCCATACAGTTCATCCATTTAAAGTGTACAGTTCAGTGGTTTTTGGTATGTTCATAGGTAATTTTCAGCCATCACCACAGTCAGTTTTAGAGTATTTTTATCACTTCAAAAAGAAACTCCATAGACTTTAGCTATCACCTCTATTGTGTGTATACACACACACACACACACGTTTACGTACACTCATGCACGTGCATGCAAAAGGGGATTGGATTCTGTCAAACGCTTTTCTGTATCTTTTGAGACAATCATGTGGGTGTTTTGTTTTTTATTCTGTTGATATGATCTGTTACATTAATTGACTTTCAGATGTTAAACTAACCTTGCAATCCTAGGACAACTGTTACTTGATCATGATGTATAATTCTTTTTACATGTAACTGGATTCAGTGTGCTAGTATTTTGTTAGGAGATACTGGTCTGTGGTCTTCTTTTCTGTGATTTCTTTGTCTGGTTTGGGTATCAGAGTAATATCAGCCTCATGGAATGACTTAGAAGTATTCTCTCTTCTAATTTTTGGAAGAGTTTATGTAGAATTGGTAACAACTACTCTTAAATGTTTGATAGAATTAACCAGAAGCCATCTGGACATGGGCTTTTCTTTGTGGGTAGTTTTTTTATTACTAATTCAATCTCTTCACCTGTTACACGTCTGTTCAGATTGTTTCTTTTCATCAGTTTTGCTAGCATGTGTCTTTCTAGGACAGTTCAGATTTGTGTGTGTGTGTGTATTATTTTTGTTTTTTTAACTTCTTTTTTGTATGTTTCTCCAATGGTCAGCCTTGGTCTTTAGCTATCTTGTGGAGATAATGCTTTTTTTTTTTTTTAAAGATTTTTATTGGGGAATTGGGGAGATGGGAACAGTGCTGGGGAATTGGGGAAAGGGGAACAGACAAGTTGCTGTTGTTCTGTTCTTCAGTCTAGTTGTAGAGGACCTTGCTTCACTGGCCCAATTTGGCACCATCATTGCGCTCTTCCCGGGCAAGGCAGATCAGTCGCAGGCTTCTGGACGGCCGTTCACTGCGGCTGCTGCCACAGTGTGGCAAGTAGGTTGCCACACACGGCAGCCCATGGCAACCTACTGCCACAGGGGCTGCAGCCTACGCCGTCCCGGTGACTCCCGGCAGCCCAGCTCCAGGTTGAGCTGTTGTTCAGCATCTTAGCTGTGGAGGGCAGTGTCACTGGCCCTCAAATGTGGGATCCAAACCAGGGCCCTCTGGCGTCCCAAGCCAGTTCTTAACCATCGCGCCACTCGGCCGGCCCGAGACAACGCTTTTTAAACAGTGCCGTCTCTCGATGAACAGTGAGGAAGCATGTTGTAATATTCCTGTTCTTCTCAGAAGCAGAGTCGCAGATGGCAGGACCTCAGCTTTATTGCTGTAAATCAGAGCAAGAAAAACCTGTCATCACCTGGGCACAAATGTGTGTTGTTAGAGGAAGCTTGAGGGTTACTGGAAGTCTTAGATCATATCTGAAGCTCTCCTGTAAGCATTTTTTATGAAAGAAAGAATAATTCCTCGGGCCATTCCTCCTGCCATGTAAATGAGCGTTCACTGTCAAATCCTTCAATTAAAAGGAAAACCTCAAATGGTAAATAACTGCAACTGCTTAAAATATGCCTTGTTTTACTTCTAGAGATTAAATGTAGCTCTTCTGTTATCAAGAAGAGGGAAGTTTCAAGATTGGGGAAAATGTGCACAATACCGACCATACTTGGGAACACTTTTACTCACATTTCCCTCACACCACACATTTTTCATAAGCCCTGAGGTGAATGAACCTGTGGCCAGAGAGAGAGGCCTATCCTCCAAGAACGAGAGCTGCTAAGAGCCCATGATGGACTAGGCTGCCTCTGTAGGAAGTGAGCACCCTGTCTCCGTAGGCATTCAAACAGAAGCTGAGACACCTGTCTGCAAGACTCAAGATGGGATTCCAGCATCAGAGTGAAATTTCCCCAGAAGACCTATGAACCCCTGTTCAATCCTATAATGCTGCAGTTCTAGGATTCTTAGTCAAGACAAGTACTGCTGTGCCCATTTTACAGATGGTCCCAGTAGACCTATAGCAATTCTCTCTCCAGGTTGTGGGCTGGCTTCCACTCGTGTCTCATCTCTTTCATGGCTCTCATTGAGTGGGACAGAGTGCCCATTGCAGGCGTGACCCCAGGACAAATGCAGCCATGTGGGAGTTCCGGCAGCACCGCATGTGCAGGCCCTACTAGGATTGCTTTTGCCCCAGAAGGCATCCTGAGGGCACCTTGCCTGGGGTCTCTCTTGCCCTTCATCCTGAGCCCTTGCAGAGACCATTGCAGCTCCAGGTGCAAATCGGAGTCTGCTTTCCTTTGCCTCCTGTAACTTGCAGGGGGCCTTTTCATGGCATGTTGACAATCTGTAACAGGTACTCACAGCTTCTCTCAAATGGCTGTTTCTGAAGGACATTTACACATTTCTTTGGCATTTTCCAGCTGTTAATTAGCAGCATTCTCATTCCCTTAATCACAGAGACAAGAAAGCCTACAGCGGTTCTTTAATTAGCTCATATACAGTGTTTCTTTCTTTCCCTACTGATAACACATTTGTGATGCAAGAATGGCTGGTGGTGTGTTTTGGCTTTCACGTGTCTGGCAGCAAGCTGTGGGGCTCTTGCCAGGGCTGTTGTGAGGGCGATTATGCCGCTCAGTGCTCCCAGGGGCTGAGCAGCTGCTTTGTCCTGCTCACAGGGCCCCAGGACTCTGCAGGGGACCTTTGTTTCATTTTTGGCTGATCCATACAGCAGAGTGATTACCTGATTTAAATTTAGGTTTTCTTTCTTCTCAACAATTCTTTACATTCCAAAGTAAGTTGGAGAAGAACCCAGGGATTATAAAGGCAGGGAAGGATCCTTCTGTGCGCTGAGCACTTCACACCTGCATTAATGCAGTCATTCAGCAAATCTGGTGCCTGTCACCTAGGACTCAATGGAGGTGCAGCTGTCAGAAGCTGAGGTGATTTGTCCTCATCTCCAGTCCTGTGACATGGAGCCTGTCATGGCGAGGTTGTCCATCAGAGGACGCATACTGGAGACAAGCTCAGAGGTCCGTAGTAGGTGGCAGCTGCAGGGCTTGGACTTGGGTGTGTCCTGCATTTCCCCTGAGAATGACCTTTGGACAGGGGGGCCTGTCCCCAGCCATGGCCCTGAGAGAAGTTCAGGGCTGGCTTGGGTCCCTGAATGAAGTTTTATCTAGCGTCCAAGCCAGGATCTTCTCAGTGCCTGTGGTTTTCGTGTGATCTTGGTCATCCCCACAAGCCTTGAGGGCATCTGCTTGGGAGCATGGACCCCGACACTCTTGCATGGCACGGCCTGGCCCACCACATGACATTGACGGGCATGCTATAGGAAATAGGAGCTGTTGGCTATAGTGATATTCAGAAATACTTGTAGGACCCTTGCTCTTGTACAAATGCCACCTGTCAAGGGACTCGTCTGAGGCGATGGGGCCGAGGAAAGCAAAGCAGCTGAGATGGTGCAGGCAGAACCATGGGGCCTGGTGGACATCAGGGGACATCACAGCTCCAGCCCGCTCATGAGCAGAGTTGTCTCTGGCTCCACTTACAGAGTCTTTTATTTATTTATTTATTTATTTATTTATTTATTTATTTATTCATTTATTTTTTAGCTGAGCCATCCTGCCACCTGTTGGCAGCTCAGCAGCTGCTCAGCTCGGGCCAGGCATCAAACTGCTGTTGCTCAGAGCTCACACTCTTGAGCGAGCTCTTAACCAACTGAGCCAGGCTCAGTATTTGCAGTTCTTAGCACTTAGAAATTATTATAGAATTCATTCTGGGCATGGATGTTCCCCCACCTCCTCTCCTTCACACACGTTCTCCTGTATGTTGGTCAAGACGCAAGCAGGTCTGAAACGTCTGGAGAAGCAGGGTGGTGTGACAGACATGTGCAGTGTAGAGTTAGGAGTGGGGGCAGGTCCCCACATTGCCACCACCTGGCTGGCAAGGCCTCTCATTTCCCCAAGAGCAGTTTCTTTGTCTCCAGAGTTGCCCAGAGAGTTCTCCCTTAAAAGGTTGTTCATGTGGGGCTGACGTGAGCGGATGTGTGCAAGCAGGCAGAGCAGGTCAGCCCACCCAGCCTGTCCATGATGGCAGCTTGACACCGTCCTCCACTTACGTCCTCCGCAAGGTGGTTCGATGCCCAGCCGCTGAGAAATCAAGTGGAAGGGCAATAGATTTCCCCATCACCATTTTGTCTTTATTTAAAATGCAAAATGGTCCTGAAGGAGAGAAAAAGAAAGAGAAAGAGCCTCCTGTGCAGGCCCCTGCGTGGGTCTGTCAGCTCTCAGTAAGTGTGTAATCTCTTCACTCTGGGAAGGGCCCGCCAGCATCTGACAGCAGTAACATTTTCAGGAAGGTCATGTTGGGTCCTCACATTATGTTCTCAAAGAAAGCTTTTGTTTCTGTCATTTTAAAATGAATTATCTCTGGGGAAAGTGTAGTAAGCCGGGGTGAATTGTCCTTAGCACAACTGGAGACCTGGTGCTCCCAGACCCCACTCCTCAGCCTGTGTTTAATATCAGGCTGGCATGAGGATGGCGCAGATCGCATAGCCGTCATTTTAAAGTACAGATGTGGTTTCCACTCTGGGATCTTCATTAATCAGCCTTAAGTCATCATGTGGCCTCACCCAGGCATGCTTCATCTGTGTTGATGTGCACTTGAGCTCAGTGATACTGGTAGGGTTTTCAGCTTAGCGGAGCTCGCTAATCCTCCGTAGGCTCGGGCGTGTCCTAGCTCTGGACTTTGTGGGCCAGCCCTGCTCTTCCTGGCCAGCAGTCCCACTCTGCTTCCTGGAGGCATCGGCTCTGGAAGGTGGCCAGTGTGGGAGAGGGAGCCCTAAGCTGGGAGCTCAGGCGCCTGGGCTCCCTTCCCAGTGCTGCCCCTTCAAGGCTGTGTTCTCACCCTGTGAGCCTGTGTCCCCATATGTGCACTGATGGGCTTGGACCAGAATCAGCCCATTCCAAATAGATAAGGGTACATGGGATTTGCAGACATTCCCCCCCCAGAATGTCCAAGTCTTCACAAAGATAAGAGGAAAGCTAAGCAAACGGGCTGAAGCACCCGGTTTCTTTGTTAACTGAGTAACTCAGCTGTGCCCCCAGCTTGAGCCAATCAAGACGCATTTATCTGGGGAGAGTCTGTGCCCAGTGTTAGGCTCAGTCCTGAGGTGACATAGGGGAGAAGACTCCCTGGGAGGGAAGGAGGATGGACACAAACAATCCTGCGTCAGGACTGAATTACAAGCAGTGTAGCTGCCCTGGAAGTGAGAAAGGTGGCCGGGACTTGACCTGTCTGGGCTTAGGGAAGACTTTCCTGGGGAAGATGGTGAAGATGTGGGGGGAAGAGTCCCCAATTTTTCTTTAAGATGGGCTGTGCAGCCGGGAGGAAGGTAGGCAGACACAAGCCAGCTTTGATGACCAGAGAGAATAGTGTGGCTGGAGCGTGATAGGGGCGCGGCTGTGGTTCATGGTAAAATCAGAGCCATGGGCAGGAGCAGATGATGCCAGGGTCTTAGAGGATGTGTTAAGGATTTGGACTCACTCTCTGGGCAGCCCTTGAAATATTTTAGCCAGAATATGATATAACCATATCTGGTTGCCTCTTTAGGGTTGGAAACCTGATGTTTTTTTCCCACAGGTTCTTGATATTGAAATTCTAGCTTTTCAAACATTGAACCGTTCAGTATACACATTACTCCCCAATGAATATAAGACCACAAACCTGGGTAACTGAGGCGGCAAAGCCAGGGCCAGACAGAGATGGGAAGTTGCCCACTGGGCACCCCGCCCATCCAGCCTCCCCAGCTACCCAGTGGAGCTCCACAGCCCAGCAATATGAAAGGTGTTTGCATGAGACAGTGATGAGGTAGTCTGAGGAGCAAGTCTTCTGAGGTGGGATCCATGGAAGTAGTTAGAGAAGAAGGCTCAGGAAGGGGGTCTTTGGCAGGGAGACTGGAAAACAGTAGCTCAGGTGTGTTCATTCACTCAGAACACTTTACAGGCTCTCTGCTTCAAACAGAGCTGAGGTAGAAATGAATGAGACTCAGAGATCACACGTCAGACCATAGCAGTCTGTTCCCAGGTTCCGTGATTCTGTGAGTTCAGGTTGGAACTTCTAATTGAGAAGCAGTTGGTCTCATGCCCTGCCAGCCCCGGGCTTGCTGGGTACTTTTCTGTTACTGGGGCTGCAGGGGCAGGCAGCCTGCACAGGAGATAGCGAATCCTAGACCTGAATCCTCATTCGCCTCTCAGTTGCTTTGTGCCCCAAGGCCACGCACTCCCCCATTTGAGCAGCTTCCATTTTCTTCTCTTTGCAAAATGTGTAAAGTTGAAAGAAATGCTTTCCAAGATCCATCCCAGCACATTTCAAGCCCATCCCCTGACTAGAAGTGGGGTTCATGATGAAGAGTGGACAGGACATTTGGGTGAGGATTTTCCTGGTCCACTTCTTCTGAGCCGGCCCAGAGGTCTCTGGGAGCTGGCGTCCCATGGGGGACAGGCTTATGCTGTGAGCAGCTGTAACTGAGCCCACTTCTGCCCCTACAGGTGCACCCTTTGCTCCCGGGCATGTCGACCATCATGGTTCATGACTTGTGCCTCACCTTCCCAGCCCCAGCAAAGGCTGCCGTTTATGTCTCAGACATTCAGGAGCTCTACGTCCGGGTGGTGGACAAGGTAAGTGCCAGCTTCCTGATGTGGCTCCTTCTCTGCTGATTCACAGAAATAGGGAAAATGCTATGGGTGTGCAAGGTACTCTTCTCATGTTCTTTGCTTTTTCTCCTGGTGTGTGTGCCCGTCAAGCCGCCTTCCAAGCTGCTGCAAGCTTCCGGCGCTGCCTCTTGTCTCTGCCATTCCGTGCAAATGGTGCAGAATCACCTCTGAGGCTATATGTCAGCTCAGTTGACAGCTGTCAAGTTTGGCTGTAAATCTCGCTTGGAATTGTCCCCACATCGCCCTGACTTGGGAATTCCTGGCCCTTAGCTGGTGGAGGTTACTAACCAGCCAGGCACACACCTTGCTGAACTTGAATTTTTCTCCCACCATGTAGGTTCTGAATTATAGGGAATTTCAATGGCAAATGAATGAAACTCACTAATGCCAAGTCCTTTTGCAGGATGAATACATAATAGATCTAGGCTTTTCTTTAATGTAAATAGGAAATTTTTATTGCTCCAAATACCTGAAGTAACTGCAGCTAGGCTTACAGAGGGGTGTTGTCAGTTCCTAGTTTCCTGAGTGGAAAGAATGATTAGTAATTAAAAGGGGAATGTTTGAGCAGCTTAGACTACTTACAAAGCCAACGTTCTCTTACACCGTCTCAAATACTCCTCCTGTGGTCTCATGTCCACTGGCAACTTGCTGACCAGACCTAGTTTCTTCGCTAAGCGTTTCTGACTCCCATTTCCTCCCGTTCTTGCTGCCAGGTGTGAGCGCTTCTGTCACTGGGTACTTGACGGAACCCCTACTGTATCTGCCTGCTGCTGTTCTAAGCTGTAGCTGATCTCTCCAACTATAGATTGTTAGTTTTGTATGAGTGAGGGTGTAATTTATTCATCTAAGTATCCCCAAGGCTCCTGGTATGTAGCGAGTACTCAATTGACTTTCATTTGTTGATTGGCTAATAGTCTGGAGGTCAAGCCCGGTGACCTATCCCCGAATCCCAGATCTGTAGGTTTGAGGCTGGTGACATTTTCTCTGAAAGGCATAGGGTGCCACAGATGGTAGAATTGTTCATTCAGAGACCCCTGCGTGTCTGCCCCTATGATGTAGGTGGAGATTGGGAAGACAGTCAAGGCCCATGTCCGTGTGCTGGACTTCCACAAAAAGCCTTTCCTGGCCAAGTACTTTGCCTTCATGGACCTGAAGCTCCGAGCAGCCTCCCAGATCATCACGTTGGTGTGAGTTCCCCTGGGGTCAGAACAGGGCATCTCAGGGACAGTGCTGGCAGATCTGTCTGGGAGGGAGAGGTCTCAGCCTTTCCTTCTGTTCCCAGCTCCCTCGATGAGGCCCTTGACAACTACACTGCGACGTTCCGTGTGCATGGTGTAGCCATCGGCCAGACCAGCCTCACCGCCACTGTGACTGATAAAGCAGGGCAGAGAATCAACTCGGCTCCACAGCAGATTGAGGTAAAGCTGTTCCTCTTCATGCCACATGGGAGCAGCCCAGCCCCTATTGCACGCAGGGGTGCGGCGGGAGTACAATAGATAGGAAACTCCAAGGACAGTCCAGGAAGCCACTGAAGCCATGTTCAAAGCTGTGCCCTGGAGTGCCCTCTGATTACCAGTCTCAGGGACCTGGGGGACAGTTCCAGAGAGAGGGAGCAGAGTTACATTAGCCTCCCTCTAGGTCCCAGGGTGCCTGCCATGCCTCAACTTGTTACCCTGCAGGGGAGTGGCAAGACGTTCTTTAAACTGCTGAAGTGCCAGAAAGGAAGGGCTGGGCAGAAGCCACAGACAGTTGTGGGTTTATGAATGGAAGCACTTTTTGACAGTCAGTCTGAACATTAGAACAGATCCTTGGAAGCAGTAAGCTCTGTGGTTGGGGGCACCTACAGCAAGCAATTCCTGGATGAGGGAGCTCAGAGGTCCCCCAGTTCATCTCAGTGCCTGACTTGGGGCTGTCTCGTGGCATTAGGTTTTGGCCAGAGCTCAGCAGTTACCAGGGGCCAAGGCAAGCTTAGTCAGCAAGTCATGTCTAGGTCTGTCCTTCAGCAGCAGCACTAACCTGGCTCCCGCCAGTACCCTGCAGGTCTTGAGCACACGGGTGCTGGTGGGCTTTGTATTAATTAACCTGTGTCCTGAACCCAGTGGATGCACATTGTGCCTCTGCACGGAAGTGAACCTTCTTCTCCTGTTGAAGTGGATTCATTTCTGCCTATAGATGGCCTAGGCCTATGGAAGCCAGCCCTCACACACAGAGCAGCCTGTTGGCTGACTGGTGCATTTGCTGACCCTCAAACGCCCCTTATGCCCCTGCCAGGTGGGGCCTGTGGGGGATGCAGGAGGGGGTGGAGCTCTGCCCTGCTGCACAGATTGAGGCATTCGTGTCCCTGCCCCCCTGTCCTGCTTTCCTCACCTGAAAAGTTTTGAGGGCATCGAAGAAGAGAACATCTAAGGAAATTTGTCGGTAGAAATTTGGTGAATGAGGCAACCTTCCCAAGATGAGTTGGGACATCTCAAAGGCAGTAGGTTGGAAACTTGGACATCCATCAGAACCTCCTGGAGAACATGTTAAGACCCAGATCGCAGGACCCCACCTCTGATCTGGAGTGGGCTACAGAATGTGCATTCTAATGGTTCTCGGGTGACAGTCACACACAGCAGAACACGCCCCCATCACAGATTCTCAGCCCCAGGTGGGATGAGAGCCTGTGGGGGCCACATAGGCTCCCCCAGAATTGACACAGGCCCCCAGCCTCTCACATAGGAGATGTCCGTGCTCTGTGTTCCCCTCTCCCTGAAAGTGTTAAGTGTGAATGATGCACGGCAGCAGGCTCTCAAAATGCAACAGTCCCTTTTCTCTCTTTGTCTCCACCCATAGGTCTTTCCCCCATTTCGGCTAATACCCAGGAAGGTGACGCTGATTATCGGGGCCATGATGCAGGTAGGAGCCAAAAGCCACATCCTTGCCCCTCCTCCTCTGCAGCCAGCCACCCTGTCCTGGCTCCAGGCATGCCCTCCTACCATGGGCGTCAAGCCGGTGAAGGTGGAATGCTCAGGGGTATAGCTCCCTCGTTCTCTGAGAACGGAGCCCAGGCTGGCTGACAGGATGGGGCTGACAGACACCGCTGTTTCTCCCACTCCAGATCACCTCTGAGGGCGGCCCCCAGCCTCAGTCCAACATCCTCTTCTCCATCAGCAACAACAGCGTCGCAGTGGTGAATGGGGCGGGGCTGGTGCAGGGGCTCGCCGTTGGCAACAGCACCGTGTCAGGGGTTGTGCAGGCTGTGGACGCTGAGACTGGCAAGCTCGTCATTGTGTCTCAGGTAACAGGCCTCGGCTCCATAAGAGATGGGTGCTTTCTGAATCCACCCCGGGTGCGAGGTCCGCTAGTGATGGGGTGCACTGGTCCCCCTGGCAGCTGCTGGGGGACAGCTGTGAAGGGGAGGAAGCCATGTTTACTGGGTTCAGGCTCTGCTCTCGAGGACTGCCCCTCTCTGAGAGTCTGTCTTCTGTCCTCTGAGTTTACGACCCCTGCCTGTCACCCCAACCCGGGGTCAGCCTTGCCAGCCTGGGGTCAGCCAGACCCCCAAGGTTGCTTTTCTCCTGACTGAGTCTCCCCAGCTGCTCCTTAGGGTTGGGGTCTTTAAACCCCAGGCCTGGGACAATCCAGTGCATGTAATGGTAGCAGTTGTGACAGCAGCCTCTGCACAGAGCACTTTGCATTCCCCTCTTTAGCCCCCTCAGCAGCCTTGTGCATCCTGCTGCCATCCGGTTTGCACATGAGGGGCCTAGGGAACCAGCTAATGGCCCACGGCCACTGCCAGGCAGTTCTGGGACCTGACCTGGGACTGCCAGCGGCAGAGCTCCTGGGCCTTGTTTTGTTCATTTCAAGGAGGGCTGGGGGTGTTCTGAGAGGAGACAGTGGGTGCTGTTGGCTCTGACACACTTCGTGATTACAGTGAGTTTTCAGAGGCATGTGCCAGCTTGGCTGCTGTAAGAGTGGATAATTAGACACCAATAGCATTTCAGGCCTGGATTTGTATTTCCGGGAGAAATAGAAAACCTGAATTGTCCCCTGAGACCTTTTGCCCCACTGGCGGTTAAGTTACCTCCCAGTCTCTTCGCCAGAGTGGGGAACACTTCCTGGTTGCTTTTCTGGGTCAACATGACTGGAAGGCCAAGTTCGGGGGTCCTCTCCCCAGGAGCTCCCCCTGCTCCGTGTGGGTGGGACCAACTCCAAGCATGTGAAAGTTGGTGTCCCCAGGTCGGATAGTTTCCCTTCTTTCCAGTGGGTGGGACCTCTGGGCCACCAGAAGGTGATGGGAGAGTGTTTCCACCTCCTGAGAAGGTCTTGGGGCTCCTGGACTCTTGCCCATGCCCGTGGCCTGCGGTGACCTGCAGAAGCGTCTCAGGGAGGCTGCTGCATGGTCGCGGCTGTGCTAGAAATCTGGGCTGGAGAGCATTGTGTTCTGTGTAATATGACTGTGGGCAAGACCGTTTCCAGGACCCAGCCATCACATTCCTCGTGTAGAACTGGGGCCCTGGAAGAACACAGAGCATGGGCGGCGGGTGCGCCTGCTGCCCTGGAGACGGGAGCCTGAGGGGCCCTCCTTCCCGAGGCTGACTGTGATCCGACATTGAGTTCATAGCTCTATTCCTTTTCTAGCAGTCTCAGTCTCCGTCCAAGAATTCCAGTTAAACTGCAAAGTCCTCCGCATCATGGAGGTGCACACCTTGATTCTGCCTATTGATTTTCTAAAGACGAGAGCATTGAGGACGTAAGAGTCTGTCCTGTGGCACGCAGCATGGTTCACATAGATGTCCTGGAGAATGAAGTTAAGGACCAAGGAGGCGCTGCCCTTTTTCTTTCCCTAAAGAAAGTACTGTGGCCCCAGGAACTGGTGCATTGTTCCCCTCCTGGGGGCCCGGGTGACATAAATGGCAGCAGACTGGAAATCAGCCAGAGGGGCACACCCATGTGTTTCCTTCCGGGCCTTGCTCTTTGCAGTCTAACTTTGCTGGGCCAGGCCTCTCTCTGTCTCCCATCTGGTGGGTTAAGGGAGGTGCTGGAAGAAGGCCCTGATGCCCCTTGGCAGATGGAGAGGCTGTGCGCCACCAGTTCCATCTGAAAGGCATCTCCGTGATCCTGGGTAGGCGGGAGCTCAGCCTGAGGCTCACATGTCCACAAAGCGTATGAGATTCTAGTCAGAAGCTTTCAAGAGTCAGCACCTACAGTCGAGGGGTGGGCCAGGACTGGCAGCGGGGAGACCACAGTGAGAAGTACAAAGGGAAGGAAGGCAATGAATGCTTATCGAGCACCTACTATGTGCCGGATGTTAGCCCAGATCACAAGACACGGGAAATGGGCTCAGTGTGAGCACACATGAAAGGGGCTTAAGGGTTTTATTAACTTACATTCAGCATGAATCAACAGTACTATGAAGAAGCTGATAAAGTTAGTCTTTGGCCAGGTTAACAGGAGTATAGAGTTCAAAATGAAGGAGGGTATAAGGTCTGCTCTAACCACACTCTACCTGGCTCCTGCATTTGTCCATGTACTCTGCTTAGTCAGAGAGATCAACAGACTGGATTTGGGGTTGGGAGGGTCTGGAGACCGGTCCTGTGAGGGCTTCCCAGCCTAGAAAAGAACAGCCCCCAGTCACTGCCCCCAAGTCTCTGCAGTGCTGACCTGGAGTACTGGGATCAGACAAGTCTGTAGTCTCAGAGGGCCAAGCTGGGACCCCCAGGGAGATGGAGGGGGCAGTGGCCACATCTGTGTGAGGTGGGCCACCCACAAAGCCAGGCCACCTCAGGAAGAGAATCATTGAGCTAGACATCCTGTGGGTGCCTTGTGATGGAGTCAGGCGCAGCTGAAGCCTCTGTTGTTGGAGAGGTCCCTTCCTGAAACACGTTGCTAGCACATGTCCCCACCCCCAGCCAGCATGAGTCCCAGGCTCTTTTCCTAGGATCTCGTGGAAGTGGAGGTGCTGCTTCTGCAGGCAGTGAGGATCCGCGCACCCATCACCCGGATGAGGACAGGAACCCAGGTGAGTCGAGGCCCTCTCCAGCCCTACTGTCTGTGCTGTTGGCGCAGCCTCTTGGCAGGCATGGGGCTCCGAGTTCAGGTTCAGGATGAGCTTGTGGAGCCTGCTAGGACACTGTTCTTCTGCCAGAGCACTTCTCCATTCCCCTTATCTGCTGAACCTGCTTATCTAAGGATCCAGCTCCACGCCCCACAGGGAGCGTTCCCTGCCTTTTCTGTTCCAGACACACAGGCACTCCCTGCCCCTCTCACAGCACAAAGCTCCTCTAGGACTAGCATTCCCTTCCGGTTCTGTGCTGCTGCGTTTGCTGGGTAATGCCTCGGTCTCCCCTGGGCTGCCACAGTCTCACACCTAGCATAGCAGCTGGTGCGTCCCAGGAGCTAACAGCTGTCTAGTGCACACTCTACCAAGTGCTTTCTTACTGATCCAATTGGTGTTTATTACAACCCCATGAGGTAACTACCAGCATCAGCTCCGTGTTGCAGACAAGGAGGTGTGCACATAGGAAGCTTAAGGCTCTGCCCAGCTAGGAAGTGATGGAGCTGGGGACCAACTCAGCAGCCTGACTGAGGCTGCTTTTGCCTTTGACTGCATGGCCTCTACTGTGCCCTCCGGTAGACCCTCAGTGAACCCAGGCTGGAGGAGACTGAGCCCACCCATGCCCATCCATGTGAGCCTGAGGGGCCACAGCACAGGCAGAGGCTGCGGGCAGGGTTGCTGTGCTGCTGGAGGCTGCAGGTCTCCTAGAGCTGTAGGGGGTCATTTTAGGAAGGAACCTCCCAGCCAAGGTGAGACTCAGCCCGCGGGCCAGGAAGAGCGGGGCGGGGCGGGGCTCGTCTGTCTTCTACTCGATCATTTGCTATTTTATCAGAAATTCCCAAACCTGTACTGTGCCCATATCTGGTGAGGGCAGAATCGGCACAGCTCCTTCTGCACAAAGGAGACGCGAGTCCCCGGGGAGGAGAGGCAGTGGGGCTGTGCCCAGGCTTCTAGGGCACCTCCAGCAGTGGGACTCTGGCTGTCACGGGCCTGGTTTTTACCTGCAGATGCCCGTTTATGTAACCGGAATCACCAACAACCAGAACCCTTTCTCCTTTGGCAATGCCGTGCCAGGCCTGACCTTCCACTGGTCAGTCACCAAGCGGGACATCCTGGACATCCGGGGACGGCACCACGAGGTAACCACCCGCCGAGAGCCCCCACCCTCCATCCCAGGCCTGCGTCCGGGGCGGGGAGGGTTCTCCCCATGTCTGCCCTACCCCTTCATGCTAGGCTGCTCGTGGGCCCTTTCTGTTCTCTGAAGGCTCATCGGGATGCCTCCCAAACACTGCTCCCACTCTCTCTATCCCCCAGTGTCCTTCCTCCTTCCTAACTCCCAGCGCTCATGTCTGGGAATTCTGCCTCTTAGCAATCCTTCTCACAGTACCCCAGGATTGTCTGAAGCCCTTTTCATTTTAAGTACGTCCTTGCTAACCACTACAGAGGAGGTTATTGGTAACCTACTAACAGAAGGCAGCAAAAGTAACAACCTTGTAGGGAAGTCACCAAAGTTCCAGAATGTCACAGGGTCTTGGTTCTGGGTCCCCAGTCTGTAAGTTCTACCCCTTTCTGAGATGACACCTGACAGCCCTGAGGTTTGCTTCTGGTTCATCCCAGAGGCTAAACTCCCCTCCCTTAGCCCTCCATAGGGGGACCCTGGCCCCTCCTCATATCTCAGAGCTGGAAGATGTTTGAAAGAACTTGCTTAAACTAACCCTCTGTGTTAACTGGAGCCCTTACATGAGAAGGGACTCACCTAGGGTTGCCCAGCGAGCCAGTGGGGAAAAGGGGCTGGGCGCCAGCCCTGGTGACTCCAGGCTGCCACCCAGGTAGGCCTTGGGCACACAGGACTGGAGTGGGGGGTGGTTCTGGGATAGTCCTTCTTGCCTTATCCCTAGACAGTGAGGGGGAAGTGTTGGGAAGTGGGGTGGGGCAGGCAGAGGGACAGAGTTTCCTAGAGGCTGCCTGAAGCTCACTTAGTGTAGGTCGAATGCCTTCCCCAGCCCACCGGTGGGGCCAGGGTGCTGTCCCCAGTGCCAGGGCACTTCCCAACTGTTCCCATGATACATGGGCCCTGCGAATTACTCCCAGATATCCCATAGCAGAGGGGCTCTGTGGGGAAACACTGCCAAGCCTAGCGTCCTTCTTGGTGATTCATAACCACCACCACACACTAAAGGCTCTGAGAAGTCTTGCTATTAAAATGCTGACCCTGGTGGGTTGACCCAGCATTCTCCACATTCACCTGTGAACGTGGTGAAACTCAGCGGGATGTACTGGTCTCATGCTGGGTGGCTGCGGCCTGCACACCCTGTCCAGGGCAGGAGACAGTGGCCTCTGAGAATAGACAGATAGCTATCAGGAGTCCGGGGCTCCTATCTGGCCCTGCCCTTTTGGGGGTGCTGGGGTTCCAGGGTGCTCCCTGAAAACATGTTTGGTGTCTGTCCCAGGCATCTCTCCGGCTCCTGTCCCAGTACAACTTCGCCATGACCGTGCATGGCCGGGTGAAGGGCCGCACCGGACTGAGGGTGGTGGTCAAGGCTCTGGACCCCACCGCTGGGCAGCTGCATGGCCTCGTCAAAGAGCTCTCTGATGAGATCCAAATCCAGGTAAAGGACAGGTGTGCAGGACCCAGCCCAGCACCCTTCTCCTCTCCGGCCATGCGGGCACAAGTCAGTCCTCCCACTGCCCCAGAGCAGGGGGCTGAGGGCCCTGCCCCTGAGTTTTCAATCTGTAGGGTTCTGGGGTCAAGGGTGTAGAAGATGTCGTGGGAGCACAGAGAGGTGGCTGACTGAGGGCTTCACAGAGCAGTGACGTTTCAGGATGGGAAGAACTGACCGGCAGGCCAGGTGGAAGAAATGGCCTGTGCAAAGGCCCAGAGGTCTGGAATAGTTTGACGTGTTCCCCAAATAGAAAATCATTCTGAGCTTGGAGCTCCCCTGCCTGCCTCTCTGGGTTCCTCTGTCAAACCAGGCACTTGACAAGTTGCTCTGAAGAGCGTTTTTAGCTTCAAAGGGCCCTATTCTGCTTATCTGGGACTCAGTAACCCCTGGGTCCTCCTAAATTGTGAAGAAAAACTGAAAGCAACCCCTAACTATTATGAGAAAGGAAATGGGTTCAAGCCCCCTCTTTCAAGAAGAAATAAACGGTTTCTAACCCAGGCACACACCCCACTAGGGATAAAGATTCTCAAAGAAGGAAATCCCTGCTGGCCAGCCTCCCTTAACCTCTGCCTCACGTGAGCATTGCACAAACAGATACACATATGCATAGACACTGACACAGAGATGCACACATATACACAGACGGACATAGACGGACATGTATGTATATGCATACAAACACAAATACAGACATACATAAACACACAAATATGTGTTCTTCCTGGTTAAAAATAAAAGTAAGTTTTGGCACCTCTCGTGGAATTAAAGACAGAGCTTTACAGCTGGGTCACTTTCTGTCTCAGATTTGGTTTCCTTAGCTGACAGCAGATGGAGTTTGGAGTACATCAGAAACTTAGAGTAGTTGGAGCCAGTCCACAAATGTGTCTTATTTGGCTCACCTGGTGCTTTGAAACAAGTTTTCTTTGTTGCCAACATTTAAAAACAGGAAGATTTTATGTAAAAACCCAACATGCAGTTTGCCCTGAAGACATGCACTCGCCACATGGGGAAGCCAGCAGATGGGAAACGGCCTCCCCTTGACCAGAGCTGTGCTCTCCGGTTTGCCGCAGGCTCCACCCATCCCTGCTGTCTCTGCAGGGAGGCCGAGCTGCCGCTTCCCCTGGGTGCTTGCACTGGTGCTTTTCTGACAGTTAACAGGAGAGTGATGTATTTCTTATACCTCCACCCCTATCTAAAGAGTGGCAACAAAGAATACGCTTCAGAACCACAGAGGGAAACATTATCTGTGTGTGTACTGCCTACATAGTCCATGTGTCAGCGTCAGTCAGTGAGGCTGCTTCCTTCTGAAAGCTACCTGCCTGGCAGGACTCACCTGATGTCAGAATCCATGCAGCTACCAAGTCTGTTTATGACTCCCCGTTCAGGAAGCACTGCCACTCACATTGTTTCACATGAATCCCACAGCCCTTTGAACAGCCATGGCAAGGATTATTAGTATTAAACCCATTTTATAGACAAAAAACATCTAGGCTTAAGTAGCTGGTCAGAACACCAGTGGTGCTGGAATGGAGGGGAGTCAGGCTGCTTTCCTCTTGGAAAATCGTCCTTTGGTCCAGATGATTTTGGACATGGGCCCTAGGGAGAATCCAGGTGTCTGATCAGATTGGAAGCCAGTGAGTGGGGAGCTCAAAACTGCAGGGCATCAAGGCTTAGATGCCCATGATGCCAACAGCCCCAAAGGTCTGTTAGAGAAGGGGACTCAGAAGGGCCGTGGGCGCATTAGGATTCATGCAAAGAACAGGCCTGGAGTTCCAGGTGAGTGCTGCTGCTATGGGCTCTGGGAGCCATCAGGGCCTGAGGCCCCTGGGGCGGGACAGGTCAGATTCAATACGACATTACCAGGTGTATTATCATCTGCTGGCCTGAGGTCGCCAACATGCCCCACACTCACCCCAGCTCTGTGCAGATCCAGCAAGAGCCTGGCAGGATAAAGGGAGCAACATGGGCCGAGGAGGGTGATGGGGGTTGTTCTGTGATAGTCATGGTAGGAGCAGGGTGTCTTGCTGAGAAAAAGGAGAATTTAGATGATGCTTTCTCCACGCTCAGTCCCAGCAGAGTTAGGGCTGAGCAAGACCCTGGCTCCGTAATTCTGCATGCTGCCTTCTGCACACACACCCCGGCAAACACTTTCCCCTCCTGGGAACTGAGGCAGAGGCCCACACTTCCTGGCCCTGTGAAGTAGCTCCCATCGGGATCCCAAGTGTGACCCTGCCTGGTTTTCCTTGTCACAGGTCTGGCCTCTCTTACCAGTCAGCCCTTAGCAGCACAGCGCCAGCTTGCCACCTGTCAGGTGCTGGCTCGCAGCAGTTTCCATCTCGTCTCCTCTAGGCTCTCCCTACTGAGAGACGCAGATACCCAGACACAATTCCAGGTGTTGTAGGAAATAAAATATGCCTATATTCCAGGTGTTTGAAAAGCTGCTGCTGCTGAACCCTGAAATAGAAACAGAACAGATATTAATGTCACCCAACTCATTTATAAAGCTTCAGACGAACAGGTACGTGATGCATTGCTGGTTTTCAGCAAGGTTGTGAAGCTGCGCTCACACCCGATGACTCATTTGTCAAAGTTGTCAGCAGCTGTGGTTGCTTCAGGTGAATTGGGCGTCTTTCTTGGTGTTGACTTTAACATGGATGCAGCTTCTGTGTCCCTCCTTCTCTTCATGTGGACATCGCTTGCTCTCTGTGTCACTTACCCCAGTGGCCCTCCTTTCCTCCCTGTAACCTGAAAACCTTTTGATACCTGCTGCGCAAATCCAGCACTTCAAAGGGGAAAACATTCCACCTTGGAAGTGTTAGATTTTTCAAACACCCCTGTGTCTTCAGGACTTGCCAGCCTGAGTGCAGTCCAGACACCAGCAGCGTGGGCGCCACCTGGGAACACATGGAAACACAAGTCTCCAGACCTGCACCTGAGCTGGATCCCCTCGGCAGTGGGGATGCACATGAACACTGAGAAATGCAGTCTTAAAGCGTGCGTGCAAACATCATGCCTACCTTGCTTTCCATTGTTACCTTGGTAACAATGACTGCGTTGAAGTGCAGTTACAAAGAGGGGCTGTGAGGACCATGGGAGTACTCACAAGTTCCCTGAGACACACACACACACACACACACTCTCACACTCACTCACAGCATTCATCCAGTCAGCTTGTCTAAGTGCCAGGCTGTGTGCTAGGCTATAGGAACAGAGATGGAAACAGCTGGTGCCCTTGAGAAGTGTGGTGGGGAAGAGAGGAGGATAGCATGAAACGAGGTAGTACACTCAAGCCATAACCCAAAGAAGGCGTTCCATGGGAGGAGTTAGGGAAGGTGTGACGTAGGTAGAGATGCGTGAGCTGGGTCTTGAAGGGTGCATAGGAGTTCTGAAGTTTAAGAGAAGAGCATTGATGAGGGGGAAGAAAGTTGAGGCAGAGGCAGTAACACTTTTTTTAAAGTCATCTGAGGAGGGTCTGTAGGTGTGGGGCACAAAGCCTTCCTGTTTCTTATGGCATTAATGACTACAAGTATGTACAATAGCATAAAATACTGCATGATTTGTTTTCTACCCAGTACATAATAGTAGTAGTTTTACTTTCTGAGCAAGTTCCTTTTTTTTACCCCATTACCAGCTCTTGCAAATAGGGCATTACTCTCCATTCACAGTTGAGGAAACTGAGGCCGAGAAAGGGGACACGGTGTGCGAAAGGCACACAGCTGTTGGCAGGGTTGAGGATTGCCTTTGGGTTCCGTCCACCCTCTCCGCTATGCCAGGCTGCCTTATTTCAGTAAACTAAAAACAATTTGCTTCAGAAACGATATTGTATAGTAAGTGCCCCATGCAGCTAATGAAAGAAACTCAGTCCTCACAGCCTTTCTCTCGCTGCTGACCAGCCACGGTAGGTGCTGCTCTCCAGAGTGAAAAGTGATGCTTTCCTTGGTGCTTCTGGTTTTCCATGTCAGATTTCCTGGTGGCAATTGAGAGGCTGCAGACAAGCTGCCGCAGGTGGTCCCAGCACACAGCTGGCCTGAGATCCGGCCTTTCTCCTCAGGAGCATTCGGGGACCCCAGAACCCCGGCCAGCCCCTCTGAACCCCTTCCCCGCTGCTGTGAAAACGCCTGTTTGTTTTACAAAGGGATGGCGCAGCTTCTCTGAGCTACCGTGTCCTGGATGGGCCCGAGAAGGCCCCCGTCGTGCACATTGATGACAAGGGCTTTCTGGCATCGGGGTCTGTGATTGGGACTTCTACCATAGAAGTGACTGCGCAGGAGCCTTTCGGGGCCAACCAGACCATCATCGTTGCAGTAAAGGTAGGATCATATTTTCCTCCTCCTTAGAATAGTAAAGGCAATAGTGCCAAGGGAATATTTCCCCCTCACAGGTGTAAGTGAATATATTCCCCTTCCAGCTGAGAAATCATGTTAGAATTTTTTCTGAGTAACTCAGGGGCAAAAGTCCTAGATAGAAAGCTCCAGTATTTTCTGACTGTCAGAGCCAAAGATCTTGGAGGTTATAGATCACAACAACCTTGTTTCATAGTTGGGAAAACTGAGGCCCAGTAAGGTCTGATTTGCTGGAACTGGTACTGCAGGGTCCTGACTTGCCAGCTGGTACCTGGAACCGACAGGCACCCTTGGGTGCATGTGCTACGTACCTGGCCCACAGATCATTACACACATCCATGGCAGCCTGGAGAAGTGGGAGACCCATTTTACAGGCACAGAAACCAAGACCCAGAGAGGAAGTGAGTTGATCCAGGTCACACAGTGGTTGTGAATCAGTTTGGGTTCTAACCCACGCTGGCCTGGCTCAGGTTGATGTGTGTAGTCTGGTCACATTACAGCGCTTCCCGCGTGACAGGGACTTTCTCCTTAGACATCCCTGGGTTGGGTCCCGGGTTTGTCCTGAACAGAATTTTCTTTCCACATCTCATTACAGCCACCTTTTGAATCCTAGATGACAGATAATATATGACCACTTGCATTTTTAGATTTTGCCTGGGTCGCAAGTCTATTGCCTTAATTAGTGTCTTTTTGTTTCATGGTGAGTGCCTGGCAGGGAACCTCCACCCTAGGTTTTCAGTAAGTGACAGTGACTGTTCATCTAATGTCAACAAGTACATAGCACCAGTTGTGTACGTCACTGTACCAATGAACTTTGCTAAAGAAATTAGGTCTTTTGGGGAGCTAGCTTTTCGTCCAGGCTGTTTTTACTCCGAGTTAGAGAACCAAGGCTAATCTTTGTGGAGCTCAGGTTCTGGGCTCTCAGAAGCCGTCATTCCCTGCTTGTTCCCTCTGTCCTTGTCCTGGAGCAGCTGCAGTTATGCGGTGGCACTAACCAGTAAGACTGCCTCTGTAGGCCAAGCAGGCAGTATTTCTACTTGAAACACCCCAAGAGCCAAGGCCTCTGTAGAATCTGAACAGTCAAAGCCCAGGGATATTTTTGCACCATGAATCGTGATCTAATTTTTCAAAGTCATGGATTTTGCCTCTTGTGGGTTGGGTTGCTCACTGTTTAAGGAGATGAGAGCCTTGTCACTAGGCTGGGACACTGGGTCCAGCCTCCCGTCCTTCCCGCAATGGGGACCAGCCAGGGGCAAGCGCCTCCTCCTTGGGGATGGGTTTTCGGGGCAGCTGGTTCCCACACCATCCTCGCATTACCTGCTCACTGTCCTGCAGGTGTCTCCTGTTTCTTACCTGAGGATCTCCATGAACCCAGCCCTGCACACCCAGAACAAGGAGGCTCTGGTGGCCCTGCCTTTGGGAATGACTGTGACATTCACTGTCCACTTCCATGACAACTCTGGGGATGCTTTCCATGCTCACAATTCGATTGTCTACTTTGCAACTAACAGGTAGGGTGTGGGTGACGCTCATTTTCACGTTAAGGCATGTCTCAGTTGTACCCAGATGTAATTTATGGAGGTGACTGGTGACAACACGGAGAGGCTAATGCTATTGAAAGAAGAGTTTTGTTGCTTGGAGTTTCTGAGAGGAGGCGTGCCACTCTCGGGGCCAGTGAAGGCAGTACGAGTCTTGGTCTGGAGGCAGGAGGAGCACGGGAAAAGCGTGGCTGGGGGCCTTTGTTTACTCTCTGGCAAGATGTTGTTTGGTGGGGATGCCGCCTAAAGGTCAAGAAGCAAAACACAGAGGTTGGGGTTTGTAGTTGGAGGGATTGTAGTAAGATTTTTGTGCACCTTCAAAGCTGGACTGCAGCGGAGATGTAAATAGCCCCAGCCTTTGGCCTGGCCCTGTGATCTGCCGATGCAAGTCATCAATTACAGACACTACAAAAGCGGGTCAGAACAAGGCACACACCTTCCAGTGCTTGGTCGTTCACTGATCGTCTGCTGTGTGCAAACCCTACATGACGTTTTGCACTTCACTGTAGTCCATTTGTTGAGGCCCAGAGAAGTCAAGCCACTTGTCGAGGGCCACACAGCCAGGAAGTGGGGTTTAAATACCAGGTCCCACCCAGCTTCAAGTGCAGTTCTTTTTCAGACTGTTCCAAAATATAGCTGCAGCCTCAGGCCGAATGTGAGGAGACACGGGATGGTCTCCAGAGCGAAGAAGAGAGCATGGCCTCTGTCTGAGCCTGCTGAAACTTCTGAGTCCACCGGAGGGGTAGCTCTCAAAATGTCCCCAGAGTAGCATCACTGGGAAACTCTTAGAAATGCATATTCACTGGGACAAACCATCTGTGTTTAAACATGACTAAAGGTTGAGAACCACTGCCCCAAGGGGATGCACAGCCAGCCGAGAGGAGGAAAGAGTGGGCCTTGGGGAGGTATTCTGAGCAGCACGAGGAGGGGCTGATGACTGCTGCAGCGTGGCCTCCTGGGGCCCTGCAGCATATGTGCCCCTGGTGCTGCATGCAGTCAGGGCTAGGCGCTGGAGGCATAGCATTTAGAGTGAGACCTGTTTCAAGCCCGGCTCTACACTTTATGGAGCCTGCTTTCCAAAGGGATGACACAAGGTAGGTCACTTCTCCAGGCCTCTGTTCCCACACCTGTCATGTGGGGAACGTGACCTAGTCCCCAGGGCTAGGTGAGGCCTCTGGCCAGCTGTGGAGCTCTGTGTATAGTGTCCCGGCCGTCTGTCAGTCTGGGGAGTAGGCTGCCCTGCAGGAAATGGAGCTGGGCTGTCACAGCCTCTCAGCCACCCTGCTGGCTCTTTGGTGGCAGGAGCCAGTCTCCAAGAGACCAGTTAGGACCCAGGGGTCTGAAGGCATGGTGGAGGTAAGTGATGAAGCCAGGGACCCTCACCCCTCAGCCTACCCAGTCCAAGCTTTCCACAGGACAACACTGGCTGGTGTGGACTGAGCTGTCACCACATCAGGTGCTGGCCTAAGCGCTCACAGCCCCCACTCTGGTTCAGTGCTCACATCGAGCCCCTGTGACTGACAGAAGAGGAAGTGGGCAGAGCTGTGTTGCCTGTCCAGCTCACACTGTGAAGAGCAGCCTGTGCCTCCCTAGACGTCCTGTTTCCCTGCAGATCAGTGTCCTCCCTGGGCCTCAGCTTCCCCCTGCGACCTGGGGGTGGTGATGCTGGCATTCCTGAATGACAGCCATGGGCTCCTCTGGGCGATGAGATGGGGCGGGTTGGCGCGGCCTGTGGTGCTTTCTTCTGTGGAGCAGCTGCTGGGTAACTGTGAGTCGGAGTGACTTCTGGGGCTGCAGTCGGTGACGGGTGTTGCCCAGCACCACAGGACTCATGCTGCAGTTCTCCCTCTGAAGTCAGGGGGCTCTTTCCTGATCCTGAGAGCCCTCATCTCCCTCCTGTGCCTAGAGACGAGTTTGTGCAGATTGGGAAGGGCACTACCAACAACACCTGTGTCATCCGCTCCGTCAGCGTGGGCCTCACACTGCTCCGGGTGTGGGACGGGGAGCACATTGGCCTCTCCGACTTCGTCCCGCTGCCCGTCCAGCAGGCCATTTCCCCAGAGCTGCCTGGAACGGTGGTGGTGGGGGATGTCCTCTGTCTGACCACTGTCCTGGTCAGCCTGGAAGGTAAGAGAGACGCACTGGCCCAGGGAACTCTCCCTGTGAGTCATGGGCCCACGCAGAGATGGCAGTGGGCTCCCTGGGGAGGTGCTCAGCTTCCCTTGGTGGGAGGTGTACAAGTAGGACTTGGACAGTGTTCCTGCACAGGAGCCATGAGACCACCACCCCGGGCGACATACCCTGCTACCTCTTTTTGCAAATGCTATTTTGTTGGAACTCACTCAGACCCATTCGTTGACGTGCTGTCAGTGGCTGTTTCCACCCAACTACCATCAGAGTTGGTGGCATCAGAGACCTTCGGGCACACACAGCCCAAAATGTTTAGTATCTGGCTCTTTGCCAACCCCTGCTCGGAAACAGCTCTGTCCAGTAGAATGTTCTTCCATCATGGAAATGTCCTGTATCTACTCTGTCAGACACAGTAGCCACTAGCCATTGCACACTTAAAATGTGACTAATGCAGCTGAGGAGCTGAATGTGTCGTTTTAATTAATTTCATGGCCAGTGGCTATCATGTTGGACAGCATGCCTCTGTAAGGAGCCCTAAGTGAAGAACACCCATGGCCAGTGCGGTGATTTCAGCCATTCCCATGCCACCTGTACAGCCATGCACTCCATGTACAATTACTTAACGTTTGTTTCAGATTAGATCCCTTTTTTCCCCCCTAGTTAAATTCATTTTAAAAGGAAGTTAAATACTGCCTTTAAAGAAAAGCAAGTATAATTTGCCATAAACAGAATGTGGTTGTTGAGTCCTTTATTGTACTTATTTTATGATGTGATTGGCTTTTACCTAAGAAATGCTGTCTAATGACAGCTCTGAGCCTGACACCTGCTTTATTTACTAAAAGGGATTGATAAACAATGTGGGGGGCAGGGGTGGTGCTGTGGGGGAGGGCGTGTACAGTGTGGGGGCCTGGAGGGCCAGCACCCAGGTCATCTCAGGACAGGGATGACAGAGACACCAAGCCTGGAGGTGTTGGAGGTGGGAGGGGGCCGGAGGGTATTCTTGACAGGCTACACTGTGCGGTGAGCAAGTGTGCTGGGCTTGCAGCTGGCTCCATGTGGCTGCAACCAGGAGCGAGGGGAGCGGGCCAAGCCAGGCTACAGAAGCAAACGGAGTGTGGCTTCTGTCCGAGGGTGATGAGTGGGCTACACCTGGCCGCTGTGTGGATTGTGGGGGCGGGGCGGCAGACAGCTGGCAGGGCCATCAGGTGACACGGGGTTTGGCTGCAGTGTGAGATGTGGGAAAGATGGGTGACACCCAGGCTTCCTCTCCTAGGTCTCTCTGGAACCTGGAGCTCCTCAGCCAACAGCATCCTCCACATAGACCCCAAGACGGGCGTGGCTGTGGCCCGGGATGCGGGATCCGTGACGATTTACTACGAGGTCGCTGGGCACCTGAGGACCTACAAGGAGGTGGGGCTTCAGGGCACATATGGCTCCGTGGCCTGAGAGGCATGACTGAGCTTTTTGGATGAAACTGTCAACTTTCAATACTGAATGATTCCCCTTTTTTAGAGAAAGATGTGCCATTGCCTTGTGAGGCAGTCAGGATCTGGGAGTCATGAGTGTGGGGTCTGCCGCCCACTACCTCTGGGATTGGGACAAGTGCCCTTTTCCTCTCAGCCTCTGTCTCCCCATGTTCAAATGGTGTGATGGTGAGAGGCAGTCTCCTAAGATGGATCCCAGCTTCCACTGAACCTGACCGTGCCTGCAAGGGAGGAACGGCCGCATGGGCATCCCTGGGGGCTGCAGCTGTGGGCAGGCCAGTGCAGTGATTGGGCGTCTCGGGCAAAGGTAACTCTCCCCAGCGAGTCACCGTTTGAATCTCCCTGGAGACAAACAAAGCTGCTCTATCTTCTGTTTCTCTGCAGCTGAGAATGACTCAATGAGCGAAGGCTGGCCGCGTCCCAAACGTGTCAGTTTTAGAGTCAACATGCCTTTGTCAGGTCCAGGGTTTAACCTATGAGCGTGTCTCTTTATTGCTGCAGCTCTGCGGTTTGGGCCAGCCACTTGCAGAGACGCACCTTGTGACTCCTAAGGCTATGCTGTCCTGGAAGGAGCTACTTAGAGTGGTCAGGGGCGGGGACTTGGGGAAGGGAGCTGGCAGAGGGAGCATGAAATGGGCAAAGGTGTCCAGGGCTCAAGAGCCAAGCCCTGGTGGCTGGAACATAGGATGCAGGGGAAGCGGAGGCTGGCTTTGTGATAAGATCGTGAACCGTGCTGATTTCCAGGGAGGTAGTTCTGTGGAGTGGTTAAGTGCGTAGGCTCTGGGGCCAGGCCTGCCTAGGTTCCAATCCCAGTGGGGCCACTGAGAGACTGTGACCCTGGGTAAGTGACTTAACCTCCCTGTGTGTCAGTCTCCTTACCTGTAAAATGGGGATCACAGTGTGCTGCGGAACACTGAGCTAACACGTGTGAAGCACTAAGGAGGGTGCTCAGCACACAGCAAGTGGCCAGCAGGCATTAGCTGCACTGGGGCTATTCCAGGTGCAGAGGCTGAGGCTTATGCCAGCCGCAGTAGGAGGTCGTCAGGGTTTTAAAATCAAACAGTGATATGGATCAGAGCAAATTTGGGGGCAGTCACCTGGTGCCCAGCAGAGCCTACGAGCCCAAGAGAGGAGGGGAAGGGGTGGGTGGAGTCTACAGCACAAAGATGGTTCTTGAAGACCTGGGAGTGGGCGGGAACATGTGGGGGAAGTGGGGTCAAGATGTGGAGGAGGAGAGGGAGGACGCTGGGAGAGGACTGTGGCATGGTAGTCAGGAATAGGAGACAAGACAGAGGAAGGTGGGAATTACAGTGCAGGAATGGAGATGGCTGGCCACTGAGGGTCTGCGGCCTGCCTGTAGCTCTGCGAGGGCCATGGCCCTGGGAGCTGCAGGTGCTTCAGGTAGACTGGGACCCATCCCCACTCTCAAGGTGATCATGTTCTGGTAGAAATTAGACCTGGGGGAGGCAGGAAGTGCCCCTCCTGCCCAGAGGCGCCAGGAGGCCTTCCAGCTGGAGAAGGCTGCCCTGGAGCTGGGCCTCCAGGGCAGATGGCATTGGGATCTACCGGTGAGAGTGGAGGCGTGCAACTGGGGTGTTTGCGTGTTCCTGGTTGCAGGATGGGCAAGGGGAACTCACTGCCAGGGCCATGTGAGTTCACATTTTGGTCAAGCTGATTTATTGTGAATAAATTATGGTAAAGTAAAATGGATTTTTCTCTCTTTGCTGAAAGATTAGTTAACCAAATTGAGGTACAGAGAAGTGATGATAACTCTCACAGGAGTCAAAGTCCACAGCTCACCCCAGACCAATGAGTGAACTGAGGTCCGCTGTTTAGCTCTTTGCTGTCGTTTAGTGGGAGAGCCCAGGGCTGCAGAGTCTGCCCAGCCTGGGTCTACCCCAGCTCTGCCATGTTCCCACACATCATTTAGGCTTTGGGCCTCAGTTTTGTCACTTGTGAAATGGGTGGTGCCTGCATCACAGGCCAGAGGGAGAGATCACAGAGATGCACAGGACAGCACATGTGTGGTGCTCACTGAAGTTACCATGGCTTCCTTCCCAGGTAGTGATCGGCATCCCACAGAGGATCGTAGCACGTCACGTCCGGCCCATCCAGACCAGCTTCCAGGAGGTCACAGCCTCCAAAGTGATGGTCACCGTGGGAGACAGAAACTCTAACCTAAGAGGTAGAGAGTGAGGGGTCAGGCGGTCTGGAAGGAGCCCTGCCAGGCTCAGGGAGTGGGGAGGGGGCTTCTTGTGTCCTTCTTATGGGGTTTCATATGCTTTTCCTACTCACTCATGGCCACTCCAGAGAGAACATTTAACCCCAGTTGGCCTGTCCCTTCCAGCTTTTTTAGAAATTCTAGGCATCCACAAGCAGAAGCTATGAAAGGAATCTTCCTGAAGGACACTGGCACCCAGAAACTGTCTGTTGCTGAGATAGAAAAGTGACTTCAACCCTGGGCATCAGAGTAAAGAAAGCCACAACTGACCACCCTTAATCCCAGAAAGTGATGACCTCGCAGGCCTCATCACTGATTGTGATTTTTGTAATTACTCTCCCAAGTCATGCGTAAAACATTCAGCCCCATCCCCTGCCCATGAGAGCCCCGGACAGCAGCTGCCAGAAATTAATACATCAATTTATAAAAAATTAATACAGGGCTTTTTAATAAAAATAAATACAAAGCTGTTTTTTAAAAAAACCACTTAACTGGTAGAATTAAATACCACTGTGTTCATTCTGATTAACGAGGCAGCTTTATTGAAACATCATGGTAACCTCTCTTTTCCTACCTCAATGCAAGTGACCGATACTGTGCTGCTGCTGAAGTGGTACTCAGTGTATGCGCAGGGATCTGTTGCCCTCCTGATGTCCAGAAATAAGTTGCCTATTTTCCCCTGCTGACAGAAACAGATGGCACACATTAGTGCGGCTGGCCCATCTGCCATGCCCCTGGACGCAAGCTCTAGAACGAATCCTGAAATTCTGACCTGAAACTGCCTGGGATTCAGAATGACACTCTCCTCTGTAAAATTTGTCCTCAGCTTTTATAAACCATGGCACCATTACGGAGCTTTGGGCAGCTCCAGCGACTTAGTATGGAAGGAATTTGGGGTGCAGGTACCATTTTGTGGCCTGACCAGGCAGCATGTGGTCTATTACGCTCCCTCATCTTGGGGCTCTTTAGGCAGGTGCCAAGGCCTTGGCGGTCTGAGGTTTGGTGGCTGCAGGCCTGGCCCACACCCTTCTTACCCTCCTCCCATCTCTAGGTGAGTGTTCCGTGGCCCAGATGGAAGTTATTGAGACCCTGCGCCCAGAGTCCCTCATCAGCTGCCAGCTCCAGTTCAAGCAAGATGTCTTCGATTTCCCGGCACGTGACATTTTCACTGAAGAACCAAGGTTTGACACTGCTCTGGGTAAGTCTGCAGGGGTTTGAAAGTGGAAATTTACTTGCACAAGGGTTTGCCTTCGGCACATTTGGCTCACAGTGGCTGTCTGTCCAGAGGGGCCATCTGTCAGGAGCCCACCTGGGACTGACGCCGTCAATCTGGCCTCTGTGGTTCATTGCAGCCCCCAGAAGGGGTTGGTGTTCCTGTGCTGGGTCATGGCCATTTTAGGCATCCACCTACCCCGGCAGAAAGGACATGATTTAGAGGGACTCCCTGGGCTCAGTCCCTCCTTTGCTCTTCCCAGCTCAGAGTCTGCGGGCATCAAGGCTGCATCCCTTCGTGAAATGGGGAGTCCTGCAGGTCAGGACTCTGAGAGGAGCAAGCCAGAGAGGGGTGCAAGAGGCCTTATTAAATAGTCCAGGGCTGTGCAGCACACCGTGAACTTGCACCATGGAACTTAAGGCTAAGTCACGCCAAGCATCACCTCCTCTGATGAAAGGATGCCCTCCTAGGATGCTGTGAGGGTTCATGGAACAATTCTTGCAACATGCTTCTCACATCTTCAGTCCTCAACGGCAACTGCCAGTGTTGTTATGATGATGATTGTTGATGATCAGTGGGTGTTTTTTTCCAGTTCTTTCTAAGAATATGCCACCCAGTCTTAACTGGGAGAAGTTGGCAGACCATAAGCCCATCTGCAGCATGCAGAGCCCTCTCTCTGGGCTTATTCTGCATCTCTATCTCTGGCAACAGCAGCAAAGCATCTTTAGCGCCCAGGCCGTTGTCTGAGAACAGAAGATGCATCCTGTGGGCACACTGTGTACAGGGCTCAAGCTCAGGGCTTAGTACAGAATAGGTACTCTGTGATCCCAGGCCGTGGTTATTCATTGACACATCCCCAAGGGGGATGATGTTACCCCCACTTGACCAAGAGAAATGGCCAACAGGGAAGCTGACTTGCTCAGGGTGCTTAGCTGGCACAGGCATGGAAGGGACTCACCTAGGGGCACTTGGACATAGACGGGACCCTAATCTAGGCATCCAGGTTTCCAGATTTAGGGAGATTTCCAAAGCACCACTCACAGTGTTTATTCAGCCCATTTATGTCTCTGAGTCAGGCATGGAAGACATGAGACACCAAAATAGTCCCAGCTCATGCCTTCACAGAACTTCTTGCTGCATCTGGGGCAATAGGCAGTACCAGGAGTCAGCCCAGCTCAGCCTGCAGCCCAGATGGGTCATGGAGTCTGTTCACCATTTTCTCACACTTGTTCTGAGCCAGGCTGGCTGGGCCCTGAGATCAAAGCTGGACTAGACCCTCCTGCCACAGAGAGCATCGCTCCAGTGGGGGTCTGGTGAATAGAGGATTCTGTGACAGTAAAGGAGAGTGCTGGTCACAGAAAGGGTGTCCAGTGGGTTGAGGGCACTGACAAAGAACTTCCCAGGAGGCCCCTGGAGGAGATACCTCAGCTGAGCTCTAAAGGATAAGTAAGAGTTCTCCAGTTAGAAAAGCAGGGAGAAGGAATTGCATCAGGGCATGGGTGCGTCAACCAATGATCATTGGTGCTAATTCAATGCCAACAGGAATCCCCAATTTGGGATGTGGGGAAGAAGGAAACTTTATTCAGTGCAAACAGTTCAATTGTGATACAGCAAGGCTGTAAGAACAGCTCAGGAATGTTACAGCACAATTAAGAGAGCATGGCTGTGGGGCAGCCCTGGGGCGAGGTGGCCCTGGGCTGAGGCCCCTCTCTGGCTGGAAAGCTCTGCTCTGCCTGCTCTGTGCCACCTGCTCTGCTCCATCTGCTCTGCTCTACTCTGGTCCTGCAAGACATCTTCAGTGTTTCAGCTCTAGCCTGGGGAACACAGTCTTCAGTGAAAAGGGAAATTGCACTGTCCAAGCCAGAGAGGAGCCACCCCAGGTTCCTGATTGGTCTGTCCTCATGCAAAAAAACTGTGAGACTCCAAACACTCACAGTTTGATTGGTCCAAAAGGCACTGTCCTGATTAGTCAAAATGGAGCCACTCTGATTGGTCAGTGAAGATGCTGATGGTGATATAGCTGCACAGCTCCAATTGGACAGGGAAAGCCTCAGTCCTCTTGGTTGAAATACACTTCCGGGAAGTCCTTTATAAGGGCTGGTTCACATGTCAGGAACACAGGCAGTTCAGTGCAGGCTTCTCCCTGAAGTGCAGTTTGTGAGAGAGGCCCCTATTTAGAAATGGCTGCTAGGCTCTGCTTTTAAATTTGAGCATAGTAACCACCAGGGGCTCTTCTCTGTAGGTATCATCTTTCTCAGGGTCCACAGGTGGGAGAGGGAACAAAGTGGAACACCCTTGTCTCCACAGGCCGGTACCTCTGCTTGGTCACAATGCACAGACTGACGGACAAGCAGCTGAAGCTTCTGAGCATGAAGAAGACAGCGCTGCTGGTCACTGCCTCCCTCCTGGGCAGCCACTTCTCTGGAGAGCAGGTCGCAGCTGAGGTGCCCTTTAGCCCAGGGCTGTATGCCGACCAGGCTGAGGTCCTTCTGAGCAACCACTACACCAGCTCTGAGGTCAAGGTGTTTGGTGCCATGGAGATTCTGGAGAACCTGGAGGTGAGTGGTGTCCATGCGCAAGCTAAGGACGTTGGAAAGGACAAGGAATCAGGAAGGGCTGGATGGAATATGGAAGTCCTGGACCATCTCTTTTTAAAATTAAAAAAAAATTAATATTCTTACCCTGTTTATCCCGTAGCACATTGGTCTTTATAGCCTCTGTAATTATATTAAGTAACAGGACTTCTGCTGGTCTTTTCCAACTAGCAAGTAAGTATGCGAGGGCAGCACTTAGCACAGGGCCTCCCCAGCACACAGCCTGTGCCAGGGAATAGTTAGTAGTGAATGAAGGGCTTCAGTGCAGAAATGCTGCTGGCATGGGCAAGAAGAAAAGCCCTAATCCATAACCTGTCACTGATTCGTGCCCACAGGGGACAAGTGCCCTGTCTCTGGGCCTCAGTTTTCCCATCTACTGAATGATGTCCTAGAGTCCAACGATTTGGGAAGGGACCAGAGGTGCTGCCTGAAGGGGCTTGTTGGCGTCTGTGCCTGCTCGTCCTCTTGTCTCCTGCAGCAAACAGGGCTGAATAATCTCAGTGTGAGTCACGGATAAGTGGGCTGTGGTGACAGAGGGGCTGCCAGGCCTGGGATCAGGCTGCTGGCGATTGGCCATTAACAGAGTCCAGACTGTTCCCTTGAAAGGTGGTGTTTGAACTAGCCTGAAGAACGAAAGGACAGCAACTTGTCTGTTCCCCTTCCCCCAATTCCCCAATAAAAATCTTTAAGAAAAAAAAAGAAAGGTGGTGTTTGGTAGTTCATGTCAAGTTAGCATTTTTTAAAGAGCACTTGATTAGAATTCAATGACACTGATTTGTCTTTTCCTTCAAAACACCCCCTGTATAGATAGTGTGCTCCTTGCCCAACTTTGCAGAATGGCATGCTATCAGTTAAAAGCACCCAGGCATCATCACCTGCCTAGGATGTGGCACCTGGGCAGGGGTCCCCACCCCTAGCCTTCAAGCACAGGAGGGAAGCACAGCATCTCAGGCAGAAGTGGGGGTGCTCCCCTCCAGCCCTGACATCTCTCCCAGGTGAAATCGGGATCCCCAGCCGTGCTGGCCTTCGAGAAGGAGAAGTCTTTTGGGCTGCCCAGCTTTGTCACATACACAGTTGGCCTCTCGGATCCTGTGGCCGGCAGCCAGGGGCCTCTGTCCACCACTGTGACCTTCTCCAGCCCCACGACTAGCCAAGCCGTCACCATCCCGGTCACCGTGGTCTTTGTGATGGATCACCGAGGGCCTGGTCCTTGTGAGTCATGAGCCGGTTCACCAGCTGGATGGACCTGGCTGGGGAGGGATGGACTGGAGTGGCCTCGGGTGTTAGTGGGAACTGGAGGAGTCAGAAATGCAGAATGTCTCACAAAGTGAAGGTTGCGTATTCGGGCAGTCACACCCCATCCATTTTCAAGATGGCAGGCAGCCAGAGAGAGCCTATTAAATGTGACTAGATTGCCATCCTCTGCTCAGCACTCTACCATGCCTCCCACCTCCCTTGGGAGGTAAAGCCCAAGTCCCTCCAAGGTCCCAAAGGCCCCCATGAGCTGCCTGTCCGATTTATGACTCATTTCCCCCATGCACTTTGCTCCAGCCAGGCTGGCTTCAACTAGAGCCTTTGGCATTTGCTGTTCCCCCTACCTACGATGCCGTTCCCCCCAGATAGCCCCTTGGCCCAAACTCCAACTCCTTCAAAGCTTCCCTCACACATGGCCTTCTCCTAGAATCTGAAAATCTGAACCTCACTGCAAACACTCTTATCCTGGTGTTTCCTCCGTAGCACTACTGCCCACTATCAGCCTATGCCATAATTAATCTAATTAATTATTAGGATTCCTTCGGTCTTCCCCAGCTAGATGTATGTGAGGATAGCACTTAGCACAGGGCCTCCCCAACATATGGTGGGTGCTCAGTAATGAATGACTCCATTATTCTGTCATCATGGAACAGCATGTGTTGTGTGCCAGACCCTGGGCTGGGCAGATGCCTGAGAGGTGCCCAAACCTCAAACCCCAGGAGACAGGCATGGAATCGCGCCTGCAGTGAGAACGGAAGCATTCTAGAGATGTGGCTGAGAATGGGGTGGCACACAGGGTGTGGTTTCACCTCTGCTGGGAGGGGTTGCGGTTCAAAGGGGCCGCTGCAGCTCAGTCTGGAAATTAGTGGCCAGGGGAGGATGATGCAGTCAGAAAGACCCCGGGGTGATGTTCAGGGTAAGGTGCAGCCCAGGGGAGCTGGAAGGAGCCTGGGACTCCACACCAGGTCTTGGGCTTTTTTCTGAGAGAGGGAAGTGACCTGATCAAGCCTGGTTGGGAGTGGACTGAAAGTGTGGGCCAATGTCAGGGACACTTGAGACCACTGCCTTCTTCCTGCTGAGCTCAGGACAGCCCAGTGAGGTGGGGGACGGGTCCTTGATAAGGTGTGAGGGTGTGGGCTGAGGCCTGGGCAGTGCCAAGGTGGGCGCCTGAACAGCAGCAGCTTTGGGCAAAAGATGCTGGGCCCTGGGCGCACTCAGCCTCAGTTCTCAGAGCAGTGGTCCCTGTCTGATGCCTCTGCCGCTGGCGTCCAGTTTTGTGATTCTGACTCACAACTTGGCATTCTCAATACTACCTTGTCTTTTGGGCACTATGGCTAACTTCCGGGCAGCCCGTACCCTCCAGACTCCCCGACAGGACCGTTCTTCTGTCCCTGAACCATAAGGAAACCACAGCGTCCCACTGTGCAGCGTTGAGCCTTTCCACAAGGACAGCATCTCCTCCAAGGAGGGAGGCTGTTGGTGAAACAGGGTCAGATCAAGCAGCTCAAGTGGGAGGGGAGAGTACTGGGTGACAGCCCCATGGGACTGGACACTGCCCCCGGCCCAAGCAGGGCACGTCACCCTCTGACCACAGACACGGACACGAGGGGCCCCACAGGCTAGTTTAGTAAGTCACCTTTCTGCTTATCACAGATGGAGCTAGCCTCTTCCAGCACTTCCTGGACTCCTACCAAGTCATGTTCTTCACGTTGTTTGCCATGCTGGCTGGGACTGCTGTCATGGTCATAGGTGAGGCCAGCGGCACTGTGTTCCTTGGGTCACTCCCCCGTCCCAGTCCTGCTCTAACCAGCCACTTTTGCTGTCTCGCAGCCTACCACACGGTCCGCGCCCCCCAGGAGCTCAACACATCTCCAGCCCTCTCCCCCCGAGTCAGCCCTCGGCACAGCCCCCACTGTAAGTAGCCACCCTGCAGGCATAGCCCAACAGAACTGGGATGAAGAGGAGGGGTCCTGTGGGAGGAGCCGGGGGTTGAGGCCCTGAACCCCAAGTCTCAGCAGGCATGGCCCTGGGCCAAAAGAAGCAGCCCTCTGAAGCCTGGAGGGCAGATCTGGGAGCCAGAGGAACCTTAAGGCTTCAGGGCAGGTCCTAGGTCCTGGGAGACCTTTTCCCAGGCGGAGCTGTGCAGAGTGGAGAGGCTGGGGGCGGGGGCTCTGCCGCTGCAGGTGTGTGTGCTGGGACTGGTTCCCACCCTCTGGGGACACTGCAGTGGGCTCTGAGCTAGTTGGACTGGCTACTCAGAGAGGGGGATTCCAGGCAGTGCTGATGAGGGAGAAAATTGGCAAGGCCTGTGCCTCTTAATAGTCCAGTAGTCTGTGGCCCTCGCAGCCCTGTACAACTCCAGGGGCACCTCTCTCTCTGAGCGGTGTCTCCTGAATCTGCAAGGTGCCCAACCTATACAGCTGCACATGGCAGGTTACGTCTCCCGGTTCCCATTTGAATGTTACCTCCCCCGACAAGAAATCTCTGTGCTGGTGTCTACTGACCCACTGGTGGGGCTTGGCAGGCCTCAAGGGTCCATGAAGCGTTTGGAAGAGGACACACTTTTGTATGTAGATGCATTTTCTAAGGTAACAAGCTCCCACCTGCATCCCGGACCCTTAGTTAGAACCACGGCCTTCTGCCGGGGTGCCTCGCAGGCCTGAGAACTGCCGCCGTGAAGGCCATGGAATGCCCACCGGCTCATTCCCCTGGCTGACAGCTGTCCTCACAGAGGCGCTCACCCTTTTGTACTGCGTCTCTGACCCTCCCTGTGTGTTGGAGCCCCACCAGGGCCTTGGCCTTGTCTTCCCAATGTTTCAAACCCTTCCTCTCACCTTGGGGTCTGTTCATGCTGCTGCCTCTGCCCCAGAGGCTCTTCCTGCCCAGTTGGACAGCGCCCTCCTGGATGCCCCAAGGACCAGACACTTCCACGCCATCCCGGGACTCGCCATTTGAGCTTGCAGAGGTCGGGGTCACACTGTACACGTCCAGCCATTGCTCCTTCCCTCTGAGGGCTGTTCAGCATCCCCCTCTGTCCTCCCCTCTGATGGCCCAGGGATGCGTGGGGGCTTAGTTAGGAAGGCATCTGATAGAGTTTGTTCACAGACATCTCAGAGGAATGTCCATCTTCCTTGTGCTTGGTTGCTCACTTCATCTCTTTCCACCTAGATTTTGCTGCCTCATCACCTTCGATGCCTTTCAATACACTGCCTGGTCGCAGGGCCAGTCCTCCCTCGGGGCTGTGGAGCCCGGCGTACCCCTCGCACTAGGCGGCACGCACTGCCAAGGCCCTGGCACTCCTGTGACTCCACGACGGGGCCATCCTGCTTGGCCCAGCCCTGAGCCAGCCCCAGACACGAGCCTACTCGCACGCCTCCTGTGTCCTCACAGGCCTTAGTTAAGACTGTGTTCATAGCTTATTCTCACATATCGGACTTTGTTTGTCTTACTTCAGTCTTGCAAAGGCTGAGACTTTCCGACTCATTCCTTCATGCTGGTTGTCTAGGGTTTCGACAATGTGCAGCTATGCTTTCATTTTCCTAGCATCTCTGAAACCACTCCCTCCCAAGACTTCAAGCAGGCCAAGCTCTGTTTAGAAGTTGTAGATGATGTTACTGCCATGGTCTCAGGGAAAGGACTTTTTAATTTTTTTAATTTTTGTTTGGTGTTTTTCACTGTGGAAACGACTTCCCCCTAATCTGGCTCCTGCTAGGAGATGAGGGGAGTGAATGATGAGTGTCTGGTGCCTGCCCCGTTACTTCTCAGAAGCCTGAGGACCGCAGCAACTGAACCCCATGCGGCCTGGGCTCCAGGGAGACACAGACTGGGCAGCAAGCAACAGCCTGCCTTCAGCCCCTCCTTGGGCTACTGCGACCAGACTGCTGGCCCCGTGTTCTTTGTGTCCTGAGCTGTGGAAACATCTCCTGGGCTCGGCCCAGGCCCTGTGGGGACAGCCCCACTTCTCTATCAGCACAGGGATGTTGGAATGTCCTTGAGCTGGGGTCAGGAATCTCCTTTCTGTTTATCTGGAAAAGCCACTGTGTTCGCCCAAGCACAAAGACCCAGTGTTGTTTGTCCCTCTCGTACCACAGTCCCACCTCAGCATATCTGAGCCTCTGTCCTGCCCCCAGCAGAAGATGCCTCCTTGGAGGCAGCAGAGGGCCCAGGGCCCTCCAGGCAGCTCCCTAATGGGCACAGAGCCCAGGAGAGCGAGCCAGGTCCTGCAGACCTACCCTCCAGGAAGGGCCCAGGGAGGAGAAGAGGGCTGGGGCAAGTCCTCCCTCCTTTCCCTCCTCACCTCCTCAGCAACTGAGACCTCCGCACGCAGCTCTGTGCCCTGGGCAGGAGCCCTGCACTCTCAGGAAGACCTGGAGATGCACCCCAGGGCCAGGCACGCGTGGACACTGTGTGGGGTTCTGTGTGACCCTGAGCCGCAGCTGTGAAGCCACATCAGTCCTTTTGGGCTGGTCCATGTGATTTCTTTTGTAAAGCTGGAGACAGGGAGAATTGTGCCTTGCATATTACTTGAGTTCAAACTGACCACATGGATGTAAATCGGTGCATTTCTACTCGGTTTGTTTAATAAAGCACAATATAATCTCATAAGAGGTGTGTGATCATTGCAGAATTGCCTGAGTCCTGCCTGGGAGTGACCCAAGCCCTGGTGACTTTGCTTCTGGTTACATGGGTTTAGGGAGGAGGTCTGTCCTGCCGCCCCTGAACCTTCTACAATATACCTCCCTTCTGTGGCTGGCCCACCTCTGAGACACCATCCGGCGGTCAGGGCAGGTGGCCATGGTGTCTTCCCACAGCTGCCAGCCCAGGGCCCCCGTGGATGCCTTCCCTGTAGGAGAATGTAGCTGCCCTGCCCACACAACCACATGTCACCCAGTGTCCGCTCAGCCTTCTCTCAGGCACCTCTCCCTCTGCCAGCCCCACTCTCCCTAAGGCTGATATCCTCCCCAGGGTCACCAGTACCTCTACTCGGCCACTCCCCTCACTGACCTCTGCAGACTGGACATCCTCCCTACCTGTGGGCAACTCCTTGTCTGCTGCCCTGCCTCGCCTCCCCAGCCCCTCACCCTCTGCCTGTTCCATTACTCATGCCCCTCAGGGTGGATCCTCTGCCGGCCTTCCCACCCCCATTTGGTCCCCCAGTACCCTTTCTGCCTTCACAGAACAGTCATACAGGGCGTCCCAACAGGCCTGTGAAACAGGTGCTGCTGATATCCTTGTCACAGGTGTGGGAGTGGATGCTGAGAAATGAGGTAGCTGCCCAAGGTCACAGGCCACCCAAAGGCACCTCTGGTGGAGGCAAGTTGTCCCTGACATCACTCCACCTTCTTCCTTAGGCTCCAAAGCCCTGACTGGGAGCAGGGCAAAAAGCAGCCAGAATACACATCATTTCCCACCCCTTTTGCTGCCAGAGCCAACATGCCACTGTGGGCACAGAACATGAGCAGCAGTGTCCCGTGGAGCTTGTGCAAAAGTCTCCCGAAGGGAAGCAGTACTCACCTCATCGTCCCTTCCCCTGGCTGAGCAGACCACGTGAGTGTTCCATTTTGCGAGTATAGTGTGGCCGCCAGAGTCACTGGGCCATTGTACCATGGAGCCTGCACCCTCACCCAGGATGGCCCTGCTTGACAGGGGAGATCAAGTGGGTCTTCCTTCACAGCCAAAGCGAATGCCACTGATTCAATGGCAGCGCCTCAGTGCACACCTGAACAGCCCAGCCCTCACTGCTCGGGCCACACCGCAGCCCTCACACAGCACTCCCCACTGCCCCACCGGCCTGGAGACCAGGCAGCTGGGCCCAGGCCCTGGACCTACCCTGGCCGCCTACCCCCCCCACACACACACACACCCATGCCGCTTGTGCACTCCTGCTCTGGGCTCTGTTCGGCTTTCTCTTCTCTAACGTGGGCATAGCAGTGCCTGCATAATCACTGTGAACATAAGGTCCCATGTATGAGGCCTGTCTTTGGGGCAGTGGGTGGGTGAGGGGGTGTCCTCTCCTGGAGGAAGGGTCTGACCCCACTCGGGGAGAGGCAGAAGAGGGACAGGTGATGAGGCCTCAGCTCCTTGTGGGAGGCTCTGGGGTGGGGAGGAGGCCAGAACAGAAGTGCTTAGGGAACAAGTGACAGCTTTAGGACACACAAGCCCTGTCGCAGCCTGCCCATGCTGAGAAGCTAAATGCAGAATCTCAAAAGCCCCTGTAGGCACTGTCACTGCCCTGGTCCTGGTCCCTGACTGAGAAAAGGGGAGGACACTTTTCTCAGGACTCTGAGGACACAATGTGTCTCCAGATGAAAGGCGTTGTGCCCACACATGCCACTGTCACTGTGTTGGGGAAAGTTGTCACAGGGGTCCACAAGGAGCCCAGATGGAGAGAGAGCGTTTGTTCACAGGAAGAAATGGAGACAGCAGGTGAGCGGAGGCAGGGTGCTCCTCCAGTCCTCTGACCTCTGTTGGCATTCCCCGTGCTGTTGCCATCATCTGACCCCACTTCCCGTCCCAGCTGGGACTCCCTTGAGGGAAGCAACAGGCCTGATTCCACTATGTCCCCAGGACCTGGTACACAGGAAGACATAGTGTCATATGTTCAGCACAGAGCCTGCTGGTATACAGCTGTGTTGCCTACCATGAAGTTGCCCTGACTCCTGGTGACTAAATGAGTGACGTCCACCATGTCCTGTCCTCATAGGCCTGCTCAGCTCTTCTAGACTCAGCCTGTGGCTTCTTTATGGAGTCAGTCCATCTCATGGTTGGTCTCCCTCTTTTCCTGTTGCCTTCTATTTTCCCAGAATTATTGTCTTTTCCAAAGAACCCTGTCCCCTCATGATGTGCCTGAAGTAGGGCAGCAGCAGTTTGGTCATTTTTGCCTCCAACCATGTTCCAGGCTACACTTGCTCTAGGACCCACTTGTCCATCTTCCCTCGAGGTTCAGGGTCTCTGTAGAGCTCTCCTCCAACACTGTATTTCAGATGAATCAATTTTTTTCCTGTCAGCCTTCTTCACTGTCCAACTTTTGTATCCATATGTAGTCACTAAAAATACGAGAGTATGAAAATTGATAAAAAAAACTCATACAACTCAATAGCAAAAAATAACCCTATTAAAAAATGGGCAGAGGACATGAAGAGACATTTCTCCAAAGGACATACAGATGGCCAACAGGCATATAAAAAATGCTCAACATCACTAATCATTAGAGAAATGCAAATAAAAACCACAATGAAGCACCACCTCACACCTGTCAGAATGGCCATCATCAATAAATCAACAAACAACAAGTGCTGGCGAGGCTGTGGAGAAAAGGGAACCTTGGTGCACTGTTGGTGGGACTGCAGACTGGTGCAGCCACTGTGGAAATCAGTATGGAGGTATCTCAAAAAACTGGAAATGGAACTACCTCATGACCTAACAATTCCACTCCTGGGTATCTATCCAGAGAAACCCAAGACATTAATCCAAAAAAATATATGCACCCCTGTGTTCATTGTAGCGCTATTCACAATAGACAAGAGTTGGAAACAACCGAAATGCCCATCGGTAGACAACTGGATTAAGAAACTGTGGTACATTTATACAATGGAGTATTATTACTCAGCCATAAAGAAGAAGGAAATCATACCGTTTGCAACAACATGGATGGACGTTGAGAATATTATGCTAAGTGAAACAAGTCAGACTGAGAGAGATAAATACTATATGATCTCATTTATATGTGGAATCTAAAGAACAGAATAAATGAGCAAACAAAACAGAAATAGACTCAGAGATAGGAAAAAAACTGGTGGTTGCTAGATGGGAGGGGGGAGGGATGGGGGAGAAGATGAAGGGATTAGAAAGAGCAAATTAGAAGGCACAATATAGTCACAGAGATATGAAATGCAGAGTGGGAAATATAATTAACCGTGTTGTAAAGATTATGTAGGGTGCCAGATGGGCACCGGGCTTACCAAGGGTATCACTTCATAGACTGTGTAGGTGCCTGACTACTGTGCTGTACACCTGAAGTGAAATAATATTGAATGTCAACTATAATCAAATTTATATGGTCACAGGAGGTGGGGTACAGCATAGGGAATAGAGTCAGTGGAATTGTAACAGCTATATACGATGTCAGAGGGGTAGTAGATTGGGGGAGGGGGGTTCTCCCTTTGTAAGGGGTGTAAATGTCTAATTATTATGTTGCTTTGTACACCTGAAACTAATAAAAATAAATAAATAAAATAATTGTGATATAAAATATATATACCCATTAAAAATAATGTTAGACAGGAAAAAATAATAATTAAAAATAAAAATACGAGGTGTGGCTAAGCTTAGTCGGCATCTCTAATACACGTCTTTGCTCTTGGTGATCTTTCCTGATTCTTCCATTGCTGCCCTTCCAAGTCTCAGCCTTCTCGTGATTTCTTGGCTGCTGTCTCCATTTGGATTGATGACTGAACCTAGGGAAGAAATATCTTTAACAATTTCATACGAAGTGCACATTTAGCACTCACAAATGTCAGCATGCCCTCAAGCAGGTCCCCTCAGTGCCTAAGATGGCTGCATCATGTCACTCCCAGACACAGCAGCGTCCATAAGAAGAGGAACAGAGAGCCAAGCTCTCTCTCTTTCCTTCTAAGGACTAAAGACTTCTTTCCCAGAAAGCTCCTTAGCAGACAGCTCCATCACATCCACAGCTGGGGTTGTCTGTCTTGGTTCATGGCTGGTGAGGGCAATAGGACGGTCGTGTCCCTCCCTGCATGGCATTCCTTCAGGCTGGCTGGATGCCAGGATATCGACGCTCTTGACATCTTTCAGATAAAAATAGAAAGATCTCAGCACCTGCCCAGTTGTTTTTCTCTCTGATGATGATGTTTTCTCCCCTTTCCCCATCTTGACTCCTCTGGGGCTGGACAGAGCTGGAGAGAGAATCAGATGCACTGGTGAGTGGTCTGGGCTTTCTTCTCCCCAGAGGTGACCATCATTGTAAAGCACATTTGGGGTTGGCAAATGCACGTGCTGCCAGCAGTAGCCAGATCATCCCCAAATGAGTGCATCAGCAAAACCAGGTGGCACACAGCACAGTTCAGCTTTCTGTCCCCAAAACTAACCAAGCACTTTCCGCTCTCCAAAGGGTGCCAAAGACGCTTTTAGCACCATGGAGCGTTAAAAATATAGTATTGCATATGGATCTTTTTTTCTCCAGAATGCCTAAGTTTGACCAAAAATATTAACTCTCTCTGTCTCTCTCTCTCTCTGTCTCTCTCTCTCTGTCTCCCCTTCTCTCTGTCTCTCTGTCTCTCTCTCTCTCTCTCTCTCTCTCTCTCTCTCTCTCTCTCTCTCTGTGTGTGTGTGTGTGTGTGTGTGTGTGTGTGTGTGTGTGTGTGTGTGTGTGGCATCCTGGCAATGTTACATCTCAAAATCTGATATACCAGCTAGTAGAGAGCCCAGGGCCTGGGGCATCCATGATGGGTGGTGAAGGTCTAGTCTGATGGAAAATGCAAATCATTTCATCTCTCTGGGTCACAGTAGTTCCCTCATTTTCAAAGCAGGTATCTTAATACCTGTCCTGCCCCCACCCAGAGTACCTTCCGCCATTATGCCAGCCCTTGCCTTCCCTGCAAACACACCCTCTTCCGTGTGACTTCGCAATGATTCCCACTCGACACTGAGTATATGTCCCCCTCCTGGGAGCTGGCTGTGGTCATATCACTTGCTCTAAGGGAATGTGGATGGGAGTGACAGTGTGTCAGTTTAGAGCCTGGTCTTGAAGAGACACTGCAAGTTTCCAACACCCTTCTTGTGCTTCTGCCACTGACCATAGTAAGGAAGCCCAGATGGCTGCTGGTCCAATGAGGAGGAAAGACACCTAAAAGGGACCTGAAATGATCCCTGCCCCCATCCCAGATCAACTGGCCTACAGACCTATGACATGGGAAGAAATGATGGTTGTTAAAAACCACCCACTTTGGGGACGGTTTGTTAGGCAGTGTTATTGTGACACTGGGTAACTAATGCAAAGTATGATACGGATGCCCTTCTGTCTGAACCCATTGAAGGCACGTTTTCTGCCACTTGTCACAGAGTCTGATTGGCATCACTGGGCCCTGGGATGGGCCCCCTCCCTTCGGCCTATTCGATCCTGGGCCCTGCTGGGTGCTGTCCCTTCCGTTCATCCTGCTGGGACAGGGCTTCCTGGGAGGTCCTAGCAGAGGCGGGAAGGGTAGTGGGTGCTCAGAGCCCAGGCCAGGCACTCGGGTGGGAGCCTCTGAGGACAAAGGGCACAGGCACACTGTCTGGTGCAGGCCTCACGCCCTCCCGCTCCAGCTCCAGTTTCTTTCTTCTTGGGAGGGGCACTGTCTGCCGCACACTCAAGGCTGCCATGAGGGTTGATGGAAATGTGGTTCAGCAAGACGCTCCATCAATGTGGGTCCCATACCCAAACTAAAACCTTTCCACCCCAGCCTCCTCCTCCACTGCGTCCCTCAGAGTGGGGACCACACAGGAAGGATGTTCTCAAGATGGTTTGTTGAATGAATACTAGAATGGGTGCCCAAGAAGGAGTAAGGGATTGTGGGTTTTCCTCCATCACAGGGCTCTCATTTTCTGGAATGCCCTGAGCTTCAGGCCAGTGGGGAGAAGAGGAGGGCTAGGGAGTCAGGTGGCAGCTGAAACTCTTTAGTTCATTGTACCCCAAATGCCCGTGGGGAGGGGAAGTCTGTCCCAGCCTCCCCTAAGCCACTCCCTCCAGCAGCCTGGACATTTGGAAGCCACCTGGGTCAGGGCCAAGCAGAGGTAACTCTGCAGAGTAGCCACCAGCTCCCATACCAGCCACGGCTTCCTGTGGCTGGTGTGGACCATCGGAAGAGGCCTGGGAGCAGGGTGAGCAATTCATGCATGCATTTACTGCATTGCCCTACGAGGCATGTGCTGAGCATGTCCCAATCTCTAATCTGCTTCATCCTCACAGCCCTATGAGGTACTATGACCATTTACAGACAGGGAAACAGGTACACAAGGATAAGCCACCCTTCTGGCATCACATAGTTGGCAAGTGGCAGAACCAGGATTTGAATCCATGCAGACTACATCAGGGCTTGCTGTTCACACCTGTTACTGCCTCTGGTCACCTGCATCGGGTAAGTGGGGGGTCCACCCTGGAAAGAGAGCTGTGCTGGCAGGGAGACAGGGCCGGTGCCCCCTCCCCTCAGACAGCTCTGCTTCAGGCTGTTCCATGGGCCATTTTTCATAAGGAAAAATTTTAATATAGAAAAGTACAAAGAATGATATGACAACCCTCCCCCATCTTCCACTCAATGTGGGCAACTGTTAGCATGGTCTTTTGGGCTTCTAGGCTATAGCAGTAGTGTTGTTTTTCTTTTTTAAATAGGTAAACAAAAAAAACTACAAATATGACTTAAATGTCATTTAACCTCTGCCCTTCTATCTCTTCCCCTCCCTTCTTAGAGGCAACTACATTTGTAAATTTGCAGCATGTCCTTCCAAAGCAGCGTTGGTTGTTACTAATAAGCATCAGTACATAATATTATTGTTTTGTGTGTACTTTTATGGTTTCACATATCTGTGATCACATTCAGCAGCTTGCTTCTGTGGGGGTTCAGAACATGTCATTCCAAGTATGTTTCTGCAGTATGTGGATTGTTGTACTTATTTATTTATTTATTTATTTATTTATTTATTTATTTATTTATTGTGGGAGGGTTACAGCATTGGGGAATTGGGGAAGGGGAATAGACAAGTTGCTGTCCTTTTGTTCTGTCTAGTTGTGGAGGACGTCACTTCACTGGCCCATGCTGGTATTGTGATCATTGCGCTCTTCCCGGCTAAGGCAGCGGATCACAGCAGCTCATGCCAGCTGCCAGCTGCTCATGCTGGCTGCCGGCCACTCACAGTAGCTCACGCAGCCCACTGCAGCCTATGCTGTCACTGGTGACTCACGGCAGCCCAGCCCCAGGTCGAGTTGTTGTTCACCATATTAGCTGTAGAGGGCAGTGTCACTGGCCCATGTGGGATCTGAACCGGCAGTCCTGCTGCTCAAAGCTCACGCTTCCAAGCCAACTCTTAACCAACAAGCCACTGGGTCAGCCCTGGATTGTTTTGAGCTAAGGGCAATTGCAGATTCAGGCTCAAGAGAAATTTCTACCCCTCCCTTTAACTACCTAGAACTTGAATTAGGGGCCTTGCCCATAATAAGAGATTATCAACAATAATCTCTTTTTGACCCTCCTCTCTATAGGGCAGGGCAAACTTCTATTTACTAAACATCTGCTCTTACCACCAGGCAATGACCCTTTGAAGCCCCAGGGCACCGTACCTCATCCCTAGCTCAGGCTGTCTCATACACCCATGTTCCCTTTCTATCTCTAACCTCTCGTGCATGTGGGTCTCTGACTCTCTTGTGTATGTGGGGTTCCCATACATATGTATGTATTAAGTTTGGTTATTTTCTCTTGCTAATCTGTCTCATGCCTATTTGGTAATTAGACCACCAGAAGAACCTTGAGAGTAGAGGAAAGTTTGTTCCTCCCCCACGTTTTTCTCCTAGGTGTCTTGAACTAGTCCATCATATAGCTTCATTTCAGCTTAATTCTTCATTCCCCAAATGTTGGCAGAAGGTTGTTTCAGATTTTTGCTATACTGAACCATGCTGCAGTGAACGTTTCTGTAACAAGGCTCCATGGGCCTAGGGGCCAGACTTTCTCTAGAGCAGTGGGTCTCAACCTTCCTAATGCCGCGACCCCTTAATACAGTTCCTCATGTTGTGGTGACCCCCAACCATAAAATTATTTTCATTGCTACTCTATAACTGTAATTTTGCTACTGTTATGAATCGTAATGTAAATATCTTTTTGTTTTCTGATGGTCTTAGGCAACCCCTGTGAAAGGGTCGTTCGACCCCCAAAGGGGTCGCGACCCACAGGTTGAGAACCACTGTTCTAGAGTGAAGAGCAAGGAAAGGAGATTCTGGGCAAAGGGCGTGCCCGTCATCGATCTGGCTAGCTGCTGCTAAATTAGTTTCCAGAACATTGTACCATTTTCACTCCCACCATCTGGATATGAGAGATTCTGTTTCCCCTCTCCTTGCTAACACATAATATTTTCAGCCATGTAGTCTCCCTTATCCAAGAGGAATAAATTCCAAGACCCCCAGTGGATGCCTGCAACTCTGGATAGTACTAAACCCTGTATATACTATATTTTTTCCTGTACATATATATACTTCACAGCTTTTCTTTGGCACATCGAATTGCCAACATCACTGCATCACTACGCTTGCACTTCGGGGCCATTATTAAGTAAAAAAAGGGTTACTTTAACACAAGCACTGTGATACTGTGACAGTCAACCTGATAACCTAGATGGCCTAAGTGACTAACAGGTGGGGAGTATGTACAGTATACATTGTGGACACACTGAACAAAGGAGCGAGTCACATAGGTGGGGAGCATGGAGCAGGATGGAGTGAGATTTCATCACACTACTCAGAATGGTGCACAATTTAAAACTTATGAGTTGTTTATTTATGAAATTTTTCATTTAATATTTTTTGAACCATAGTTGACCACAGTTAACTGAAATCATAGAAAGTGAATCTGTGGATAAGGGGGGACTACTGTGTATTTATTTTGTTGGTTTGGTGGGTGACAATGGCATTTTATAAGTTGAATTCAAATTCTTTGATTACTAGTGAAGATGAACTGTTTTGTTTATTTATTGGTCAATCACATTTTCCTCTGTGGATTGTCTGTCCTTCCAAATGTTTACTTTTTTTTTTACTTATTCTTTCGTTATTCCAAAAGAGAGATACAATAAAATACCTATTTATATGCCCAATTTTGCATTTTATGTATCAGTTAGCTGTTGCTGTGTAACAAATACTCTTCCCTTCCCCAAATTTCAGTGACTTAAATCAGCTAACACTCCTTGATTCTCATGAGTGTGGGGGTCAGCTAATCTAGGCTGGGCTCAGCTGGGAGTGGCTCTGCTTCAAGTGTCTCTCATCCTCCTCCCAGGACCAATGGTCAATATCCTTTTCATGGTGACAACCTCAGTGCAAGAGAGCAAGTGGAAACACATACAGCCTCTTGAGCACTAGGCTGGGACTGGCATACTGTCATTTATACATCATTCTACTGAAAAAAACAAGTCATATGTCTGAATCTAGGATCAAAGCTTGGGAAATAGACTCTACCTTTGGTGGGAGGGACTACAAAGTCACAAAGCATAGGGTATGAAAAGAGGGGTGAAGAATCAAGGTCATTAATGCAAATCTATCATGGTTGTCTCTTATTGATCTGTGGCCGCTCTTTATTCAAGAAACACTTTTATATTTTATATATTGATATTTTATCTGAGGTAGTCTGCTCCTGAAATAAAATTTTGCAATTCATTGATCCAGTTCTACTCCCTCATTGTACAGATGGGGAAACTGAGGCCCAGAGATGGAAAGGGATTAGTCCGGGGTCACACCTGAGTAACATACCATGTTCTAGCCCCTTCTTCTGACATTTAATGTCCCCACCTGACCATGCTGGCCACAGCAACTAAGATAGTTCATGCAAATATATCAACAAATGTCTGTGAGCATTTTATTCCATGATTAATTCTCAAGAAGGCACTTTAGATCTACAATTTTACTTGCAAATAAGGAGAGCAATCTCAGTTAGAGAGTGAGAAGAAGGGGGGCCAGCCGAGTGGCTCAGTTGGTTACAAGCTTGCTCAAGAGTGCGAGCTCTGGGCCGGCTGAGTGGCACATTGGTTAAGAGCTGGCTTGGGACGCCAGAGGGCCCTGGTTCGGATCACACATATGAGGGCCAGTGACACTGCCCTCTACAGCTAGGATGCTGAACAACAGCTCATCCTGGAGCTGGGTTGCCATGAAGGCGCCGGCGACAACGTAGGCTGCAGCCCCTGTGGCAGTGGGTTGCCATGGGCTACCGTGTGTAGCCAGCAGCCAGCGTGAGCGGCCAGCAGCCAGCGTGAGCGGCTGTCCAGAAGCCGTCGACTGATCTGCCTCACATGGGAAGAGCACAATGATGGTGCCACGTTGGGCCAGTGAAGCAACATCCTCCACAACTAGACTGAAGAACAAGACAACAGCAACTTGTCTGTTCCCCTTCCCCCAATTCCCCTGTGCTGTTCCCATCCCTCAATTCCCCCAATTCCCCCCCAAAAAATCTTTAAAAATAAAGTGCGAGCTCTGAGCAACAGGGTCGCCAGTTCAATTCCCAACCTGAGCTGCCACTGAGCTGCCAACAGGTAGCAGGGTGGCTCAGCTAAAAAAATAAATAAAAATAAATTTTTTTAAAAAGTGAGAAGAAGGAAGATAGACATACCCAAGACTGTGGGTTTGGCAACCATCTAGTATTTTGTTAAGGTTTGTGTTGTATGGAATTAGCAAATAAAATTCTGTGGAGGATTTCATTAGAAGCCTCATCAGGTGACCATCTTCATCTGGGGAGTATTTACTGAAAGAAAAAGAAAAAAGACAATTGATAAGAACCAGGACAATGGAATCTGCAAGACCCAGTGCTTACCTGCTTTGAGGCATACTTATCCTAGGCAGCAGCCGGCCACCCACTTCCTCTGAGTCCTCCATGGAAGAAAGTAAGTCTGGAGGCAACCAGCATCAGCCAGGGAGCCTGGTAGACAGGGCCCAGGCACCAAGTGGAACTCCTGCCTCTGTGACTTACCAGCAGGTGACCTTGACCTTGGGTAATTTATACCACCTCTCTGAGTCTCAGATATCCTGTCTGCAAAATGTTAGTTATAATAGGATGTCCTCCCTAGGTTTGCTGTGTGTGTTTAATGAGCTCCTGTGTTTAAAGCCCCTAGCATAGTGGTAACCAAACATTTGGTGCTCAGTGAATGTGAACTTTTCTTCTTTCCTTTCCCTGGGTGGTCCAAGGCAGCCAGCCTCACTCTCTTGGGGCCATGACACACACTCTCTGGGAGTCTTTTTATAGCAGTCGTCCTTACTGCTCTCTGGGCCAACTGAGGCAAATCAATAACTGAGTCCAGGCTCATCAACCTGAATGTGATGGGCCAGGTGGGTAACACACCGAGTGAGAGGGGTTGAGGTGGAGCCTGGGGCCCTGGAGTGCTGCCAGGTGGGAACAGAGCCCAGGCGGCCAATCCTTCTGGTTTTCTAGAGACTCCAAAAATCCAGTTTTGGGGGGTAAAACCTTTCACCTTATAAATAGTAGTAATAAAACTCAAGTTTAAAAAAGAAAAAACAACCTGCATGACACAAAGCAAACTAGCCTCCAGTTTTCAATCTCTGAATTTCTTCATAAATGGGAAAATTCTGTGCGTATATCTTCACAGCCTCTTCCTGTGGCCCTGGCAGACATTGTTAATCGCTTCCAGCACTCTTTCCTGCTCAAGCAGGACTCTGCCTCAAAATTCCTTACAATTCAGCATTCCGGGAAGCCACAGTCAGTTAGCTAGTATTAGGCAGAGGATAGGAAGCCCATTGTCAACCCTAATCTACTCCAAGCCCCTCATTTTAATGATGGGAAGGGCTAGTTTTAGCTCACCCATAATCAAAGATGTGAAGGTGTGTTTTTTCTCTGGCAACTTGCCGAGAATGGACATACATAGAAGAAGAGATAGAGGGGTGGCTAAAAGGTGCTGTGTATGCTAGAAAAAGTTATTTATATCCCTTCAGAATTATATGTTTGGACTGAAGCATCTTAAAATGAGAGAGAGCAGGCAACTGTTGCTGCCCCAACTCCTGTACCTACTGCCCGCAGGTACCAGAGGCAGTGGGCGAGGGGATTTGGGCGTGCATGTTAAATGTGTAGGTGTAGTCATTTCATTAAGTTTTCAGGAACCATTGAAATGACATTTCCCATCTGTGTGGGGGAGGGGAATAGGGCTCATGGTCTAAATTAAAGGAAAATTATCAAGGGCTGTTTCTTGGGCACCAGAGTTGGCAGTAGATTCATGTCTACTGCCAAGTCGATAATTTTGTTCCCTAGCCAGAAAAGTTGAGTTGCTGTTATCACCTCTAGGGGATGTTGGCATCCTTTGTCAGGGTTCTGCTTCCCATACATTTATTCTCCAAACATTTATGAGCTCAAGCTATGTGTTGGCAGAGTGGGGGCAGAACGATGAGTCAAATGGGGATTCTCCACGGAGGGGCAGAGAAGGAGACCGACAAGGCTCAAAGCACTTTCTAAGGGATGGAAGGTGCTGGATCCTGGGAGAAGGGACTGTGTTTGTTGGTAGGTTGGAGAATGCTCCTGGGAGGTGAGTCAGAACCAGGCCTGAAACAATGGACATCTCAGTGGAGGGACTGGCTTGAGCTCAAGGTCGGGAACTTCTCGCCTCATGTGGGGACCATGTTGAGGAACGAGGAGGAGTGGGCAATGGCCTGGGTTCGAACCTTCATCCACTTGGAACAAAGTCATGGCATAGTGTGCTATGTGTAAGCTCCTGGGACCCCAGACTAAGGGGTGATGCTAGGTACTGATTCGGGATGGCTTTGGTCACTACATTTAAACCACAGGCTTCCTACAACATCCCCAGGGGCTGTGTGGCTGGGCTGAGATGCTCTGAATTGAGGACAGCCGAAGAGTGGGGGTCAGCCAAATTGATTCTTCTCAATCTACCTGCACTCCTTTAGGTTTCTCACATTTTGAATTACAAAATGAATAAAACCCACTTAATACAATTTCACATAATTTCAGGTTATGGGTGGGTTATTCAATGGATAATTAAAACGTATTTCATCAAGTCATGTCATAAAATATTCGAATTAGTGTATCCTCTTTGTATTTTATCTTGTCAAATGTTTAATATGTCTTATTTTCTATTAATAAAAGTATACCTGTTAACATAGGATGAAAAATTATAGATGTCAACTTAGAAAGGTTGTGGGGGAGTACAGTCTCGTCTAAGATCTGTGAGGGAGCAAACCAAAAGTGGTGAACTTCTGTAGGCAGTGGGGAGCCATGGGTGGTGCCTGAGTGGGAGTGTGGTGGAGGGGCTAGGGGGCTATTCAGGGGCTAAATGTGTGTGTGAGTGGAATCTCCTTAGCGGTAGCCGATAGGATGACTGGTCTGTCCAGGGAGAGTGGATGCGCTGTCTTGGGGGGAAACGGTATCCTCCCTCTCCTCTGCCCATTTGTCCTCTAACCAGGCTCCCCCAGCTTTTAGTCCCACCAGCCCCCTCCCTTCCCCTCAGTGCCCCTCTTGGCCCTGAGCAGGTGCTTCCAGCTCCAAGAGGTTGAGGGCCCAGGAAAGGAGGGGACCAAATACCCGGGCCCAGCCTGCCCACCACAGCTGAGTCCTTAGGGAGCACCCCTGGCAGCCTCCAGGGGCCGCCCTGTCCTAGGCAGTAGAGAGAGAAACATTAGAGGCCCCAGCTGAGCTGAGTGCCTGGGACAGCAGCGCAGCCCTTCTCCAAACCACAGCCCACCTTAGCCCACAGCACACTGTGAGGGTCTATAGGATATGTGAGCAGCCCCTGCCTGACTGCGGACATGTGAGGGACAGACAGGAGTAGGCCCATGGACAGCACTCATCTTTAGGAAATGCCCAGTCACAGCAGGGGGCTCTATCACTGGATCCCTCAATTATGTCTACCCACCCATCAGACCAGTGCTCACTGCACCGGCCATCTCTCCATCCCACCCGCCACACCTCGTCATCTCCTCCCACCCCGGGCGCTGTGCCCTGGAGATGCTCCCCATCAGCCCCTGGCCAACCTGTCTGTCCTTCTGTTTGACTTTTCTCCCTTCTCCCCTACCTGGCTCGTTCATCTGGGGCAGAGGTCTCATCTCTTTTTGAAGTCCCTCTTTTTTCCTCTGCTCTTCCTGAACCCTTCCTCTTCTTCTTTCTTCTGCTCCCTCTCCATGCAATACACTATAGCCTTGCTCCTCAAACTCTGGTCCTCAGGTGAACAGTGTGGGCATCAACTGGGCGCCTGCTAGTAATGCACTATCAGGCCCCACCCCAGCCCTGCTAAATCAGAGTCTGATTTCAACAAGACCCCCAGGTGACCTGTACGCACGTTTCTAATTACAGAATAATCTGAGTTGATTGAAGTAGGAACTGCAGATAAGCAAGAAGAAAAGGAACATCACCTGTAACAATCACCTGATTGTTAACTGTTTTCAGTTTGCTGTTTTCTTCCAAGATTTTCACACACACACACACACACACACACACACACACACACACACACACACACACAAACACTCACTCACAGAATGAGAGTGAGAGCAAGAGAGAGAGTTGGTTTTTCTTACAGAAATGTCAGCAGCTGCAGAGATTTTGTAACCTATGTTCTTCCTGCATGTAAATATATCATGGGCCTCTTGCCATGTCAATAAGTATGGCTCTACATCCATTAGTCATTCATTAATTTATACACCCATTCAACAATTATTGAGTACCTACTATGTGACAGGCACCATGCTTGGATCTGTGTTTATACTGGGGAATAAAACGGATCAATTTCTACATTTGTGGAGCTTACAGTCCAACTGGGGGGATAAGATAAACACCAATACTGGGACCACTGCGAATATGACAGGTTCCTTCCTGGGAGACCCATGTCACAGGGGGATTTGACCTGGTCAGGGAGGAGCCCCAGGAAGGGCTGATTGGGCTGGAGATTTGAAGAGTGATTGGTAGTTAACCAATTAAGGAGGGGAGAGAAGAGTGATCCAGGCAGCTGGAACACTATGTAAGGGCCCCAAGATGGAGGGAATCTGGCCACTGTGATCAGTGGGCAGACAGCAGGGGAAGAATGGTGCAGAGGCAGCTATAGGGCAGGTGGAGGACAGCTGCCTGGCTCAGAGGCAGCAGCAGTCACTAGCCCAGGCCCCAGTGAGTGGGCACTGAGCAGGTCTCCAGTATTTCATGTCAAGGAATCAGCAAAGGTGGGGCAGGAAGAGTGTTGCAGGCTGAAGGAATAGCAGATCCTGAGGTGGGAATGCTGTCGGTGATTGTGAAATAGCAAGGGGGCAGTGTGGCTGAGGTAGGGTCACCAGACTTAGCAAATAAAAATATAGGGCACGCAAGAGAACGTTTTGATGGTTGCCAGATTGAAGGGGAGTTTGGGGTGGTGAAAAGGGGGATGGGATTAAGAAGTACAAATTGGCAGTTATAAAAAAGCAGTCACAGGGATTTAAAACACAGCATAAGGAATATAGTCAATGATATTATAATAACTATGTGTGGTGTCAGATGGGTACTAAACTTATGGGGTGATCACTTCATAAGTTATATAAATATCTAATCACTGTGTTGTACATCTGAAACTAATATAATATTGTATGTCAGCTGTAATTGAAAAATTAAAAAAATTAATCCATTACATGTTAACATTAAAAACATATATAGGACACCAGTTAAATTTCTAAAATTAGAGTTTTAGATAATGATTTTTAGACAGTGAATGATTTTTTAGTATAAGTATACCCCAAATGTTGCACGGGACATACTTATGCTATAAT
>NW_017732332.1:292069-307423 GCF_001890085.2 Hipposideros armiger | reverse complement strand
ACATCACACACATCCATCACAATTCCCCCGACTCCACTCCCACACCACACCCCACATCCCATGACCATACATATATATATATATACATACACACACACACACACACACACACATATTCACCCATAGTCAACATACAATGCTACACAACATCAGCCCCAGGTGCACAGCGCAGCGATCAAGCCTCCCCCCCCATCCACGATGCAAGACACGTGACCACCTGACACCTATTTTCTACTTCCAGCCATCAGAACTCCTCTTCCCAGCAAAGCAACTCTGGGGTGGTGAGCGTGGTGGGAGGGCCCGGAGGGTCTTGCCCCCAACCGGAGAAGCCCCCCCACGGGATCCGCCCTCTCCCGGCTCCGCCCCCCCCATCGGACCTCACGTGGCCTCCTCTCCAAGTCCCTTGCCCAGAGGCCCTGCTCATCCAGGGCCCAGGGAACCCCCGAGGCCGGACATCTTACAAATCATTTGTAATTTTGGAGCGATCCTGGGAGGCAGCCGGCACAGCGCCCGTCCATTCCGCCATCTTACCGGAAGTCTGCTCACCCTATATTTTATCATGGAATCCTAGGCCAGAAAGGGGAAAGGGAGGGAGGAAGTCGGGGGAGATGAGTCAGCAACAGGGCATAGGTTTGGCAGGACTAGGGAGGTGGCTGGATTTTATTCTAAGGGTCATGGTTCACAGGGGCTAAGACCAGACAAGAGTGCTGGGCTGCCCTTAGGAAGTGAGAACATCCCTTACAGAAATGAGAAGAAGGGGGCGGACAGAGGTAGGATGTGAATAATGTTAAAATTAGCACAGCCATGTTCTCTTAATTAGAAATGCATTCAGTGGTACATGAATCTGTAATGGGCCTCCTTGCAGATTTCTGGAAGGGGGAGGACTGGGTCAGCTGTGTAAATTTTCATGAGTGGCTGGGAAAGGGTCCCTGGGGGGAGGCAGGCCATCTTGCTCCCAGGGCAGGCACAGTGGAGAGGTGTGGGTGCAGATCCCTGTGCTGGCACTAAGTAGGTGAATCTCTGTAACCTCCGGCCTGCCTTGCCCTCTGAGCCTCAGTTCCCCCCATGTGTACAGGAGGGACCCTACTCTGGGGGATACAGATGATAGAATCAAGTTCAGGACAGGGTGGGTACTGAGAGAGGAGGGCCAGAGGGAGGTCGTGAACCTGAGCTGCCCCTTGGGAACTATCAGGGCCCAGCGTGTGGGCTCCACTGGCTTCACTCTGTGAAGTGCCTGTTGTATGAATGAGTGAATGAATGAATGAATCAATCAATCAATCAATGGGGGCTCTTCGGCAAACCCCTTCCTTTCTATGGCCAGGGTTGTTTTACGACTTCTGCTAGGTGCTGTTTTGGCGTATCCATACCACATCACATCAAATATATTAAAAGGCACACGCATGCCTCATTAAATTAAATTTATATATGAGAGCTGAACTGAGTTGCAATTGACTAATTGACTAATGTTATGTTCTGCGGACATCTAATTAAACATTTATTCATTTTGACGTGTCGTTGTGTTTTTTCCCTTCCTCCCCCACATCCCATCTCACACATTTTCGGAGGTCCCTGACAGGCTCCTGGCTGCAGAAGCTGTACCCACAGGGTCTAAGGGACAAGGCCTTGTCTTGGGACCTCAGCTTCCCCATCTATACAGGGGAAGGTTGGCAGAGGGGACCCCTACTGTGCATTTCTTTCCCCCCCCTCCCCCCCGGGAGGACTGCTAGAGCTCTCCCTCCTTCAGAATAGTGTCAGGGTGATCACTGTCTCCCTCAGAGGAGGAGGCTGTGCTGAGTGACTGACATGTCACCTCACTGAATTTCATGGCCTCCAACACCCCTCAGCAGTACATAGGCTTGTCCCCTTTCAGAGATTAAAAGGCAACGACTAGGGATGGGGTTTCAGACAAGCCCTGTGGGGCCCTAATGTACCTGAGACAAAGTCCCCAAGGCCGTTTGAGGAGATGAGGACAGAAACACACTAAACAAAATGAAACAACAGGGAGATGAAGGACCCTCCTTTCCCATTTCTGTTTCAATCTTCCAACTATATGGAGGAGAAGGGTTCAGCAACATGCTCATAGGTCCTTAACACTTCTCTAGCACTTGCTAATCTATAAAGAACAGGCCTCAAAACACAATTTAGAATGACCAGTTTCTGACTAGAAATTAAATTTTATTTTATTTTATTTTTTTATTTTATGGTTTACCTTCTAATTATGGCAAGTGGCACAAACTTTCATTTCAGACTAAATGTTTTGGCAAGAAAGCTTTTAAACTAAAGATATTTAGCTTTTAAAAAGTAAAGAAAAAAAATCAAATCTATGTTTAGTGTGTACCCAGTGATGGCACAATTCATGAAGACAGTGTGTGAATGATCAAATTTGGGGTTACATTGGGAATGCGCTGCCATTAACATGCTGTGTGTCCTCAGACAAATTACTCCTCCTCTCTGGGCCCTTTCCCATTTGTAAAAAGAGACTGTTGGCCCAGGCCAACTTCACACTGAAGACTCCTTTCACTGATCATTTTCCCCTTCTTTGGAGAGCAGAGCAAAGCCTTCCATATAGGTCCAGTGGACAGTGGACCAAGGGCCTTTAGAGCAGTCCTGAGTTCTGAAACTCCTGTGAGCACATTGGCTTCAGGAGCTAGGCACTGTGGGTGAGTGGCTTCAGTCCCACCATGGATTGTGTGCAGCTGTTCTCAATCACTGACAGCAGCAACATTGTAGCCAATTATCTGCTTCTGATAGGTGGGAAAATAGAGGAGTGTGCATCCTTCCTGCTTTGCAGAAAGGGGGTGATTGGAAAGGCGACTGCCATCATCAGCCAGCCCAACTGAGTGACGACAAAGTGCTCCTTAGCCATCCAGAGAGAGGGGCCTAATGGCCAGCTCTAAAGAGTAGGGGCATGGAGAGAGCATCAGGACAGGTGAGGTTGAGGTGGGGGAGGTGGCAGGCAGGGGCTCCAACCCCCACGGGGCTCTTGAGATGCTTTACCTCTTGTCAACATGCAGCTGGGCACCATGAGAATCCTCAGAGCCTCTACCTTTATTAGGGGAGTTGAAAACATTAACGTTATTGTGGTTGATCTGTTTGGACTTATTTGGCCATCTTAGTTTGTGTTCTTAATTAATCATGATTTTAATGTGTTACACTTCAAAATTGACCAAATTGTCTTTGTTCCAATTTTTCCCTCTACTGTTTTTGAAAATTTATCTTTTATCTCTATTTTTCTGGTGGCTACTTTAATATTTTTAACACACATATTTATTTTCTAACAGCATTCATTGTTTAACAGTGTCTATATTCCAACTTGGTCCTTTCGGATGCTGCCAGATCCCCAAGGCCAGGACCAGGAAATGAGAAAAGGGGAGGATGCTGTTACGGGCACTCACCACCTGCCGGCACTTTCTGTGTTTCCATACCTCACCTCATTTTATCCTCCCAGCAGCCTGGAAAGGGGGAGTAGTATCGCCGTTTACAGATGAGGAAAGTGATGAAGAATGGCTCAGGGCTTATTAGTAAGTTGGTGGCCAAGTGGGATTTCTGGGTCCTGGCTCTTTCCACCACATTTTGTCTGTCTGTCTGTCTGTAGTGTCCACCATTTTTTGTCTGTACTTCCTCAATAAAGGGTCAGGTAAGCTGGAGAATAAAGACAAAAAGGAATGCCAGGTGCAGTGGTGAAAGTGTGAGGGGAGAGGAGACCCCCTACTTCCTGACAGTGAGGGTTCAGGGTGCCTGGAAGCCTCACAGACCTCTAGGTGTTGCGCCCTCCCACCTCAGGCTCTGGGGAGGATGCCTACACTGATTTGGGCATGAACTAGGAGCTCAAGGACAGCCCCACTCAGTCATTCATTCACCCACTCATTTATTCATTCATCAGATGTTTCCTGAGCCCTTCTCAGTGGCCCGGTCCTGGTCTCAGACACAATCCCAGCCCTCGGAGTCTGGGTCAAAGTGAGAGGATGGTGTGCATAGAGAACATAATACCCTGAGATTATTTGTTCCTTTTCACTTTGCATGTTATGCCTATAGTTTGAAAAGGTCATTCATGTGCATGAAAAACAATATCTGAACTTTACAAAAGGCTATAGAGTCCGACTGCTTTCCACAGCTAAGATGCTGTGACTTTATAAAAAAGTAAAATATACATGAGGAGGTATAAAAAAATCTGGAGGCACCCACTTTTAGCATTATCTGGAGTGTATCCTTCTGGAAATAGTCTATACATATTCAAGCATGTGATTCTACATATTCCTTCATATTTTTACACTTCTAGGAACATCCCATGTCTACTGTTTCATGCCTGACTTTTGTCACTTATTTATCCTTCATCAACCCATAGACTAATGAACTTTCCATGATTCCTCTGAGCCTGTAAGTCAGTTTATTGTGGAATAAATTCCTAAGATTGGACTTATTGCGTCAAAGGGTGTGTGCATGTGAAAGCTGGAGGACACTTTGATTATCTGCATGTCCTGTGAGGAGCTTGTGCTAATTGTCACTGCAGAAGAGACTGAGAATTAGTGCTTATTGCTCCACAGCCCCACCAAACTGGTGAAAACCATCTTTTTATTTTTTTATTTTTTATTTTTAAAGATTTTATTGGGGAATTGGGGGAGGGACTAGCGTTGGGGAATTGGGGAAGGGGAACAGAAAAGTTGCTGTCCTTTTGTTCTTCAGTCTAGTTGTGGAGGACGTTGCTTCACTGGCCCATGTTGGTATTGTGATCATTGTGCTCTTCCCAGCTAAGGCGGATCGGTCTCCAACCAATGGACAGCCGCTCACGGCAGCTCACAGCAGCTCAAGGCAGCTCACGTCCACTACCAGCCGCTCACGCTGGCTGCCTGGCTGCTGGCTACTCACGGTAGCTTACAGCAGCCCACTGCAGCCCCACTGCAGCCTACGCCGTCGCCAGTGACTCACGGCAGCCCAGCTCCAGGTCGAGCTGTTGTTCACCATCTTAGCTGTAGAGGGCGTAGTATCACTGGCCCATGTGGGAATCAAACCAGCAGCCCTGCTGCTCAGAGCTCTAGGCCGGCCTAACCAACGAGCCGCTAGGCCGGCCCAAAAAATATCTTTTTAAAAACAGCAGGAGGAAGAGCCTCAGGAGCCCTAAGGGACCCCCAGTTGAGCTGGGGGAGGCAGGGAGGGCTCCTCGAAGGAGATGCCACGTGGATTGGGTCTTGTAGGATGGGTAGGAGTTTGCCAGTCTGGGGAGTGTGGGGAAGGAGTGTCTGGAAGAAGAAACAGCATGTACAAAAGTGCAAAGGTGCGGTAGCATGTGATGTGTCCAAGGCAAGAGAATGCATAGTGGTGACGTGGAGAGGAGGGAATGTGGGTGCCCAATAACGGGGGGCACTGGTGACTGTGCCTCATGTGCCTTTCTCTTCTGTGCCTCTATGATAAGATATGACAGTAGCCTTTACTTCAGGGTGGAGTAATCAATAAACCAATGGAAATGGTACAGGGTGGGGGTAAACAACACACACAGAGCCTGGAATTCAAGGAATTCAAGTGACTTTGGGCAAATCACTCCAGGCTTTGGTCTCAACTTCCTCATTTGTAGGGTGCAACTAACAATCTATACCCTGGCTTATAGGGAGAGGCCTCTACGTGGGGTGAGGGGGTGAGAGAAAGATGGCTATTGCAGTCCAGGGGCTTAGCAGGCAATCATTGTCCAGGCATGGAGGGTTTCCAGCTCTCACCTGGCTTGTGTCTTCTTGTCACCCACCTCTGGGGTCTTCTGCTTTCTGCCCATGCCCCTTTACAGCATTGTGGTTCTGTATTCTACAGCAAGACTCAATCTACCAAGCAGATGTCAAGCAGCTCCTGGAACTCACTAGGAATGGAAAGATAGAGCAGAAACTCCATGGCAGTGCCCTGGGAATGTAAACATGGTCACAGAAGCACCTGACATCATCACCATCATCATATCGTCAACAAGGGAGGGCATCCAATGGTGCGTGGAAGGTGGGGGGATCATTACAGCTGCCTCCAAGGGGCCCAGGATGTTGGGGTGTCCTAAGGGAAACCCCCTCCCCTCATCCCTCTATCTTCCTGGCTCTGAGTCAGGCCAGGGGGTGGGGGTGGCCAGAGTTGATGGGTGTGCCCTTAAAGTACAATCGTTGTTTACTGATCCCCTGTTGTGCACCTGGTACCGCATAAGCTATGATGACAACATGGCCTCGATGTCTGCCCCTTCCTGTCTCCACACCCTCTGCGAGGTGCCTTTGCAGAGGTGGAGTCTATTCCCCTCCCTTTGGCCTGGCTGGCCTCAGGACTTGCTTTGGCCAACAGAAAGTGGCAGAAGTGGCACTGGCCTAACTCTGCACCTGGGCCTCAGGAAGCCTGTGCCACCCTCTCCTATAGTGGGAATGACCAGTCGGCTGGTTGAGGGCCAGGAGTGTTCTAGGGCCCCAGCACCAGGGACTGGCAGGCTCTGGGAAGCCGGGCTGGAAGCACTGATGCTCCCAGGGCAAGCCTGCGACATGAAGGCTTGAGAGGACGCAGCTAACCTGGGGCACACCGGAATTCACCAAGGGGAGGCAGCCAACATTCACCTCAGACAATTGCAGCCAGGAGGCGCCTGTCCGGGCGGAGCCCCACATTAGATTCTTTGTATGAAATTTCCTGCCCTTAAAATGTTGGCAACTGATACTCGTTGTTTAATGCATTGTCACCTTGGACTGGACAGCCAGCTGCTCCATCTGCAACATTTGTCCTGGCGTCCAGTTGAGTCAGGAGGACTGAGAGCCGTGTGTCAACTACATCTATGGCAATGATTCACACAGCCTTTCCTTCAGCAGAAGCACAGTGCTCTGTGGCTTCTCGGGCCAGGCCTCGGCTTGAGGTTATAGAGAGGTGCACTGAGGTGGGAGGCAGGTAAGGCTGCCCTGACAGTTGCATTGACAACCACAGCCCAGCACGGGGCTCCTAGGAGAGCTGAGCATGCTGAGCATGGATAAGCTGGTCCCCCACCCCTTCACCCCCACCCCCATCGCCGCACTCTGGATTATCCCTGATGGGGACACTAGAAGTAAATGGTCAGTCTTCTTAAATGAAGCTATTCTGCTAGATATTGTGGTGTTTTTCTTTTAATAGTTTTTATTAAGATATAATTAACATATCACACAATTCACCCTTTAAAAGTGTACAATTCAATGACTTTCAGTATATTCACAGAGTTTCCAAGCATCACCACAATCCATTTTGGAACATTTTCCTTACCTTATAGAGAAATATTCACCCTCCAGTCCTACCCACCCAGCCACCTCACCCTCCCAGTCCCAGGCACCACTAAATCAACTTTCTGTCTCTACCACTTTGCCTATTCGGGACATTTCATATACATGGAGCCAAACAATATATAGTCCTTTTTGAATGGCTTCTTTCATTTAGGATAATGTTTTCAAGATCCATCCATGTTGTAGTATGTGTCAGCATTTGATTCCTTTTTATTACCAAATAATATTCATTATATGGACAGCCCACATTTTATTATCTATTGATCAATTGATGGACACTTGTGTTGTTTCCTCTTTTTAGCTAATATGAATAATGCTGCTGTGAACATTTGTGCACAAGTTTTTACATGGATGCGTGGTTTCAACTCTCTTTGCTATATACCTAGGAGTGGAATTTCTGGGTCATATACGAGGTGTGACCCAGAATACAGTGAATGCTGCTGCCGAGTGCCAGCCAACAGAAAGGCAGGGATCTTCAATACGGGAAGCCGTGCATTGAACCTTAGTAACAGTGTGTGACAAGTTTCAACTTGTTCAGTGCCGTCAGTCGGGTGTGAGCTACAGTTGAGAGAAGGTTTTTTTGTTTTTGTTTTTTAGTTGAGCCATCCTGCCCCCTGTTGGCAGCTCAGTGGCAGCTCAGCTCAGGCCGGGCATCGAACCACTGTTGCTCAGAGCTCGCACTCTTGAGCGAGCTCTTAACCAACTGAGCCACACGGATGGCCCGAGAGAAGGTGTGTTTTAAAGTGTGCTGTAAATCATCCTCCATCATGACAACGCTTCATGTCACACATTGCTTCTGGTACGGCAATTTCTGTCAAAAACATCACGGTATCTCCTCATCCACCTTATTCACCAGATCTGGCACTGTGCGACTTCTGGCTCTTCCCCAAAGTCAAAATGATTCAGGACATCGAAGCAGCCACAACAGCACAACTAAAGACACTCACAAAAGCGAACTTCCAGAACTGCTTCAGAAAGTGGCAAGTATGATGGGATAAGTGTGTTCGAAGTGAGGGGGATTAATGGCAATGTGTCTTTTACTGTAATCAATTTTTTAAAAATTTAAACATTCACCATAGTTTTTTATCACACCTCGTAATTTCTGGGTCATATAGTTTTAATGTTTAAATGTTTGAGGAATTGACAGACTATTTTTCCAAAGCAGCTACACCATTTTACATTCCCACAGCAATGTATGAGGGTCCAATTTCTCTATATCCTTGCCAATAGTTATGATTTTCTTATTTATTTATTTATTTATTTGTTTGTTTGTTTGTTTGTTTGTTTGTTTATTTATTACTGGGGAACAGTGTGTTTTTCCAGGACCCATCAGCTCCAAGTCAATTAGTTGTTTCCATCTAGTTATGGCGGGTGCAACTCAGTGGTCCATGTGGGGATCAAACCGGCAACCTTGGTGTTATGAGCACTGCACTCTAACCAACTGAGCTAACCAGCTGCCTCTATTTTCTATATTTTTAATTCTAGCCATCCTAGTGGGTATAAAGTGGTAGCTCACTGTGGTTTTGATGTTCATTTCCCTGATGGCTAATGATGTTAAGCATATTTTCATGTGCTTGTTATATCTTTTTTGGGGAAATATCTATTCAGATTCCTTGCTCATTTTATATTGGGTTATTTATATTTTTAATTATTGAACTATAAAAGTTCTTTAAATATTCTAGATACAAGTCTCTAAACAAATATATAAATTGCAAACACTTTTTTTTTTTAACCATTCAGTGGATTGTCATTTGTTTTTTAACTGGTGTCTTGAAGAGCAAACATTTTTAACATGATGTCCATTTAATCTAGTTTTTCTTTTGTTACTTATGGTTTTGGTGTCATTTATTTGGTGTCATTGTGATTTTAATTTGCATTTCCCTAATGACTAATGATGTTGAATATCTTTTTATGTGCTTATTTGCTTTTTGTATATCATCTTTAGTAAAATATCTGTTCAAATCTTTTGCCCACTTATAATTGGGCTATGTATCTTGTTATTAAGTTTTAAGAGTTCTTTATACATTTTGCACACAGTCCTTTGATGAATGTATGTTTTGCAAATATTTTCTCCCACACTGTAGCTTGCCTTTTCTTTTCTTAACGGTGTCTTTTGAAGAGTAAGTTTTTTATTATGATGAAGTCAAATTTATTGATTTTTTTTTCTTTTAGAGTTCATGCTTTTGGTGTCATACATAAGAAATCTTTGCCAAACTCATGGCCACTAAGACTTTCTATTTTTTTCCCTAGAAGTTTTATATATTTAGCTCCTACATTAAGGTCTACTATCTATTCCAAGTTAACTTTCGTGGATGTTGTGAAGCATGGGTCAATGCTCATTCTTTGGCATGTGGATCTCCTATTGTTCCAGCAATAATTGTTGAAAGATTACCCTTTCCCTCATTAACTTACCTTGGAATCTGTTGAAAATCAATCGACCATATGTGTGTGGGTCTATTTCTGGACTCTTTTCTATTCTTTTGATCTTTATGTCTATCTTTACACCAGTACCACTTGTTTTGATTGCTCTTGCTTTATATTAAGTCTTGAAATCAGGTAGTGTGAGTCTTCTAACTTTGTTCTTCTTCATGTCAATTTGAATGGGACAGCTTTGGTTGAGTGGGACTTGCCTGCATGTTGTATCCCAGGCCCCTGCCCACTGAACGCCAGAGTGTACCCAGTCATTGTGATGATCAAAAATACCCCTCACCATATTTCCAAATGTCCCAATGGGGGGCAGTACCATCCTCCACCACCTGTCCAAAGAGAATCTCTTCTTGAAGGGAACAAGAATCGGATTAGCATCAGTAGCACTAGATGAATAAAGGAAAATGGAGCAAACTCTTCCAGGTTCCAAGGAAATTAATTTTTAACTAGAATTCTATACCCAGCTAAACTGTCAATCAAGTATGAAGAGAAAAATAAATTCTTTCAGATACACAGGGCTCAACGACCTTCCCACACGATGTCTCTAGAAGAATTGCTAGAGAATGTACATGGCAAAATACAAAATGAATCCAAGAAAGAAAATACATAGGATCCGAGAAACTGTGGACACAATCCCGAAGTGTAATGCCAGGAAAACTCTGATGATAACTGTGTAGGAGGCCAAGGAAGCAGCCAGTCCAAATTACAACAGGGCATCAGAGAGCTCTCAGGAGACAGTTTTTAAGAAGAAAAGTGAATATTGTACAGCAAATGGTAATATTGAAAGATAGATGATCTTACTGCAAAGCTGAATATAGATAATAACATTAAAAATTAATAAATGATTATAATATGCTTTGCTTCCCCTGTCTCCTCCTCCAAATTTTTGTTATTTTTATTTTCTTTTGAGTGTATAGTTACATCTTTTTCTCTGCAGTTCAATTTAAACTGCTTGGCTTTGTATTTACATAATTATAATATTGGAAAAGCCAATTATTGGTTTTTCAGAGCTGAGAATTTATCAACATATGAAGTAGGGAGACCTTAACTAGAGTTACAGAACAGCATGTAAATCCCATAAATCGCAACAAAGTGAAAGCAGTGGTATGAAGACAGGGTTGGGAGAGGAAGGTGTCCTGGGCTGCTTCCCAGGGATACATCCTGTGATGGAGGTCTGCATGCAGGAGCTTGACTGAGGACTGCTCTGTGCACCAGTGAAGGAGTGAAGAAGCAAGTTTGGGCAGAGGGAGTTGGGCTGTGGTGCAATCCCAACAGAGGCCTCAGGGGCTCCTATCAGGACCTCTAGTGCTGGGATGATGCTGCAGAGCTGCCCACGCTCAAGCAAGGGGGCTGGGATCTTGTATGAGATCCTGCATGAACCAGTTCTGGATGAGGGCTGCTCCAGGAAGGGAGGACAAAATGTTTGGTGATACAGATGCCATCAGCACAGGGCAATTTCCTAAGAGGAACTTGGCTTCGGCTATGAGCTGTCAGATGCCAATGTCTCTGGTCCATGGAGGGGAGCCTCATCTTGCAGTGGAAGTCTGGTCAGGCACCACAGCATCGGCTGCAGAGTTCCAATTCTTTCACTGTACACTGTGGAATTTAAACAAGAGACAATGTCTGCATTGGACGGCCTAAATATGTTTTGACTGCCTTGTTTTGTCAGCTGTGTTTAGGCACCCTGCTTTACTCCTACCTGTCTGCTTCTCTCACTCTGCCTGTCATTGTTCTTATGTCACTGGCTTATGTGGAGAGACCATAAGAGACACCTAGGTGGCTAAGAGTCAAGAATCCAGTCCTCATCAAAGAGAGAGGTCAGTTATCATATCTGGGGGCCAGGGGTGGGGATCAAAGCCAGGGAGATTCCTGTTTGTGGCAACAGAGCTTGGCGAAAGGCAGATTGTGCTGAACCACCTTCCAAAGTCCTGCCTGGGAGGCAGAGGTATGTAGGCTTTTCAGCCCCACGCTACTGGGAATGCTGGGAGCGAAGAGCTCTCTCTGGCCTGGTGGGAAGCTTTGCTCCCAGCTCTCAGCTTCTCTGGCCCAAAGTCAAAACTCTTCAGCTGACACCACTGTGATTCCTATTAGGTTTACGTGGAATGTCAAACAGGCCAAGCACCTGTTGCGTGCCACTGCAACGCCCTGTCCTTGTCTGCACTGCCATGAGCACTGTGGCCCAGCTCCACGGTCACGGAGTTCTCGCGATGTCAGCCGCAGCGGGAGTGTTTACACCCTGGGAAGTGGCAAACGCTACATGTGGTGCTCTTTCTCTGGTTGTTTAATGCTCACTGGCACACCATGGCACTCCTCCAGGACTAGCCTCACGATGTGAGGGGCTCAGTTCAAAATGAAAATGTGGGGTCCCTTGTCCCAAAATTAAGATTATGAAGATGGCGATGGTAAAGCATTAACCTAAGAGTGTGTTCTGCTGAGCGGCTGCCCAGATCCCTGGCCCACCCATCACGACCCTTCAGTGTTTGTCTCCACTGGAGAACTCCAAGACAGCAGGGCCCTTGTCTATCATGCTTGGTGTCCCCAGAGCCTGGCTCCCATCAATGTTCAGTAACATTTGTTCAGTGAGTGACTAGCTGATGCTCTTTGAGCAGGAGGCCTCCCTTCTCTGGGGGAGGGTGCAGCCTTTATTCTGGAGTGTGCCTCAGTATGTGAGCCGGAAGGCAGGCTGGTATATGTGATCTCACTGCCGGTGGCAGACTTATAACCTCTAGCTGGATTTTGGCTGTAACTAGAACACCCGAGAGTGCTGGGAATGGAGGTCAAGGAAAACCGGTAAGACGGGAGGCAGCAGGCGAGCCTGTGGATGCTCATCCCCTCACTTCTCCCATTGCCTAGGGTGACAGGAACTGGAAGGAGCAGAGAAACGGGTCATAAGACTCACCATCATTCATGCCGCCCAGAGCTTATGCTCTGTGGATATCTCAGCTTGCTTCAGGGGGCCTGGGGGCAGCAGGCCTGGAAGGACAGGGTTCTGCCCAGTCCTGGGGTGTAGGTGTAGTCCCCAGAGGCTGCCACAGCACCTGTATGCCTACTGCCATATTCTGCCCTGTCTTGGCCTGGCTTCTCCTGGGAGGCAGGGATGGAGCCTCCCCAAACCCCTGCCCCAGTCTCCATCACCCGTATGTCTGATGCTTGGAGAGGTGGAACGTCTCAGAGAGAAGGAGGCTATGTGCAGATGGAAATGTGAGGTCAGCTTCAACCTAGAACCGCTGGAAAGGGGTGTCGGGGACAGGCAAATAGGGCTGTGGCCCAGGAGGGGAGGCCCAGTTGCTCCTTCTCCTCACTCAGTCAGCTCCTCTCCCCACCATCCTCACTGACATGTGTCAGGATTTAGAATTGAATTTCCTTCACTCCCAAACACTGGCAGAGGACTCACTTGTGACTCTGGGTTCGGGTCTCCCCCAAAAGTTGAGAGAAGCCTGGGCCATGTCTCTTTTTGGGAGGCTCTGATATATTTATAAAATGAGGATCTATTAGAATAGGGTTGCAAAGATGTTGGTATGTTTAATTGTATAAACTGAAATGACAAACACTTTTACACGCGTGCGCGCACACACACACACACAATAGGATGCCATATAATTGTGCTCTTAACAAGATAATTACAGAACTTATAAAAATATTAATTTCTAGGTCACTATTACTGGTGTAGTAATGAGGGAGAAGTTTAAAATTAAGTGTTAAGAGTTTTAATTCAGCATGATATTTGTTTAACCTCATCCTGATGGAAGAGTCCTTGATGAATTTGAGGACCCCACTAAATGGCCCCACTGCCATTCTCTCCCTCTCCATAGGCCTTGCCCAGGGGACACCCAATAAGGTGTCACCTTGCAGGGCTCATCCTCTCTGGGAGGTGGAGGGATATCAACAAACATGGGTAGGGGATATCAGGTGTCAGCAAAGCCAATATAATGCCTGCTTTAAATGAAGAAAAGCTATACCATTGAAATATGCACTACTACAAAGTGTTAGAAATGTATGAGATGTAGCTAAAGCTTCACCCAGAGGTAAATTTATAGACTTAAAATGTGTTTGCTAGAAAACAAGGAACAATGGAAATATCTAACTCTGCAAGTCAAGAAAATAGAAAAATAACAATTTTAATTTCAAAGAAATTTGGCATATGAAAATTATAGATTTTTTTTAAAGTCAAGAAATAGAAAACATCTATACAGCCTATAAAGTGATCCCATCTAATAAGTCCAGTACCCATCTGGCACCCTACATAATCTTTACATTATTGATTATAGTCCCATACTGTATTTCATATCCCCATGACTACATTGTGACTACCAATTTGTATTTTCTAATCGCTTCACCTGACCACTGCAGTATACACCTGTAGCTGAAGTAGAATTATATTGAATGTCAAATATATATATATATATATATATATATGTGTGTGTGTGTGTGTGTGTGTGTGCGCGTGTATTTATATTTATATTTTAAGAGATGGTTAATGTTGTCCGAGCCGTAGTTTGCAGTTATCAGAAGTGTCTGGACGCTGATGGTAACCACTTTGAGCACCTCTTGTAATTGCAGAAGTCAAAATGTGACTTGTATCCATCTTTTGTTATCAGTATATAACTGAGTATTATCATTTTAATATGGTTTTTCTTTCTTAAAATGTGTATACATTTTTTGGCACCCCTGGTATGTGTATATGTATTCATGGGGTGTAAAGTACAGCATAGGGAATATAGTCAATGGTATTGTAACAGCTATATACGATGTCAGAGGGGTAGTAGACTTGGAGGGGGTTACTACCACTTTGTGAGGGGTGTAAATGTCTATTACATTGCTTTCTACACCTGAACCTAATAAACAATAGTTATTGTAGAACAAAGCTTCTAGTAAAAATTTTCTCAATCTTAAAAAAGAAAACATTACTGTTGAGGAAACTGAAGCTCAAGGCCTCCAAGCCAGTGTCCATGACCAGGGTCATTGTCCTACAAACAAACCAATCAGTTCCCAGGGTGTGAATTTCAGAAGGTGATGCCTGGGCCTTAGCCGCTGGTGCATATGGATGTGTTGGACGTTTCAGGGCCGCTATCTGCTTAGAATGAGGAAGGGCCAGTCTAGAAAACTTGTCTTGTGTGTGTATCTACAAAACAAACCCTCGTTTTAGTAGACTTATATCAGTTACAAATGTCAAAGTCCTTAGGAATTTATCAGCTGCTTTTCTAGTCACACCCCAAGTCTTAGGCTGACAGTATTATGAAGACACATTTCGCCGAATTTCTCTTTTATTAAATTTATGCATCCGAGTGGCTAGGATGGTGGTGATGAGACAACAGTCGCACCCCAGCGAGCCCGGCGTGGGCGCGGGGCAGGAGGGCCATTAGGCGGCGCCGTCCCTCTCTCCCTTTCTCCTTCCTTCCCTCCCTCCGGCTACTCCCGCGCCCGCCGCTGGGAATCCCGCTCCCCCTCGCATCGAAGCCGGCACTTTGCAAACTCTTCGCCTGCCCACCGAGGCCTCAGCTCCGCGCCCTGCCGGGCTCGCCGCGTCCGTGGGGCAGTGGGCTGCACAGCGCCGCAACGCTGGGAGCAGGGTGCGCGGAGGCGCGGGGGGCGGGCACCCGCGGAGGTGGGAGCTGAGGCGGGGCCGCGCCAGCTCCGCGCGGCCGCGCCCCCCGGGCTGAGTCCCGCGCGGCGCGGAGCC
>NW_017732332.1:260849-291879 GCF_001890085.2 Hipposideros armiger | reverse complement strand
CCTGAGGCGCGGCGGGCCGCGGGGCGGGGACCATGGCCAACGCCGCCGAGTCCCCCGGCAAGGCGGCCGAGTACCTGCAGGAGCTGACCCGGATCGTCGCGGCGCAGCAGGAGCTGCTGGCGCGCCGGGGGCGGCGCATCGAGGAGCTGGAGCGCCAAGTGGCGCGGCTGAGCAGCGAGAACGCCGGCCTGCTGGAGCGGCACCGGCGACACCTGGCCGCGTGCGCCCGCCGCCCGGCCCCCGGCCCTGGCCCGCCACCACTCGGCGCCATCCCGGAGCTCGGTGGCCGCCGCGACAAGTGAGCGGGGACCGGGGGCGGCGGGCGTGTCGGGGGCGCGCGAACTTCTTGCGGGGTCGGGGGGGGGCGTTTCCCTCTAAGTCGCCGGGGAGGGTTCCCAGCCGGCGAGCGCCCTGTCCGCCAGGAGACCCCGAGGTGCACCGGGGGACTCCCGACGGGGTCGCTGTCCCGACCTGGGGCTCGATCTCGGGCAATGACTGGGTTCCCTTGGAAAGGGGCTCCATGGCGCTGCCCTGCGCTCCCACCCGCCCGGCTCTCCGTGGATAGACGGCTTGGGACCTGAGAGCTGGGTTGCGAGGTCGGCCTCTCCACTGGGGGCTCTCTGGGACACAGAGCTGGAGCTCTGGGTAGTGGGACCAGAACTCCTGACTCGAGACCCCGGGAGCAGGCGGGTGGGGGCGCAGAAAGCGCAGATCCCGCCCTCGAGCGGGCCTGGGTCGCTCGCAGGTCGCAGTCCCTCCATAAGTGACTCTGAGCTGCCTCCAGCCCCGGACGCTCCAAGCCCTACTCCCTCTGGACACCTCTGTGTCTTCTTTGGCGACTCCGGGTTAATTAATACCCCTCCCGCCTCACTCCGGAATTACCCCGGGCTATTTCGGACCAAGGATTAAGTAGGGACGGGATGGGGCAGGACTGCCCAGCTGCGCGGGTCCCGGCGTCCCGGCAAACTCGCACCGGTGGGACGGCTGGCTGCCGGTTTGCCTCCCGTGGGTGTCGAAAACGGGTGCGCGGCCTCTCGCCGCAGAGGTCCGGGCGCCCATCTGCGGAAAGGAAGGGAGCACTGGGGGGGGGGGGCGGGGAAGCTTCGGGTGATGATGGGGGTAGGCTTCCTGCGTGCTCTGTGCCCTGTTTATCCACTCTGTCCTGTGTCTTTGGGGCCTCCTGGACCACACTCCATGGTGCAGACTGGAGTGGAGAAGAAAAACACTGTGTATGTGTTGAGCGGGTGGGGAGGGGAGTGGTTGTGGTCGGAAACTTCAGGAAAGGTTTTCTGGGAGGCTGGGGATGGGCTGAAATGGTGGGGGAGGAGTTAATTCTCATCCAAAACTCATGCTGGTGGTGGAGGGGCTCCTGATTCCCAGGAGTCCAGGTAAGGTCATCTGAGATCCCATGTCTTCCCCATCCCAGGTGGGGCTGTGCCAGGCTGTGGTCATGGGAGAGAGGGCCCCTGCCTGCTAACCTGCTTCCTGCCCAGGTTCTGGGCAGTGTTCCTGGGCTCTGGTGGGCTCGGAGGAGATCTGTGAGGATGGGGTCAGGGTGTGGATGAGGCTCCTGGCTCTGTGCCTGGCAGTCCCCACTCCTGCCCCCCCCCCCCCCCCCGCCCCCAACCTAAAAAAAATTGCTTTGTGTTTATCCTGGGACAGAGGAGTGAGGCGTGTGGATAGTTCCTCTCTGGTGTCACTGAAAGAAGAGACTCGCCCCTGCCTCCATGTGCTCTGCCTCTGGCTTCTCTGAGACCCCCTGCATCACTGGGTCCCTCCCACAGTGGTTGTGGGTCACCTGGTGCTACTTGCATGGGCCTAAGCACTTATTTATCAGGCAAGGACTAAAGAAAATCTGGGGCTGCCAGGTGAAGTCCTCAGTAGCTGACGGAGGTGACACACCAGGGCAGGGACGCGAGCCGTGCTTTCATAGGAAACAGTGACACAAGCTGTTGGCAATGCCTCACAGCACTGTCCCAGGGGATATATTCTTTTTTTTCCCCTTCAAAGTCACCTCTAGTAACAAAGTGTGGGGATGGGAAGGTTCTGAGAGGCAGTGAGTCCTGCGTGCTGTGGGGAATCCCCACAGTGTAGTGTCCTGGCGATGGCCTTGGCTGCAGGATTTGTTTCACAAGTTCCCAGCTCTGTGTCAGCCTGGCTTCCTTTCATCGAGACACAGCCAGAGCCCATGATAGCATCCCCGTTAAGAAAACTGGTGACAACACAGCACCTGACCCAAGTTGTAGAGCAGGGTAGCTTATCAAACTTGAATGTGCAGACCAAGTAGTGTACCTGGGAATCGGGCTAAAATGCAGATTCTGACCAGTAGGTCTGGGGTGGGCTGGAGAGCCTGCACTGCTCACAGGCTCCTGCGAGATGCGACCATGCTGGCCCCGGACCACCAGTGTATTAGGAGAACTGTGGGTTCCCTCAAGGCAGAGCACGCCAGGCCCATCTTTCCGCACCCACTCCATTTCCCTTCACAGGAGACTCGTGTGGGGGCCGATGGGGTCTGGTCCCTGGCGCCTGGGGCGAATGAGCTGAGGGTTGCTTTTCCATACCTGGACTGGAGGTGCTCACTGCCCATCTTGAAAGAAGATGATTTATGCCTAAGGAGCATGGGACAAGCCACTCCCTGAGAGCAGTCCTTTTTTAAGTGCCTTGTAGTATGCAGAGCCATTAGTGATGTGCTTGGAGACATGAAAGGAAGAGCAAAGAAGAGAGAGAAAGCATAAACAGCTCTGCATGGAGAAAGGGACACACAGGCAGACAAAGTTGGGTCTGATGGCCGGCTCTGCACTTGCCAGCCTGTGATGATCTCTTAGCCTCGGGTTTTTGTAAATGCTCATAAAACTGGGATGACCATAGCTACCTCCCATACGTTTGCTGAGGATTAAATGAAGTTAAGGGGTTTTGAGGAGACTGGCACACAGTAGGTGCTTAATGCATTTCAGATTCTTCCCTTGTCAATCACTTTGTCATTTCCTTTGGGCCAACTGAGCACAGGCAGGAGGTGAGTGAACTTCCTGACAACCTTGTGAGACCTAGGGTGGTGGCGGGGGAGCAGTGCAGGGGACTTGGAGTGGGGAACTTGGCATCATGAAGAACCGCTGTCCAGAAGTGGGCTGGGGTTGCGGTTGATCACCCGTGATTGAGACAAGAACATCTGTGTGTGAGCTTCCCAAGGCCACAGGCAGTACAAGGCCATAGCATCAGGGTCACTTCCTGTTGGGGGACTCAGCTCCACTTCCCCCATGCTGGAGAGCCCACCAGCAGGCACTGCCAGTGCCCTCTCTGAGGCCCCCTGCCTGCACACAGGGGTTCTTGTAGGTCAGGGTCCAGCAAGCATGTCAGGCTGAGCCAGGCCTGGCTTTCCTTTTCCTAAGCAGCCTTACTGCTCCAGCTTGAGTCAGGAGCCTCCTGCCCGCTGCCGCCACTGGACAGGATGCCCTGAATACTGGAAGCTGCAGGGTCCTGCTGGGGCAGAGAGAAGTGCAACTGAAGAGGCTCACACTGGGACAACAGCCATCTTGGTACCACCTCACCCAGCCGTCCTTGGGGTGCATTACTGAGCATGGTGGAAATGTTTAAGCCCAGATATCTCTCAACGCTGTCTCAGAAAGTCCTCTTTCAACCACCACTGAAAGATACCATGAGTTTCTCAGCTTTGGGGAAAACAGGATAATAACAGGAAAGAAATAGGATGCCTTTGATTACATTGGGTTATTCCTTTTTTTTTTTTTCTGACATCAGAATTCCTTTCCAGTGTTTAGTGGGTTACATTCTAATGCTGTTTCTAGAACTGCCCCCCTCCCACTGGGGGTTCAGGAACATGATAGGTGCTCAATAGGTATTTGTTAAGTGGATGAAAGCAGGGGGAATTGATTGATTAGGACCACTGTGTTTTCCTTTAGAAGGTCAGCTTGAGCTTTAGTAGGTGCAGCTGGTATTGACGAACATACAGACCCAGAGAGGGGGTGAACACCCACTGAGGGCATCCTGTGTGCCAGCCCTGCTCCAGGTGTTTACACTGATCAGCTCATTTCATGGCCACATCATTTGTTCGAGGCAGGAACAGCTGCCACTCTGATTTTACAGATGTGGAAACTGAAGCTCAGAGAGGTTGTCGACTTGCATAAGCTCTCTCACCTGACTAGTGGTGGAGGCAGGAGTGGGACTCAGGTGGTCGGTCTGCAGGTCCCCTGCTGTCCCGCACCCACCACCTACCCTTCATTCTGAGGAGTGATCAGACGACCCCCTGGCATCCTGCCTGACTCTCAGCTTCTCGTGCTGGCGGAATCTCACCATGCATAGTTTTTGTCTTGTCATGTGGGATCTTGTCACTGAAGCCAGGCCCTCAGTGTCACATGAGGTAGCAATGTGGTGGGGGCAAGGATTGAAGGAGGTGATCCCTTCTAGCCTTTGATCCTCTGAAGTTCCCGGCAGAAGTAAACATTGGTCTGAAGAAGCTGTAGAGAGGGCTCTGTGGAGCAGCCTCCCTCCCTCGTTCTCACCCCCTCCAGCCCTCAAATGCTGTCATATCACTCGGAAAGGACATTTTTTTAAAGCTGCGCGTTGGTGACTCACTCTGGGGAGGTTTCCAGTGGCATTCAGTCTCTGTTGACTTACCAAATAAGCTCTCTTCCTGGGTCTGTGGTGACATTAACCATGACAGCTGTGCTCCAGTTTGGAGGGAAGCTCAAGGATAGCCAGGAAGAGGGGGCGGCCAGAAGTGAGGGCACAAGAAGCTGTTCTTGGGGGGGTCCTGGCAAGGCGCCCCAGAAAGCATGCTATTCTTCAGAGTCGCTGGGAAGTACCAAACCCGGGGGCCAGGGTCTGAAGGCCTGAGAGCTTTTATGTCCCCGTCCCCTTGTTCACTCTTAGCAAAGAGTGGGGGCTGTGAGCAGTCCAGGGGACACTGATCTGTGAGGCTGGAGGAGAGTGTGGAAAAGGGAGATACTATGTTCACGTTTTCATGAAACAATGTTCTTGTTCTCTCAGCCAAGATACAGCCGAATAGCCAATGCCTGGAAGATGTCCCTTAGCCAGAAAGGAGCTGCAACAAGCTCTTGGAGGCTTGTCCTGCTCAGACAAAATGTATTCAGCTCTAGGGGACAGGGTGAGTGTTTCTTAGTTTTCCAGCACGTGGTAGAGTCACAGAAAGATGAGAGTATCTCTCTGAAGCTTTCTCCCAGCCATCTGACAAGCGAAGCAAATTATTATTTTACAATGTGGAAAATAAATCATGAAATGTTTCTTTATCTAGCTCCAGTTGAGAAAAATGGAGCAGCACAGTGTGTGAAGTCGTGGACACCTGCTCTTGTTTCTGATATAACATTGTTGCTCTGCCTTCTGGGTCCAGGCTTTGTGCTGTGGTGAAGGGCAGTGTGAGTGTTTGCACAGGATGAGGGTCCTGGAGTCTTGAGTTTGGGGCATCAGCATTTTTTGTCAGCTGGGTGGCCATCAGCTGTTTTGTCAATGACATTGTTTTGACAGCTAATCCTGTTTTCTCTTTTTTGTTTTCTGACTTTTAAAGAAAAAAGGAATGCCTTTCCTATGTTGGGAAGGGCACCATTCAGGGTAAGTGCCATCTGTATAACTGCCATAGAACAGAAGAAAAAACACACAGACAAGCCAGGAGTCCCACAAGAACTGGGGTAGGAGAAAGTGACCTGACCTAATGAAAACGAGAAGCTACAGGTGAGGCCATGAAGCAGCCCAGGGCTTGGGAATTCTGTGGGCTTCGAATTTGCCACCTCCACTCAGTGTAGACTGGGCCAGGCTGCAGCTGAGACAGTCCCAACTGTGAACCAGGTTTAGCTGAGTGACAACACTGATAGGAATTCCAGGCCTTTGGGGTTTGACTCCTGCCCTTCTCTGCAGGGCTGGTGTTTTGACGGGACATGCCAGACCAGTTACCACAAAATGCTAAGGGCTTCTGTTTTGATTGGTGAAGAGTTACAGCCTTGAGTTTTCCAAATGCCTTTCTCCATCCCAGCTACACTGGCCTTGCTCTAGGGACCCCTCGGGCTACCCGATGACGGACACCTGAGCAGTTAAGTCCTGCCTGAGCAGCGGGTCTGTGGGGTTCCCATCATGCCTCAACTTTCTCCCAGCAGTGTGGACTTCACACATAAGGCCAGGCGTCACCCTTAGCTCCCCGAGGCCAAGCTTCTTGTGTGGAAATGGCGGGGGTGGGGGGGCTGCTTCCACTCAGGAAGAGCAGTTGCAGATGGAGGAATTGTATAGGATGCCTGGCATTGTAGGACGAATTAAGTGGTAGCTGCAGGGGAGACATGGCTGGGGTATTAAGAATGCTTTTGAGGACTGTTTTTCCCCAATACTTTAGTATAAAAATTTTCAAACGTATGGAAAAGTTGAACTGTACAAGGCAGAATATCCCCCGGGTTCGACAATGAAGATTTTGCAATGCGTGCTTTATTGCATGCCCATCCGTGGTTGAGGGTTTGTGGGACCATGTCAGTGGGAGAGTGAACATTCACGGAGCCCCTTCGTTCCCAAGAGCCAGACTGAACACTGCATACACACTGTCTGCACGTCCTTCTATTCACCTTCTATTCAGACTCACCCCTGAATGTTGTCCCTGATCAGGCAGCTCCTTATTGCCTCTACTTGCAAACATGTGACAAGATCATAGACCCACACATAGCAGGCTTCAGAGATAATTGGGCCGGGATGGGAAGTGGGGTCAAGTAGTGTAGAGCCCAGAGCAGGGAGAAGAAGGCCACCCTCAGGCATCAGCAGAGGCTTCCTGGAGGAGGTGACATTTGAGCCAGGGCTTGAAGAACAAGAGGAGGATGGTATCAAGGCAGGTGAAACAGCACATGTGGAAGGCCCTTGAGGCAAGAGGCATGTGGCGTATTTGGGGTGGGAGGTACTGTCGTGGTCATGCGAGGCCTGCGAGCAGGGATGATTGGGCTAGGTGAGGTCCAGACAGGCACGGACCAGCCTGGGGTGCTTGCTGAGAACCCAGATTTCAGCCTGGGGCACAGGTGGTGGACAAGACTGGCTCACCTCTCTGAAGCTGTGCTTTGAGCCCTGATTGTGAGATGCTAGGCTCTCCCTCTGGGAGGGGGCAAGATTCACAAAGGAGCAGGACAGAAATCCTGATTTTTTTTGTACTTAACATTAGAACACTTTGATTATTACTAAAACACAATGATAACTGAACCTGCTCCAGGTGCCATGTGCTGAGCACACACTGCTCAGTATCTCCATTGATACCTTAACCCTGTGACAGTTGTGAGCTGTTACCCATTTTGCAGATAGGAAGACTGAGGCTCAGAGAGGTTAGCATTTGCCCATGGTCCCCTAGTGGCAGAGGTGGGATTTGCACCCAGGTCTGTCTGCCTCCAGAGCCCATGAAGTTCCGCATCACACTGTGCTGCTTCCAAGCTGTTTTTTTGTGTTGTGTCAACGTTTCGCGAAACTTTTGGAGCTGTTTTCAGGTGTGGTGTGGTCAGCTCACCTAGACTTTTGGCTTCAGGAGCCAGAATTAACTTTAGCACCGTCACCCACTCAGGCAAAGCTATGGCTTTTCCCTTTAAGCATCAGACTTGGCCTCTCACCTGCTGTGGTCACCTTGGAGAAGTTATTTTACCACCAGAAACCCGAGTCCTTTTTCGGCACATGGTGGAGAGTTGTGGCTAGTAGGTGCACATGTGCAAGGGAGAGACTCCTGAGGAATCAAGCCCCCAGCCAGTGCCAGGTGTCCCACTTGAGTTGGCCCCATTTCCCAACCCCAAACAGGGGAGCCTTTTCTAGCCATCTAGAAAGTTGTCAGTGCAGCACCCCTGGCCTTCCGACAGGTGTTCACTTGCCGGGACACACTGGGACCCATGGTCATTTGGGAGCACTGGCGTTGTGGCCCTCTCTGGTCTGTCCTGCTGGCTGTGTGAGTGGCCTGTTTGGGAGGCAGGATCTCTGGAGGGTGTTGTGCAGAGGAGGGCTGTGGTTGCACTAAGGTGTGGACAGGACACCTGGCTCCGGGCAGGTGGGGACCAGTGAGTAGCAGGTTGTAGATGCTGCAGGACCTTGGCCCCGAAGGTGTGAGGGAAGGCAGCAAGGAGCAAATGGGTTTTGGGTAAAAGGAACAGGTCCTGCCCAGTCTTTCCCCAAAGAAGCGCCTGTTCGGATGGGAAGGAGAGATCATTGCTTAGTCCGCGGGAAGGCTGCATATGGCAGAGTGCTATCAGTGTTGTTGCCGAGGGTATTTCCTGGACTGGTGAGTGAGTGGGAGCTGGGCCTGCCTCCAGCTCCTCCCACTTACCCTGGGGGGTTGGGGGAGCAGCCCAAGCAGGGATGCTCACTCCCCCAGGGAGGCTGGGGGCTTTGCATGGTTCCTGGTCGGGGTACACACACATTCGGTATGTGGACAGGGACAGTGGTCAGGACACGAACTCTGGGGCCAGGATACTCCCTCCACTGAGTCCCTGCCCTGTCACCTCTGGCCAGTTACCTAGCCTCTCTGTGCCTCAGTTTTCTTACCTATAAAATATCACTTCTCTCATAGAGGGGTTGTGAGAATTAAATCCTTAATATATATAAATACAGAGTACCCCCTCATTCTTCCCAACATTTATCACTGTCCCCTCTTTCTAGGCTGAACAGAAATTTGATGGTAGAGAAAAGTCATGGGACTTAGATGTCTTGGGTTTTGGCAGATACCTGTTATCTATCTACCCACTCATCCTTCTGCTCATCTGATGTAGGTGGTTTTGAATCCAACCTTTTGTAAGACGTGCCATCATAATCTCTTTAACTTTCAGTTACAGCCTCTCCACATGTATTACAGTTGTGGAGACTTCATGCTATTAAAACACAATGGAGGATTCCCCACAAAAAAGCAGAGGCATCTGGAATATTCTTCCCTCCTCCCCAGCCCATTACATGCTCAGATCTCTGTCTAGACTTCTTTGAGGCTTTGCTTTCACCCAACTCAGCAGTTCTCAAACTTCGAGGGGTGTAAAGAACCTCTGTCTAAGGGGACGCTCAGGGTGACTGACCACCCCGTTCGGCTCTCACCTACAGGCTGCCCTGCACTCTCTCTCTCACACCTACTGTGAACCAGGCACCGGCCCAAGGACTCCGTCATGCCACTGTCCTGGGGCCTTACCACCACCAGCTTCCCCTTATTTAACAGATGACTGCAGGGCTACACTGAGGACCGAGTTAAATAGTGGGAGCGAAGGCATTTTGAAAGTCTTAACCCATTGTATGAGTGACTGCCTCCTGACCCAGAGATGAAATGTAAGGGATTATTATTTCCACTTTCCATTGACAATGAGTAATAATAACTGTGATGGCTGACTAGTTTATTGTAAATGCTTGGCACAACTCTGTGAGGTCGGTACCATTATTATCCCCATTGTACAGATGGGGAAACAGAGACACAGACAGGAGAGGGTGGTGGGGAAGGTCATGGTCTGAGCAAGGATGAGCTAAGCACATTCCCATGAAAGCTGTCATCTAGACATTTTTGGGGACTCTTTAAATTTTAGTCCATGTGTCTAGAGAATATACTTTGTATGATTACAAATGTATTGACACTCATTTTAAGGTCTAAAATATGACCTATCCTGGAGAATGTTCCCAGGACACTTGATAAGAATGTGTATTTGCTGTTCTTGGTGGAGTGTTCTGTACACATCTGTTAGGTCTGCTTGGTTTACAGTGTTGTTCAAGGCCTCTGTTTCATTGTTGATCTTCTGTCTAGTTCTGTCCATTGAAAGTGGGGTATTGATGTCTCTAGTTAATATTGTTGAATTGTCTACATCTCCTTTTATCTCTGTCAATTTTTGCTTCATATATTTTAGGGTTCTGTTGCTTGGTGCATATATATTATAATTATTATGTCTTCTTGAAGGATTGACCCTTTTATCCTAATAAAATATCCTTCTTTGTCTCTAGTAACGATTTTTGTCTTAAAATTTATTTTGTCTGATATTAGTATAGCCTCTAACTCTCTTTTAGTTATTATTTGCATGACATACTGTTTTTTTATCCTTTTATTGTCTACCTCTTTGTGTCTTTGAATCTAAAGTGAGTTTCTTGTAGGCAGCATATAGTTTGCTAATATGTATTTTTTATTCATTCTACCAGTCTCTGCATTTTGATTAGAGTGTTTAATCTACTTATATTTGATACAATTGTTAATAAGGTAGGATTTATATCTTCAATTTTGTTATTTATTTTCAATATGTCTAATGTCTTTTTTCTTCCTCTATTCCTCCCTTACTACCTTCTTTTGTGTTAAATAGATATTTTCTAGTGCAACATTTTTGTTCCCTTGTATTTTTAGTATACAGGGGACTTTTTAGAGTATAATAACACCTGTCCAAGAAGCAGATAATTCCACATATATTCTCCTTACCCAAAGAAAATGAAGGCAGGAGCAGGAGCTGGACAGGAGAATGTTGGCAGTGGAGCCCAGAAGTGACCAGCCCCAGGGAAGAAAGCTGCCAAACAGGAAGACAGATGCATGGGTATGAACCTAGATAAGCTGGGCGGGTGTTGAGGAACCCGCCCAGAAGCTCCCTTGGGGACAAGGAGAATGAATGAGTTATTTGTCTTTGCTGTTCCTATAAGGGGCCCTACCTCAGGGTAGGTTTTAATGAATATGAGGTCAGACAATTAAGTTCATGAACTCATCCTAGAAAAAGTGTTACATATCTCATGGGTGAATATCATTGTCACCTTCAAAGTGATCCTCTTGGGAAGCTATCCACCATCGCCAGTGCTTAGTCCACCCTTCAAAGCAATTTTGGAACTCTTTTTCTGGAATGGCCCTCAGAGCTGTCGTGGTATTACCCTTGATGTCCTGAATGTCATCAAAATGTCTTCCTTTCAATATTTCCTTTATCTTCGGGTACAGAAAGAAGTCATTGGGGGCCAGATCAGGTGAGTAGGGAGGGTGTTCCAATACATTTATTTGTTTACTGGCTAAAAACTCCTTCACAGACCGTGCCATGTGAGCTGGTGCATTGTCGTGATGCAAGAGGTAAGAATTGTTGGCGAAAAGGTCAGGTCGTCTAACTTTTTCATGCAGCCTTTTCAGCACTTCCAAATAATAAACTTGGTTAAGTGTTTGTCCAGTTGGTAAATCCATAATGAATAATCCCTCTGACATCAAAAAAAGTTTAGCAACATTGTTGCAACAAGTTTGGGAACTTAATGTCAGACCTGTATGTGTTGAATGAATGAATGACTCAATCTATCAATCACTCTAAATGCTCTGATTATCTGTGTCTGTATAACAAAATTTAGAAGCTTAAAACAACCACCCTTTTATCATATCTCAAGATTCTGCAGATCAGGGGTCTGGCCCAGCTTCACTGGTTGGGTCTTCTGTTCTCTGTGTTGTCAATGGAAGTCTCTCAGTAGTATTCAAATAGTGGATAGGCTGGTCTGGATGGTCCGAAATGACTTCATGCACATATCTGGGAACTTATGGGTATGTCTGGAAGGCTGGGCTTAGCTGGGACTGCCGATTGGAGTGTCTACATGTAGCCCCTCCAGCATGGGGGCCTCAGGGGTGCTGGCTTCTTACGTGGTGGACTGGGGACCCCAGAACGAGTGATGTAAAAGGCCCAGTGGGAGATGTGAGGTTTCTTGTGACTAGACCTTGGGAGTTTCAGAGGTCACTTCTGCCGCATCCTACTGGTCAAGCAGCTCCCAAGACCAGGTTCAAGGGGAGAGAATTAGACTCCACTCTCACTGGGAGGAGGCACCAGGATTTGCAGTAATCCACTGCATCAGGCTTGCTCAGGCCATGTCCCCCACCTGTCTCATGCATGGCTTGCCCACAGGTGGGGCCCAGTCTTTGCCTCCCTCTCTCTGTGTGGAACGTAGCAGCCTGCCTTGCCCCTTTGTGGTGACCTCTTGTGTCTATGTTGGTTATTTTCAGTGGGTGGCTGTTTGTCCGAAGGGCCTTCTCATCCCACAGGTCATTAGGAGACCAGCACTGTGGAGCTGGGAACGCTTCCAGGCCTGCGACCTCACCGGGGACTGGGTTGGGGGAACCGGAGCTGGCCAGAATCCCCCACCCACTTACTCAGGGAATGCATGCCCACTCTCAACAGCCCCCTCACTCTGAGCTGTATTTTTAACTCCTGCCACATGGCGAAGCAGCCGAAACATCCAGGGAGGAAAAGAGAGTCTGGAGGAAACATGGCCACTAATGCGTTTTTGATAACCGCAGTGGCTAAGAGCAGAGAGCTGTTCATTTCCACCTCCTCTTTCAACACTGTGGGCAGTATGCGCAGTATGCTGCCTGGGGGAGGCACCTGTCGTTCGGGAGGGGTGGTATCCCCTTCCTGCCAGGAGACCTCGGGTGATCCCTGGGAGCGCAGCGCCACCGTGCTGTGTGGAGGAGGTAAGGGCAGTGTGCTGAGCCCCCGCCTACCACGTGGGGGCAAGCAGGAGGCGCAGACCATCTTCCCGCTTTTCATTTCTTCCCCTCTCCAGTTCACCTTGGCCACAGACACGGTTATTTCCATGGAGGCACTTTCTTGCTCAGAAACACGCCTTGGGTAGGTGGCCAGGTGGCTGCAATTGCTCTGCACTGCCACTCACTGCAGACACGCGCTGTTTCCACACTGGTGCCTTTGCTCACGCTGTTCCCTCTGCCTGGAATGCCCTTCCCACCACTCCATTCTTGACTCTAGGAACCCCACATTTCCTGGAAGGCCTGGCTTCCATCTCAGAACTTTTCATTATTTCGATACACGTTAGAATAAGCCTTCTCTTTATGTTATGTTCCCATCTGACTTTCCATGACTGTGCCATGTCCAGATGCTAGCCTGGGCATCTCTGGGGCAGACAGCAGCCAAATCCCACTTACCTTCGATGCCTTCCCAGCAAACTACTTACATTTAAAAATGACATATTTTAAATAATTCCATGACTGTTACTTGGTTATAAGTCCTGAGCTCCCAACATGGAGTGTGCACACCCCTGGCAGTGAACAGCACAATACTTTGAGGTACAGAAAAAAAATGTTGGAACTTCTGTTTCCATTGATTACTTCATTTCATCCTCAGTGTCTTTTTGGTGGACTCTTGCGATATGCATGACATTAGTGCAGTTGTGCCTGCAGGTAATTAGTAAATGGTTATCAATACCTTTATTGTGCATTGCGTGTCCTGTTCTTCTGGCAGGGACATCTCATCCAAGAGCGTAGTGGCCCATGCCCTCGACTGCACTGATTTTTCACTGTTTTTCTCCTCTAGGCAGCGGCTTCCCTGGCATGGGGGGGTCTCCGCTGTGAGATTGGCTGAGATAAGCATTTATTGAGCCCTTGCTGTGTGCTACCTGACCCTTTTTTCCACATGGTCTCACTTTCTAGATGAGGGACCTGAAGCTCAGAGAGGTAAAGTGTTTTGCTGACAGTTGCACAGCTAGTAAATGGCAGGGCCAGACATGAACCCTGACACTGAAATCAGTGCCTTTATCGTTCTGGTGTGTGTCTGGTGGTCCTGAGCCCTGTTCTGGCCAAGCTCTTAGGCTCTGCCTGTGGGTGGTCTCAGCAGCTGGCCTCCTCTGTTTCTGTGGCTTATGGGGAGGATGGTCCTGCTAGCAGTAGTCTGGACGTGGCATGCAAAGGCTTCTCACGGACAGGAGCCTACAAGCCCCTTCTCTGTCTCTGCTCAGGAACCGGAACGCTCCAGGCCAGGAGGAGAGGATGTGAATGGATCTGGAGGACAGTGGCCCAGCAGAAAGGTTCTCTTGTTTAAGAAACGTAGACTCCGTTCCCTGAAGGCACATGGTGTCATGGGGTAGGGGGAGCCGATTCATCACCATCTTCCCGAGTTTTCACTCATCAGATAGCAAGAGTCCTGACCCCCCAGCTGGAGGAGCCCAGAGGGATGGGAAAGGCAGCTTATGTTTTGTCATAACATCAGCCCCTCTTCTCTGCACGGACTGTTTTTCTTGTAAAGGGTAGTATCTTTTATCTCTCCACTGACCTGGTGCTTTAGGTCTAATGCAGTAAGCATTTACAGAGCCCCGTGACATGAAGACGTGTGTGGGGATGTTGGAGCACAAGGAAGCGTCCTCGCGCCTGGCGGGGAAGTGGACCGCCCTGGCCTCCACTGTGCAGGGTGTGGTGATGAAAGCCTTCTGGGCTGGGGGGCCAGGAGAGCGTGCCAGGAGGGACAGGGAGCCCAGATAACTCCAGCACCCCTTTTGGTGCTGCCTTTCAGAGACCCCACATCCTGGCCTCTACCTGTGTCACTCTGGGAGGGGCTTGGCTTTTGATTTTTTCTCAAGGTGACAGCTGTGACTAAAGCTCACATTTTTTTCTCCCAGAATGGTTCTCCTTTGTTTTAATTTGGTTGAAAGAAACGTAACCCCCTTACCCACACACACACATATGTGAACTGGTGGCTGCTGCTGTGTGTGTGCTGCATGAGTTGCCATGAGTCCCCTGGTTTGTGGCGAAGTCCCCAGCTGCAGTCTGGGCCTCTTGGACCTGTGGGCTTAGCCCAGCCCAGCCATGCACAGCTTGAGCTTGGCTAGCTGTTAGTGAAAGGCCAGTGTTGGTGTCATCAGAGCAGTGCTGGGACCTTGGGTACTTTCTACAGTGGGGACACCTCCAGGGAAAGGTGTGTCTCAGGCAGCTTGATTCCAGGGGCAGGTTAGGGGCCTTGGGTGGGACTGAACATCACCACTCCTCCTGCCCCAATCTGCCAAGCACAGTTTGGTTAATAAAAATCACTGGGTCTGGGTTTAGATTCGGACTCCATCCTGAGCAGCCAAGCAAGTTCCCACATTTGGGAAGTGAGCCTAAGAATAGAGAAGAGTGCTCTCCCTATAGGACAAAACCAGGAATTTCAGCACCGGCTCCAGGAGTGCTCCCTTCATAGTAGTCCTCAGTCGTCGTTCTTCAGGAGGTTGTGGAGAAATAGTAAGAGGCGTCTCAGAGGGGAAAAGGGGGTGATCCCTGGTCTGGATGGAGATAGAGTGTGTGACCCAGATAGCTGCCTCCCAAAGTCTGCTTTCCCCTTTTTCTATAGCATCAACACTCCTTCTGTTTTGGGGTCGTGTTTTTGTTTTTTAACATGGCCATGAGGCCATCCAGAGTTTTCCAGCCTCCCTGATCCTTAGAGATGGCCACCTGACTCTGTTTTGGCCAGTCAGAGGTCAGCAGGAGTGTGGTGTGCAGCTTCTAGGAAGTGTCTTTGAAAGGAAGAATGAGTCCTTTGCCCCTTCATCCTTTTCCTGTTGGCTGGAGTGAGAACCCTGGGACTCAGGCAGCCCTTCTGGATTGTGAGGACAAGGGCTGTACCATAGAGATGGGAGGGCAGTGAGCTAGAGGGAGCCCGGGCCCCTGATAACTTGGGGGAACTGCCCCGTGTCGCTCAGACCGCCCACCTCCAGACTCTTACGTGAGGATGAAAGCATGTTTTTAAGTCTTATGTTAACAGATTTGTCTTAGTTAGTCGTAAGATTACAAAGAGGGTGGTTTTATAGCTGTGATTTGAAGATGTTTGACTACAGTTCTGGGAGCCTGAGGCTTCCGTGGGAGTGGAGGTGCGTCCACCGGGGCCTTTGGGGTTAGGACAGTTGCTGAATTGAATCACGCAGTGGATGAGGGCCAGTTACTTCACACAGTGTGAGACACAGAGGCGGAGGGTCTGCAGACGCCCCCAGACCCTGACCCTCAGGGGATAGTGAGTATCTTGTGCCAGAGAGGGCACTGCTGGGGGCGGGGCTCCTGCCCAGCAGGGAGGAATGCGGGTGGCAGGGTCCTCTTAGAGGAGAAGCAGGCTGCTGTTTCTTGGGCTAAGAAGAAGGGCAGGGCAGTGGCCTTTTGGACAGTGGGATGGTGGACCCCTGACCGACCTTCTGGCTTAGGTCAGTCCTTTAGGGGCTGGAATTGGTGCTCCTGTCCCCTCCCAGGGGAAGCCAGGGCAGCACAGTCACAGCTCACAGCCCTCTGGTCCAGCTCTCAGCTGCACTGCTGGGAGAAAGACAGACAGACACTGATGGAGAAGAGGTGAAGGAAGAAGCAGAGAGAGAGAGAGACAGACAGACAGACAGACAGTCACTGGGGGGAATACACAGACAGGCAGAGACAGAGATGTGGAGGCAACAACATGTGTGTCATTTCTTTCTTTCCCCATGTATTAGTCATAGATTTATACAGTCACCTAACCAGCATTTGCCAAGCCCTCTAAGTGCCAGCCTTCTGCCCAGGGTCAGCCCTCAGGGGATGCCAGTTTGGTGGGAAAGGGGAAGGTACCACGCCCCCATCAGAAAATGCCGCGGCCACATGTTTTCAAGGTATCTGCAGGTTGATTTTGAGACGAATGAGAATCATTAGCAGAATCTGGTGAAAGCAAGACCGAGCGCTAGGTCCCAAGCCGGGAACACAGACCAGGGGGCGTGTTTGTGTGGTGTGCTCCCAGCCTGTCCCTCTCCTGCGTCCTGGGCGTGCCCCCTGCCCTCATGTCCTCAGGCCCTTCCATGGCAAACCAGATGCCTTCCACAGGCAGGAGAGGAGCCCGCTGATGACAGTGCCTTGATTTAAAAACCAGTTTGAGTTTTAGAAGAGAGATTGTGACGGCAGTGAGGTGGGGGTGGGGAGCCAAAGCCAGAGCCTGAGGCCTGGACAACGAGGAGGAAGACACAAGCTCTGCTGTGGGGGTCAGCAGTGGCCCCTCACAGACGGGCCTGTGCAGCAGGCTGGCTGGGGTTCCCTGGCCTGCCAGGAGCGCACAGCCCAGTGCAGCAGGCGAGGCCACGAGCTTAGGAGCTATTTATATCCACTACAGCAGATCTTTGGATCTCAGTGATCCTGTGCAAAGCCTGTGTCATGCTGGCTTTTGCATGCTGGCCTCCCAGGTCAACAGGCTCAGGGACAAGGACTGAATTCAGAGAACAGCTGAGCTAGAAGGACCCGTCTTCCACACCCCAACTCAGAGAGGCTGAGTGCTTGGCCAGTGTCACTGGCTAGTGAGCACCAAGCCCAAGCCCTGTTCTCCTGGCTCTTGTCCATTGTTTCTCTGCCCTGAGGGGGAGGGGGAGGCTGGCATTAGCTGAGAACCTACTATGTGCAAGGTACTTGTTTTGTCCAAAGGAGGGTTGTTCATTTTATTTTTTAAAATTGTAAATACACATAACATAAAATTGACCATTTTAACCATTTTAAGCATCAAGTTTGGTAGCATTAAGTACATTCATACTGTGCAACCATCACCACCATCCCTGTCCGGAACTTTTTTGTTCCCCCATAACTCAAATCCTGTGCCCATCAAACACTAACTCCCCATTCCCCCAGCCCCCACCCCCTGGCACCCACCATTCTATTTTTCTGTCTCTATGATCTGACTATTTCAGGGTCCTCATATAAGTGGAATCACACAGTATTTATCCTGTTGTGACTGGCTTTAATTCACTGAGCATAATGTCCTAAGGTTCACCCATTTTGTAGTGTGTGTCAGAATTTCCTTCTTTAAGGCTGAATGATATTCCATTATATGGATGGGCCACATTTTGTCTATCCATTCATCTGCCTGGGTTACTGGGTTACCTCATCTCTTGGCTCTTGTGAATAGCGCCACTGTGAACATGGGTGTGCAAGTGTCTCTTTGAGACCCTGCTTTCAGTTCTTTTGGGTATATACCCATGAGTGGGATTCCTGATCTTATGGTGATGTGCCAGACTTTTAGAAACAAGAACTCAGCCATCACATGAGCTGCTGAGGTAGGTTATTATCTGTGTTTTAAAGATGAGGAAACTGAGGCAGAGGAATGGTGGAGTAAAGCTAGGGGTGGCTGCAGGTCAGCCGCATGACCCTTCTGAGGCTCGCTGCCTCCTTTCCTTTTGGGGTGGCTGTTCAGGGGGCCTTCCTGACCACGCTCTGAGACGCCCACTCTTAGTGCCAGCTCCGTGCCCACCTGGTTTTCCTTCTGAGCACAACTCTCTGCTCAGCACGTGCTGGATGTGTTTGCTTATTACCTGCACCCCTCAGAGGGTGTTGGCTTCACGAGGGCAGGATTTTGTCTGTTTGCTCACTCTTGAAGCCCCAGTAGCTGGCATACAGTAGGCCTTTAGGAAATACTTGTTGAGTGGCCATGCATTCTCTGGTTTTCCTGCTGGCTCTGCACCGCCCGGGCCCCGCCCAGCCTGGCTTGTCCCCCGCAGAGGGAGCCCTTTCTCCCTTGTTGCCTGGCCCTGCGCTCAGGGCTGACAGTGATGAAGTTGCCTTCACAACTCTGATTATTAACTCGACTTCTGAGGGGCGCTTGGTGCTCCACGCACAGGGGTGCTGTTTGGTGTGGGGAGCTTCTCGGATGCAGTCAGCCCAGCTGCAGTGTGCAGACACCTACCACATCCCCACAGCACGGTAACTGCGGCACAGCCCCCCTCTGTTCCCCGTCTCCCTCGAGGTGGGTGAGTCAACCACAGTCACAACCATGGTGCATTTGTCACCATGGTCCTGCCAAGGCCTCCCTCTGCCTTTTCCTGTTCCTTTCTTCCCAGACTCCATGCCCAGCCTGGTCCCTCCCCCTGGCTTTTCCGCATCCTTGTGTCTCTTGGTCCTCCCTCAGTGGTGTGCAGAGCAATGTGTGCACATGGTTCCTTGTGGGCAGATCCCTTTTATAACCATCGCTGTCAGTGCTGTTGCCTGGGACTGGCTTCTGGAGTAAGCCCTTGGCTGATGGGGTCTCACTTAGAGCCACCCCCAGCCCAGGCCCCTACCCGGGGCACCAGTGACCCATGATGGGGCCACAAAAGGCAGACCATGTCTGGTGCATTTACTCTGCAGAGTTGACTCCTTGGCCAGGCCGGGGCAGACCCTCCGTGAGCTCATGCCTTTCCCCACCTTCCTACAGGTGTCCCTCAGTGCACCACTGCCTCTGCTGCCGGAGGCATCCCTTTTGTCTTACTTGGGTCACTCAGTTATGAACACTCAGGTCCATAGTGACACCAGTGTGCGCTCAGTTGGTTGCTTCTCCGGGACCAGAACCCTCCAGGGATGGGGGTGTGGTGACCACCACGATCCACCATCCACTTCCGTGGGGCAGATGCCCAGGCTGCCTCCACTGCAGGCTCTGCTTTGTGAGTGGCATCCCCTGCATGTCCTTGCAGGGACCTGCATGAGTATATTTGTGGCTGGATATCCAGGGGCACTGGTGGCTCACAGGGCCACACTTCCTCAGGCAGAGCAGGACTGTCCTCTAGAAAGGTGACCAGGCTCCAGTCCTACAGCAGGGCCCTGTCCCCATGCCCACACCCTCACTGGGCATTGTCACCCCCCTCAGTATTTATCTGCTCTTTATGCACGTCACAGCTTTAAAGCTCTTTTTGGAGGTGTCCCGGCCTCCCCTCCTGCCTGCTGATCAGTGGCTGAGCCCAGATGTCACCTCCTCTGAGAGGCCTGTCTGGTGGCCCCTCTGCTCCCCCAGCAGGCCTGGCCTGGCCCCTCTATCAGTTGGTGATGTGATGCTGCTGCAGGGTCTTGGGCTCACTTATCCTTTCAGCACATGTTTTGGGGGTTCTGATTGGGTACCAGGCTCTGCACTGTTGCCTGGGTCCCCTGTCCTATGGAGCTTACTTTCCTGGAGGATGGGAGTGGACAGGTGCTAAAGAGATAAGCAGGTCAGTGTGGATTGGAATGTCCAGCAGGGGTGGACACTAGACAGAAAAATTAAGCAGGACAACGAGGTGGAGAGTAATGGGTGCAGTTTTAGGCAGCATGGCCAGGGAAGGCCTCTGGGAGTGACCTTGAGCAGAGAGGCCAATGGAAGTGGAGGGCGAGAGTCCTGGGGGCCAGGGGTGCCACAGTGCTCTCAGCAGCCAGCCCTGGGGAGCTGAGCCTGCTCACTCCAGAAGTTTCTTGCACCCACCATGCAGCTTTGTGCTGCCATGTAATTGTTGGACCCAGAGGGCCCCCTCCCCTCTGCTTCGAGGCCTCTCAATCTGAGCCCTGTCTGTCGGGTCACAGAGCAGTGTGGTTGTCTGTCTCCATGTCACACGCCTGGATGACCTTGCGGTTAGAGTTAAGGTCAAGGGTAGCCTGGCACAGAATAGGGACCTGAGCTGGACATCAGGAAAGAGGCAGCTGGATCAGGTAGATGGAGTTAGGTGTAGATGCCCCTCCAGGACTTGGGACACTCTTGTAATTATGCCCTTAGGAACTTGGACTTTCGACCATCTTTGCCGGATGCGCCTATTTTGGCCAAAAATGTTCACTCAGTGAAAAATCAGAGAGAAGGTCTTGACTCTTACTTAATGGAAACCAGTGAGGGTGTTGTGGGGACAGAAGCCCGTTGGTGATCAGTGCCAAGTTGTACACACCAACCCATACTGATCAGGCTTCTTTATCACTGTGCAGGTTCCCCTCTTCTAGCTACACCCGAAACATCAGCCCTGGGAAGCAGGCAACCCACACCTTTCTGGTCGGCTTCCAAGTGGCAGAAAATGTCAGACCAGAGAACATCATTAACTAGCCTCATACAAATTAAGGTTCCTGGGTTGAAGGTCACCATTTCTTCCCTCCGCTCTACCCCCATGTGCTCTCCCTGCCCTTCTCTTTTCCTCCCCTCCTCCCTTCCCCCTCTTCCTCCTCTGGCCCCGCTAGGGTCCTTCAGGAGTGGAGAGCGAGGCTGCTTCCTCAGAAGCCAGCACCTGCTTTTGCCTCTGGCAGGGGCCACTTTTGCTGGAATGCCTGCGTGCCTTGCAGAAGTCTCCCTGCCAGCAAAGCTGTTCTAATTAGTCATATTTTGAAAGCAGATCTGCTTAATTGCAGGCAGTACTAAATATTGGTATATAAATAAAGTCTTTAATAACCACACACATACACTTCTGCTGAGCACCACAACAGCTGGACCATGTTGACCATATTTTGGGTGGCCTCAGCTGGATGGTGGTGTCCGGCTCGCATCTCCCAGCCTCTATCAGTAGTCAGAGGTGGAAGCAGGTGGAGGTGAGTGTGGAGGTTTCCCAAGGGAGGGGCCTGGGACCCTTGGGCCCGAGGAGTGGCAGGTTTTGGATGGCGGCGGCCTAGTGTAATGGACCTCCTGCACTGCTTTACACTCAGGAAAACAGGAGTGGCTTAGCTACACCATTCAGCAGCGGCCTCCAGGCCCAGGGTTACCTCCCTGGTTCCCCACTGACAGAGTGCAGATGGTGGCACCTGTCCAGCACACTGTAGGTGTGTTTACTCCTCAGTATATCCAGTAGTACTTATTGAGCACCCACTCTGTGCTGGGTCCTGTTCTAGGGGAGAACATCACGTGCCAGTGCCTGCATGGTGGAGAGCAGCGGGGGTGAAACAGAGGCCTGAGGGTGGGGCACTTTGCTGTGGTTGTTGTGGAATGGTAAGCTCTGAGTCACGAGTCATCATTTTAGAAGACTTCTCTGGCTGTGGTGGGGAGTCCACCGTAGGGGGGGCAAGGTGGGGCTTTGGTCTTGGCCCAGGAGAGAGATGATGGACTTGGGTGAGGAGGTGGGGTCAGGTGGTCAGAAGCCCAGATTTGGGGGCTGTTTTGAGGCAGAGACTCACAGATGGCTGGTGGCGGGGGGGGGGGGGGGAGGTTGATATCATAGAATCATGGAAGACCCCTCCCTGAAGTTTCTGGTGTGAGTAACAGAGGGTAGTGGAGCCAGCTGCTATGGGCTGGGTGGGGGGACATGAGGGGATGCAATCCAGAGGGTGTTGGTATGAGATGTGTCAGTTTCTCTACTGGTTGTACTTCTCACTTTCTGGACTCCCCTCCTCTGGTTTCTAGATTTTTAAAGTTTTTTCTAAATAGACTTTACTTTTTAGAACATGTTAGGCCTCTAGACAATTGAGCAGTCAGTACAGAAAAGTCCACAGGCCCCCTGCCCCCTCCAGTGCCATTGTTCACAGCTTGCATTAGTGTCACGCACTCATTATGGCTGAGGAGCCAGCACTGCCGCATTATGAGGAACTGAAGTCCACAGTTCACACGGGTTCACTCTTGGTGTTGGTCATTCTGTGGGTTTGGACAAATGTACCCATCTTTATAATGTCATACAGAGTGTCTTCACTGCCCCCAGACTCCTCTGTGCTCCACCTACTCACCCCTCCCTCCCCCCAAACCCTGGCAACCACTGTCTTCATAGTTTTGCCTTTTTCAGAATGTCATATAGCTGGAATCCTACAGTATGTAGTCTTTTCATACCGGCTTCTTTCACTTAGCAATATGCATTTAAGGTTCTTCCATGTCATTTCCTGGCGCAATAGCTCATTTCTTTTTAGTGCTGAATAATACCCCATTGTCTGGATGGACCAGTATATTTATCCATCACCTACTGAAGGACATCCTGGTTGCTTCCCAGTTTTGGCAATGATGAATAAAGCTGCTGTAAACATGTGTGCAGGTTTTTGTGTGGATGTAAGTTTTCAGCTCATTTGGGTAAATACCAAGCAGTGTGATTGCTGGGTCGTATGGTTAGAGTAAGTTTAGTTTTGTAAGAAACTGCCAAAATGTCTTCCAAAGTGGCTGTGCCATTTTGCATTCCTAGGGTTCTAGATTTGTGACCCTTGAAGGGGCTGTGGGCTCTGAGAACTTCACAGACCTGAGTGTACACCCCTACCCAAGCCCTGCCCCTGTTTGTCCAGCTGTCTCAGTCCAGGTGGGTGGTGGGGAGCTTTCCAGAATGTGATGGTCTCAAGCAAGCACAAAGAAGGAACAGTCACTGAAGTCTCTGGATTCTCTTGGGTCACACCAGACTGGAGCAGAGAAGGTGGGAGGGAAAGTCAGCGAGCACTGCCCTGCTTTTGGTCTTGTTTGCTGGCAAGGCTAATCTGCTTGACTTATTTAGGGGCTGTGTAAGACAGCACGAAACTGGCAGTGTTTCATGCTGAGAAACGGGCTGGGTGTCCTTGGAAATGTCTGGCCTTGCTGGATAAGGTCTGAGAAACGGGCTGGTTGTCCTTGGAAATGCCTGGCCTCACTGGAATGTTACGTCTTTTGTTGAATGTCTGTCTGTCTCTCATACACATTCACTGGGGAAGCTTGTCATGGACAGCTTATATATAAATATCATGGTATGAGACTAAAACTTCAGGGTTTGTGTCCTGGGTCCCCAGCCACTGTGCGGTAGCCCTTGGAGAGTGCAGCATCATCAGTCTTCTTCTCATCATTAGATGTGTTATGCACTATACTCCATGACCCTTGTGTGCCAACAGGGTGCTAAGCACTTTACACCTAGTCTCATGTAATCCTCACAACAGTGAGAGGTAGGTTTGATCATGCCCATTTCACATAACAAAAAACTAAGCAGAGAGGTTAAGGAACTTGCCTCTTACACACATCAGATTGGCTGGGATCTGTGCAGAGCTCAGCGTTAGAGCAGAGAAGAAGCAAGGGGCTTCTTGCTTGTAGGTAGGGTGGGGCTCCTTTGCCTCCTAGTTCTTCACACCAACATTGCCTTCTCAGTGGGTGCCCTCTCTCAGGGCTCTCTGTCATCTGTGTGTTCTCCTTCCCTCCAGTGCATTTAGTGTCTAACATACCTTACAGTGTGTCCCTTTGGGTTTTGTTCCTGGCGCATGTTCTGTCTGCCCACTATGGCCTGGCTCCCTGAGGGATGGGGCTCCACATCTCTGGTGCCAGCCAGAGTCAGTGCCCGATGACTGTTTCCTGAGTGATCAATTCTGAAGGCTATTTGGGGCTTGGTGAGGTCAGTTTAGTTGAGAACAGAGCCCCAGGAATATAGGCCTTTTTTCCAAGCAGTGGGACAATGCCCGTGTTCAGTGCCCTGCCCAGGTACTCCCACCCGGTAGCCATTGACAAGTCACTGCACCTGTCTCGGCTTCAGTTTGCTCACCTGTCCAGTGGGAATAAGGACGGGACCAATGTCATGGGTTATAATATGAGTTGGCATATGGGGAGCATTTGACATTATGGAATAATTATAATTATGTAATAATTTGTAAGTATAATTCTATGATATAATTAAATAATGTAGGCTTTATTGTGGTAAAGTATACATAATATGAAATGTACCATTTTAACCCTTTTTTAGTGTACATGCAGTGACATTAAGTACATTCACATTATTATTGTGTAACCATCACCAACATCCATCTCCAGAATTTTTATGTCTTCCCAAACTGAAACTCTATAACCATTAAATAAACATTATTATAGTATTACAATAGTCCACTATTATTTTTTTTTCCTGAGGCAACTTCAGCTAAGGGTCCACCTGTTTAAGATAGAATTTCTCGACTTTGACACCATATATATTTTGGACCAGAAAGCTCCCTGTCGTGGGGTCCATCCTGTACATTGTAGGATGTTTAGCAGCATCCCTGGCCTCCACTGGCTATATCAGCAGTAGTCCCTCCTCAGTCCTGACAATACAAAATGTCTCCAGATGGGTACAAAGTTGCAGTTATGTAGGGTGAATAAGTGTAGAGATCTAATGTACAGCATGATGAGTATACTTAGTAACACTGGAAATATGCTAAGAGAATAGATTTCAGGTGCTCTCATCACATACGCAAAATAGTAGCTGTTTACGGAAGTATGCTAATTAGCTTGACTGGTAATGATTTCAGTATGTCTATGCATATGCGTATCAAACTATCCTGTTGTGCACCTTACATATAAACAATCTTTATAAAAAAATACATAAATAAAATGGAAAAAAAGTCTCCAGACATTGCCCAGTGCTCCCTGGGTTGGGTTAGAGATTGCCTCTGACTAGGAAACACTGATTTAAGAGTTTGAAGCTAGTTGGAAAACCAGGCATTGTCGCCTTGCAACTGCTGACTCAAACGCTCCTGTGCACTGCTCCTTTGAAGTCATAAGGAAGTGTATTGGAATGCTGAGACCCGAGGGAATGATCTCGGTAAAACTTCCTTATCCCGTGGTCTCGGAACGCTGATGCCATCCCGGGGATCATACGTATGTGTGAAAGCACAACTCGTGCTTGATCACAACGAGTTTTGGTGAAGCAGCTGCTGGTCTAATCAAATCAATTAACTGGGTATAGATATTCAAATTGACTTCTTTGTGACAGTTGTAAATAAAAGTTATTCACCTGCCAGGATCAGGGCTTGTTCTCTCAGTCTGCAAAGACAAGACCCCTGGCCCGCAGAAACTCTTTTTTTGACTCTTGTGATTTCTTAACCCGTCTCCGCCCCTCCTCGAAACTCCACCCCTTGTCACGCGGGACATGATAAGGCACCCCGTTTTTGGGGAGCAAATCAATTTAAAACACTGCAAAGCTTTTTCAGTTACAAAGAAGAGCCCCTTCTTACTGCTTGAGTCCTCAAGCCATTGGCCCCTTTGAACAGACTTTTTCCTACGTTAGTTGGAGATTTTGTTCATGAGATAACCATAGATTAAGATGGCAACCTGGCCAATGGAGCTTTTCAAATTCAGGCATAAATTCTACTTTTCAAATACTGACACAGGGCCTGGTGTGGGCGAGCATCCCCCATCCACAGCCCATCCATGTTGTCTCCAGACAGCCTACAGATCAGGGACAGGCAGGCCAGACACCTGTGCCTCCCTCCCACCTGCCTGCTCTCTGGCAAAACCCAACCTGCCTCTCCTGGTTACTTCCTCAGTACTGAAAATTGGTCTTTAATTGAGATGAATGCAGCTTCTAGAGCTGCTGGACTTGGAGGTTTGCATGGCCTTCCTAGAGGTTTCTAAAGTGCACTAGCTCTTTGGGCCCAGTTTCTCTGCTTGTTCTGGATAATTGTGAGTGGAGCCCAAGTGAGGGCTGCATGATTGTGACATGTCCATGTGGAACTTTGTTGGGATGTTGGGGTGATCTGAGCAGGCTGCGTGGAATGGTGAAGGGACTCGGATTCAGACCCAGGCAGGTTGCACAGGTGGTTAATCTGCAACCTGAGAAAGCTGAGCAACCATGTACTACAGTTTCCTTGTCTCAAAAGTGGGGGCAGGTGGATGTTGCCCCCGATGGCCCAGCAGAGCCCACAAGAGGATTCCATTGTGGGGCTCTGCCACCTGTCTGTGCAGGGTCAGTGCCAGCCAGGAGAAGGCAGGAAGTACGTGTTAGTCATGAGTAGAGGGGTGTCATTTAAAATATGGACTCCCAGAGTTCCAGTCAGGATGGCAGAGTAGGTAAACACTGTTCTTGCCTTTTCCCATGACTACATTAAAATTTCAACTAAATTATAGAACAATCAACCTAGAGAAACCTCAAAACCAGCTGAACTGAAGTCCTATAACAAAAGGTGTAAAGAAGAAGCTGTGTCGAGACTGGTAGGAGGTTCAGAGACACAAAATGGGCTGACCCACGCCCTTGTGTGGTGGTCGAGAATCAGGAGGATAGCTCAGCTGCAGAGGTCCCCCCTGAAGAGTGAGGGGTCCCGTTCCCATACTGGGCTCCCCAGTCTGGAGCGCCAGTGCCAGGAAGAGTCCCCAAAACATCTGACTGTGAAAATGAGCCCCATAAGTGGCACACCCAAAGGGTGGTTTCCGCAAGCACCAGAGTCCACTGGGGCAAATCATGCTCCATGGGGTCAGCCTTTGCAGAGCAGCTCATAAGCTGGGACTGTGATCAGTCCTCACAGTCAGAGAGCCTGAGGGTCTATCCCACCCACTGATGTGCCAACAGCAATCAAGGCTCAACTACAACAGGAGGGCACACACAACACACACAAGTGACACTACTGGAGCATCCACCTCAGGTGATCAGGGAGACTGCACCTTTGGGCCCCACTGGACACCTACTACCTAAAGCCATGTGAAAAGACTGGGAGACACAGCAGATCTACCTACTACATAGGAACAAACACAGAGTGGCCGCCAAAAGGAGGAAACAAAGAAATACATCCCAAATGAAAGAGCAGGAGAAAACTCCAGAAAAAAGAACAAAATGAAATGGAGGCAAGTAGTCTACCAGATAAAGAGTTCAAAATATTTGTTGTAAGAATGAGTAAGGAACCTAATGAAAACTTCAACAAAGAGCTAGCAAGCATAAAAAAGGACATAAAAACTATAAAAAAGAACCAGTCAGAAATGAATAATATAGTAACTGAAATCAAGAATACACTAGAAGGAATCAACAGCAGACTAGATGCAGCAGAGGATTGAATCAGCAATTTGGAAGACAAGGTAGCAGAAAACACTGAATTGGAAGCAAAAAGATTTTTAAAAATGAAGATAGTTTAAGGGACCTTTGGGACAATATCAAGCGTAACAACATTTGCATCACAGGGGTACCAGAAGGAGAAGAGAGAGAGAGCAAGGAATTGAAAACCCATCTGAAGAAATAATGATGGAAAGCTTCCCTACCCTGATGAAGGAAATAAATAGACATACAAGCCCTGGAAAAATAGAGAGTCCCAAATAGATGAATCCAAAGAGGCTCACACCAAGACACATCATAATTAAAATGCCAAAGGTGAAAGACAAAGAATTCTAAAAGCAGCAAGAGGAAGGCAATTAGTGACCTACAAAGGTGCTTCCATAAGACTGTCAGCTGATTTCTTTGCAGACCAGAAGCGAGTGGCATGAAATATAAAGTGATGGAAAGGACCTACAACCAAGACTGCTCTACCCAGTAAGACTATCATTTAAAATTGAAGGAGAGATAAAGAACTACCCAGTCAAGAAACAGTTAAAGAAATTAATTACAACCCAACCAGTAGTACAAGAAATGTTAAAGGGACTTCATTAAGAAGAAGGGGCGAGGAGAAGAACATAAATATGAATAACAAAATGGCAATAACAATGTACCTATCAATAATGGCTTTAAATGTAAATGGATTAAATGCTTCAATCAAAAGACATAGGGTAGCTGAATGGATAAGAAAACAAGACCCATATATATGCTGTCTACAAAAGACCTACTACAGATCAGAAGACACAGATTGAAAGTAAAGGGCTGGAAAAAGATATTTCACGCCAATGGATGTGAAAATAAAAGCTGGGGTAGCTATATGTGTAACAGATAAAATAGTCTTTAAAATAAAGGCTATAATAAGAGACAAAGACATTTCATAATGACAAAGGAATCAATCCATCAAGAGGACATAACTCTAGTAAACATCTATGCATCCAACATGGGAGCTCCTAAATGTATACAACAGATATTGACAGACATAAAGTGTGAGATCAACAGTAACACAGTCATAGTAATAGACTTAAACACCTCATTGTCACCAATGGACATTTTTCTTCCAGACAGAAAATTAACAATGATACATTAGATCAGATGGATTTAATTGATATTTTTAGAGCATTTCACCCCAAAGCAGCAGAATATACATTTTTTTTCAAATGCACATGGAACATTTTCCGAGATAGACCATGTTAGGCCAAAAAACAAGTCTCAACAAATTTGAGAATATTGAACTCATATTAAGCATCTTCTCTGACCACATGAATTGAAACTATTGGGCGGTCAGAAAAGTCATGATGCATTTTTGCAACGAAAAACATAGAAAAAATACTTCACGACTTTTCTGACAACCCAATAGAAATCAATTACAAGAAAAAAACTGAGGAACACACAGACACGTAGGCTAAATAACATGTTACTAAACAATGAGTGGGTTAACAATGAGATCTTTGAAGAAATCAAAAGCTACCTCAGACAAATGAAAATGAAAACACAACAACCCCAAATCTGTGGTCACAGTGAAAGCAGTCCTAAAAAGCAAATTCATAGCAATACCAGCCTACTCAGAGAAACAAGAAAATTCTCATATAAACAATCTAACTTTGCACCTAAGGGAACTGTGAAAGAACAGCAAACAAAGCCCAAAGTGAGTGCAAGGAAGGAAATAATAAAGATCAGAGTAGAAATAAATGAAATAGACTCTAAAAAAATACAAAAGATCAATGAAACCAAGAGTTGCTTTTTCAAATGATAAAAACATTTCATAAACCTTTATCCAGATTCATCAAGAAAAAAAGAGAGAGGACCCAAATAAATAAAGTCACATATGAAAGAGGAGAAGTAACAAACTGACACCACAAAAATACAAAGGATCATAAGAAAATACTTTGAGCAATTATATGCCAATAATTTGGACAAGCTGGAAAAAATGGATAAATTCCTAGAAATATACAATCTTCCAGTGATGAATCAGGAAAAAACAGAAAATCTGAACAGACTGATAACTACTAATGAAGTTGAATCAGTAATAAAAAAAAAAACTCCCAACAAACAAAAGTCCTGGACCAGATGGCTTCACAGGTGAATTTTACCAAACACTCGAAGAAGTAATACCTATTCTTCTCAAACTCTTCTTAAAAAACTGAAAAAGAGGGAAGGCTCCTACACTTATTTTATGAGGCCAGCATTACCCTGATACAAAAACCAGACATGGACACTACAAAAAAGAAAATTATAGGCCAATATCCCTGAGGAATATAGTTGGAAAACACTTCAACAAAATATTAACAAGCCAAATTCAGCAATATATTGAAAAGATCATTCACCATGATCAAGTGGGATTTATCCTTGGGATGCAAGGTTAGTTCAGTATCTGCTGATCAACACCACATAAACAGAATAAAGGATAAAAATCATATGATCAGATCAATAGATGTAGAAAAAGCATTTGATAAAGTCCAGCATCCATTTGTGATAAAAACTCTCAGGAAAGTGGGAATAGGTGGAACATATCTCAACATAATAAAGGCCATGTTATGTTGAGCTACAAACCTACAGCTAACATCACACTCAAAGGTGAAAAGCAGAAAGCTTTTTCTCTAATATCAGGAAGAAGACAAGGATGTCTTCTTTCATCAGTTTTATTCAACAGGGTATTGGACGTCCTGATCATAGAAATCAGACAAGAAAAAGAAAAGGCATCTAAGTTGGAAGTGAAGAAGTAAAACTGTCATTATTTGCAGATGACATGATACTATAGACAGAGAACCCTATAGATTCCACCAAAAAACTATTAGAACTAATGAATGAATTCAGTAAAAGAGCAGGATACAAAATTAATTTTTAGTAATTGGTTTCATTTTTCCACACCAATAATGAACTATCAGAAAGAGTAATTAAGAGTAAATTCCATTTGCAATTGAATAAAAAAGAATAAAATACCTAGGAATAAATTTGACCTGTACTGAGAAAACAATAAGATATTGAAGAAAGAAATTGAAAAAAAAAACGCAAATAAATGGAAGCCTATACCATGCTCATGGATAGGAAGAATTAACATTATTAAAATGTCCACCCTACCCAAAGCAATACACAGATTAAATGCAATCCCTGTCAAGATACCAATGGCATTTTTCACAAAACTAGAACAAATAATCCTAATACGTATAGGGAAGCACAAAGATACCTGAATAGCCAAAGCAGTCTTGAGAAAGAACAAAGTTGGAGGTATTACACTACTGGATATCAAACTATCTACAAGGCTATAGTAATATTCTGGTTTCTGTTCAAATTGCATAAGTCTTTCGCCTTTTACAAGGCTATAGTTATCAAAACAGCATAGTACTGGCATGAAAACAGACACATAGATCAGTGGAACAAAATAGAGAGCCCAGAAATAAATCTACATCTAATTAATCTATGATAAAGGGTGCAAGAATATACAATGGGGTGAAGACAGTCTCATCAATAAGAGGTGTTGGGAAAACTAGACAGATACATGCAAAAAAAAATTGAAACTAGACCATCCTCTTACACCATATATAAGAATAAACGCGAGGAAGAGTGGGGATGCCAGGAGACGCGGGACTTCGGGCACACAGCAGGGTCCAGGCAAAGAAGCACAAGAATCATCACACCCAGAGACCAACTTTAGATAAAACCAGAGCATTACAGGGTCTGACCGACAAGATTCACACTCAAAGGGAAATCGCTGCAAGCACAAGAGCCCCTTGGGGCCAAGCTTCATCAGAGGGATCAACCCTCAGACAACAGTTTATAAATTTTGGACACAGCTAATCCTCATGGCTAGTCAGCTTGGGAGTTAAACCCTCCTACTGACAAGCCGAAAGCAATAAAAACTAGACCACAACAGGAGAAGGCTCATAACACAAGGAACACCTCTGGTAAACACACAAGGGAGAAAAGG
>NW_017732332.1:233696-255704 GCF_001890085.2 Hipposideros armiger | reverse complement strand
ATTGGAATCAATGGAATTGTAATAGATAAGTATGATATCGGGGGTGGGAGGGCAATACATGGGGGGAGGGGGGTTGTTACTTTGTGAGGGTGAAAAGGATAACTATTGCATTGTTCTGTACACCTGAAACTAACAATAAAAATAAAATAAAATAAAATGTTTTAGCTGAAAAAAAAAAGAATAAACAGAAAATGGATTAAAAACTTAAGACCCCAAACCATAAAACTCCTGGAAGAAAACATAGGCAGCAAACTCTCTAGCATTTCTTAGTATTATCTAACTCCTCAGGCAAGGGAAACAAATAAACAAATGGACTACATCAAACTAAAAAGTTTTTGCACAACAAAGGTAACTGTCAACAAAACAAAAAGTCTACTTTCTGAATGGGAGAAGATATTCACCAATTATAGATCCAATAAGGAGTTAATATCTAAAATATATAAGGAACTCATACAACTTAACACCAAAGAAACAAACAAGCTGATTAAAAAATAGGCAGAGGAGGACCTGAATAGACATTTCTTCAAAGACGACATACAGATGGTCAATACACATATGAAAAGATGCTCAACGTCATTAATCATCAGAGAAATGCAAATCAAAACCACAATGAGATATCACCTCACACCTCTCAGAATGCCCATCATCAATAAATCAACAAACAACAGGTGTTGGCGAGGATGTGGAGAAAAGGGAACCCTGGTGCACTATTGGTGGGACTGCAGATTGGTGAAGCCACTATGGAAAAAAGTATGGAGATTCCTCAAAAAATTAAAAATAGAACTACCTATGACCCAGCAATTCCACTTCTGGGTATTTATCTGAGGGAATCTAAAACATTAATTCAAAAAGACATATGCTTCCCTATGCTCATTGCAGCATTATTTGCTATGGCCACGATATGGAAGCAACCTAAGTACATTGATAGACTATTGGATAAAGAAGATGTGGTACATATACACAATGGAATATTACTCAGTCATAAAAAGGTATGAAATTTTGCAGTTTGTGACGACATGGATGGACCTGGAGGGTATTATGCTAAGTGAAAGAAGTCAAACAGAGAAAGACAAATACCATAGGTTCTCACTTTTATGTGGAATCTAAAGAACAAAATAAACCGAACAAATGAAAAAGAAACAGACTTAGATACAGAGAACAAACTGATGGTTGCCAGATGAGAGGGGGTTGGGGGACAGGATGAAAAAGGTGAAAGGATTAAGAAGTACAAATTGGTAGTTCGGAAAGTCATGAGGATATAAAGTACAGCATAGGGAATATAGTCAATAACATGGTAATAACTGTGTTTAGTGCCAGGTGGGTGCTAGACTAGTCAGGGGGATTACTTTGTAAGTTATATAAATGTCTAACCACTATGCTGTACACCTGAAACTAATATAATATTGAATGTCAATTGTAATTGAAAATTTTTAAAAAGGAGGGGGAAAGGTGAAGGGGAATAAGAGGTTCCAGTTTCCAGGTATAAAACATACACACACAAAAGCCATGAGGTACTCTGATGGAGGCTTTCGGAAGACAGCTGGTAAAAACACAGACAGGCACCCACAGTCCAGAATCCTGGAGGCCTGGATGGGCCTGCGGTAAGCAGGCCCGGCTGTTCACCATCACATGAAGCCCCCTTCATAAACGACAAAGCTGGATGTGGGCTGTAGTCACGTGCTGGGCCTCTGCTCTGGCCTTGGATCACCTGCTGATGGGAGGTTTCTTAGGCCTCAGTCAGTGATGGGGTGGTGTTCCATTTCCAGGGGCTCTGGAGACCCCAGCTGTTTGACATGCCCATTACTGTGCCTGGGAAGGCATGGATATTGGGTTACCATGTAGTCAATATCTTCTGGCCTTCTATTCTCTCCTCATTTAGCTCTGGTCATGCAGACGAGCTCTAGACAACTGTGTTTCTCCCACACACAGTAATCTCCCCAGAAAATGAATTATTGATACTTCAAAAATGGAGTTGTTAAGGGTATCATTATGTTTATTGCCCTGTGCGCACTCACATTTTGCATTTTAGAAACCAAACATTGACTGTTCCTTATCTAATATTTTGATGGATGCAATTTTTATGAAAATGGTGCTGAATTTAGTTTTCTCTATGACAGCATTGAAATGTGTTTATAATAAAGTATTGCAGCAATGTCATTTGCCCTTGGTGCGAAATCTTCGGACTCCCTCCTCAGTGTCACTGCAGCACCCAGTAGCCACCACCCAAGCTGAGCTGGGCAGAGCTGCATCTGTTGCTCTTGGAGTGAGGTGATCACTTCCAGGAGGCCCCGCTGCCCAGTGGGTGGCGTGCCCCTTCTCTGGGCACCTGAGCACTCTCTCTCGAGTCTGACATTCTGGGTTTGCATCCCAGCTCTGCTAACTTACAGTGCTATCTTCAATTTCCCTTGGCACATTATGAAACCTCAGTGCCTCAGTGTCCACATCTGTAAAATGGGGGATAATAATGGTGCCTATCGCATAGGGTTGTTTGGAGCATAAATGAGTTCATGTTTGCAAAGCACTTAAAATAGTGTCTGGTCTACAGTGAACACTGGGTTTTGTGTTTTCTGCTGCTGCTATACCTCCCGAGCAGTGAGCTACCCGGGATCAGAAACCCCCCTTTTTGGGCACTGTGGTGTCAGCACTCAGCACTGAGGGCGCACCTCTGTTGAGTTTCCTGCCTGGCCTCTGAGTCTGGCATGAAGTGCAGAAATTGTTGCTGAAGCCTCTGAGCTGGTGAGGCTGCCCTGGTGTGGCCTCTTGATAAGGATCTTCTGCAGTCCTCATCAGGACCTTTGTTGGCCATACCTAAGCTTCCCTCTGAATCAGCGCATTTTACTCTTTCATATTCTGGTGTGTAAACACCATGGTTTCCATCCTCTTGGTCTTATTTGTGGCAGTCAGCTTCTCGGTTTTCCTCTGTGTTTTGTTGGCTGGGAATCAAAGCAACATTTAAAATATTCGTGAGTGTTCAGATTCTTTCTGTAAATACCATTCGTTCAAGAAGTATTTATGGAACGTCTAGTGCATGTGCCAGGCATCATTCTGGTTGTTGGACAGTGACAGCAGAACACAAAACAAAAAGTCCCTGTCCTCATGGGCTCACATTTTAATGGGGCGAAACAGATAATAATTGAGATAAATATGGACAATATTTAGTGAGTTAGAGAGGAAATGTGACTGAAAGGAGAAAAAGAAAGAGGCAAAGAGAGCTGAGGGTGGGTGAAATGTTGTTGGCATTTTAGGCAGAGTGAATAGCAGAAACCTACAGGAAAGGGAGATGTGAGTCACATGCATATCTGGGGAGAGCGAACCAGGCCCAGGGCACAGCAGTGCAAAGGTCCCAAGGCAGGCATCCCCTGGCGGGTTGGAGGAATGGTGAGCAGGCTGGTGTGGCTGCAGATGAGGGAGGGGAGAGAAGTGGGTGAGGACACAGGTCAAGGGAGGGAGCATCCGTGCAGGGTTCTCTAGGACTCTCTGGCTTTTACTGCAGAGAGGAGGGTCATGGAAGTTTCTGAGTAGAGGAGGGACATGATCTGGATCTGAATTACTCTGCATGCTGCAACGGGGAAGAGACCAAAGGGGATCAGAGTGGCAGGAGAAGACAAAAGAGTCTGTTGTAATAATCCAGGCAAGTGAAGATGGTGGCTGGCACGTGGGGCATCGCCTCCATGGTCGGTCCAAAGTGGAGGACCCGGCTTGTCTTCTTTGAATCCGCAAATGTTTCTCCCCCTGGGCGTTTGTGACAAGACCTAGAAAAGCCAAGAAGGAAGTGTCCTGCCGTACCTGTTCGAGGCAGCGTGGCTCCATGCTGTGAAGCAGTAACCATGGCAGCAGCAAACAAGGTGCTTCTCTACATCAAGACAAAAATCTCAGAACCTGAGTTGTGCAGGAGGCAGTGTTAGCTGGAAGGGACCTCGAAGTGCAGATGGAGAACTGAGCCAACAGAGGTTAGCTGCCAGCCTGTGGGCTTTTGGGGGCAACGTTGCCCGGGACACCTGGGAGCCTCGCCTGGACCTGAGGGAATGCAGGCGGTGGTGGCGGCTGCTCTGTCCCTGCAGTTTCCTCAGACTCAGCTCTGAGCTTGTGCTCCGTCTCATGTCGTCTTCATGTCCCCCGGACCTGCGCTCTCCTACCCCATTTTCCAGAAGGGGGAACTAGGCCCAGACATGGAGCACTTTGCTTAGGGTTACACAGGTGGAGTTGCAACTCAAACCCAAGGCTGGCTGACTTCACCACTGGCTCTGATAGCCACCTGAAATAAGCAAACATAAGCTGACAAAAATGACTGAAGAATATCAACAAAATAAACTGTGTTTAATGAAATTATGATGAAGCCATGAGGAAATTCCCCAAAGGAAAGGCCTTCTTCCTTTCTTACGACCATGCATTGAAATCCTGCCCTCAGGCAGGTGGAGCTGGAGAGCCAACAAGTAATTTCAGTGATGAGTGAGAGCCCCTGCCCACAGTGTGAGGCAGGAGGTGGAGCCTGTCATCAGTGGGGAGAGTGGTCAGGAGGACACACGTTGGGGCCAGAGCACCTGGGTCCAACCCCAGTGTACTGACCAGCTGTGTGACCTCAGACAAGTTACTTAACCTCCCTTCAGTGTCCTTACCTGTAATGTGAGCATTATAAAAATACCTAGCTCATAGAGTTATGGTACAGATTAAATAAAGTACTCTAAGTAAAATGCTCAGAATAGTGCCTGGTACATACTAAGTACTCAATAAATGTTAGCCATCATTATTACTAGGATCAAAAAGAGTTCTGAGGGGGAGAACATGGTGTGTCGTTTGTAGCAGGCAGAAAAGGCCCCCTGGATAAGAGGACAGTAAGGATGGGTCTTGAAGGGTGGGGAGGACAACAGCAGAGAGAGAGGTGGGCATTCCCTGGGGGGAGGTCTAGGAGCAGGTTTTGAGGGGTGAACATGTGAGCCTGATTCGAAACCTGAGGGGACCAGGTGGCCTGGGGTCTGGGCTCAGGTGGGAGCTGGGGCTGGAAGGCCAGAGCCTGAGCAGCCTTGCATGCCTGTGGAGAATTCCGCTTTGTTCAGCAGGCGATGAGGTCTGAGAATGACTTTTAAGAAGTGCCAGGGAGAAATCCTAGGTTTCGTCTTGCACTCATGCGGAGTCTGAATTTCCAGTGGCCAGGAAAAGATGGTGGGAACCTTGGAAAGAGTACTAGTTTCTAAGTCCAAAGCATCCCTTTCCTGTTCTCTGTAAAGGCAGGTGGCTGTCGGGGCCGGGGGATCCCCCCAACCCTGGTGACTTCAGGGGGGATTTTTTCCCCACCTGGGGCATTGGGATATCAAAACCTTCAGGGTCACAAGCTGGGCATAGACCTCAGGCATGATACGGCAAAGGACTGTTAAGCAGATGGCCCATGACCCTGGACAAAAGGTTGCAGGGTCAGTGAGAGCTCAGGGACCTGGGAAGACACCTTCTGCAAATACATTTGCTAGGGCCTCTGGTGTCACATTAGTGGCACCTCTGTGGAAGGTCGGGAATTGGCCTGTTGGGCTCTGGAGGTGGCTGGGCCAGTCCACAGGAAGCCCCTGGAGCCCCTCCTGGCCTTGAGCTTCTCCAGAGAGATCTGGATGGAGACTACTTACCACCTTTGCACTTGACACAGACAACTGCAAATGTGATGGAAGACTGTAAGTGATTTGGACACCCCTGACTGCTGCGTGGAAGCTCGTGTAGTGAACATTATTGGAGATAAATATCTGGCTCAGCACTCGGTTAAAGAGTGAGGCAAGTGCTCACTTGGAGAGCAAGGGCCGAGGTGAGGTGAGTGTTTTATCAGGCCTAGCAGGGCGGCCAGCCTGAGAGCAGGCCGAGGGCTGACAGGAGCCATGGAGGCTTCCGAGGCAACACACGAACCGAAACCGAAACGCGCATCCCAGGGCCCGGTGTGTGTACTGGGCTGTCCTGGAACAGAAGGTGGGGACTTGATCTGGGAAGTCCAGAGGAGGGGCTTGGGCCAAGGGAGGAAGTGACGGAGGGACAAGCTGTCAGTTGGTCATGTTTCTGAGGGGAATGGAATGGAATCCCAAGACATTCTGGGGGTGTCTGGGATGTGTGGGGGTCTAGGGCAAAGCCAGTCTGGGCAGGCACGTCTGTTGATATTTAGGTGATTTTCATTAGATTTTGCAGGTCCCTTACCTCACTGTCGGTTCTAAGGAAAGCACATGTCAGACCAAGTTCTGTCTGCAAGTAGGCACTCCTTGTGGGTGTTCGGAACCTACTTTCTCGAAAGGCTCATCTGAGACAAATGGGTCAGTTTCCAGGAGCAGGATCGCTGATCAGCTCCAGCTCAGGAGAGCAGCAAGAATGTTCCCATTTACCTGGTTGGAGTTGGTTCTATGTGGGGACTCAGCTGTGTGCCCCAACAAGGACACGGGCTCACGAGCTGTTCATGCCTGCCCATGCAGGGGAGAGGAAGGGTTTTCAGGGTTCTGGGGGGAATACCACCACTGGAGCAGTGAGAACCCATCCCCTCCTCAGTCATAATTACCAAGCCTCTCATTTCCCCTTCGAGGACCTGCTCCTAAACGTGCCTTATGCTCACTAGAGGTACATGAACTGCTGCACACACAGAAGCTCCTGGCTGCACTTGGCGACCACCTGGGAGCTGGCCTTCCTGACTTAGGTCACTGACTGCACCGGAGCCTCATTCTTACGTGATAGGATGTCTAGCCCGAGGACTCTACAGTCCATTATAGGCACTGTAACAAAAGGCTTCTGGAAACCGCCCTCACGGGCTTTGCCATATTTGTATTTCCTTGGCACTACTATTGTTTGTTTTTTATTTTATTTTTTAATTGTGACAAAATACACATCACATAAAGTTTACTATTTTAATCATTTTTAAGTGTGCAGTTCTGCAGCATTAAGTATATTCACACTGTTGTGTCATCATCACCACCATCCATCTTCAGAACTCTTTCATCATGTAAAACTGAAACTCTGTACCTATTAAACACTAACTCCCCAATTCTCATCCCCCAGCCCCTGGCACCCACCATTTGATGAGTCATGGAACCCCAGCCATCCCAGGCTGGCCAGCCCCCGCACTGAGCTGACCACAGACACTCGACAAGGTGACCAAGTCCAGCCCAAGACACAGCCAACATGTAGACTCGCAAAAGATGATAGATGGTACTTGTTTTAAGCCACTAAGTTTTGGGGCAGTTTGTTTAGCAACATCATGGTAGCAATAGATAACCGATACACTGTGCTCCCTGAGACTATGGACTCTGTTGGTATGGCCCCATGGAGGCTCCCAGGATACTGCAGTTGTGTGTGAAGCTGGGATTCCCAGTTGGCAGAGGATCATGTGACTCTCCCCCCAAACCCCAGAGCAGATGGCCAGCTTCCAAGATGCATATAATTGTGCTATATCATTTCAGAATTGCTGGCCTGTTTTGATGTTTGCTTGGCAGACTCGATGATGAAGCAGGAAGTCTTCCTCCAAAGCCCTCTGCTCACTCCGTGACAGTCCTTTGCCACTGGTTTATCACATGGCTGAGCCCGGGAACACAGATGAGTACGAAGTGTCTGGGTGGGCTGCTCACAACAGCCAGTCAAGACCCAGGTTCACACATTAGCTGAAATCAGTGAGCTTGCCATCCACTCGCTGGGGTTATGTTATGCTGACACAGTGAGGCCCCCCATTCACATCTTCAGCGGGCATTTTGTCAAGCCCAGGGCCCAATGTTTGAGTGACAGCTACATTCCATTTACTGATAATCACTGAGATGTTGGTGTGTACGACTTGCAATTTCAGCTCTTTCCACGCTTTTGCAGAGGAGCTATTTCTAAGTGCTAAAAAAAAATAGATGGCATTGTAATTATTATCAGTTACTTTTTTTCTCAGCTGCTATTTTAGAAAGCATGTAAGGGAGTCAGACAGCTCTGGCCACAAAGTACAGCCTTCCCTCTATCTGGCTCACCACTGTATTCCTAGCATCTGGAACCGTGCCTGACACAGAGTAGGCATTTCGCAGATACATGCAGAGCAAATGACAGGACACACGATATTCCTAATTGCTGTGTGTGGCTCTCTGCGGCACAAACACTATTGTCTCCGCTTTGCAGATGAGGGAATTCTGGCCCAGTGGATAACGGGCCTGTGCAGCGTCCTCACAGTGAGATGTAGAAGCATCTTCTACTTCCCACGCTGCCAAACTCCCTCCCCAGAAATACAGAGAATGCCCAGAGAACAGCTGCAAATCCAGATGCTTTTATGAGAGAGATCATGGAGGTTAGGAGGAGGATAAGGGAACACTTATCCTGTCCTATGTGTTTATCCCAGACAGTGAAAGATGGTCCTGCAGGAAGCAAATTGGTCTGTGAGCATCAGATCTGTTCTTAGAACATCTCCTTGGTCTTAAGGGGCCTCAGTGCTCAGGGAGTGGGGCTGCTGGCTCTTGGCTCCCAGCTGTCACCCAGCTGAGTTCATCCGTTTGGTCTCAGCATCCACTAGTGTGTGTGTGTTTGTGAGAAACAGAGAGACAAGGGTGGGCATGAGGCCAGCAGTCCTTCCTTCTAGCCATCTGGAGCTGAGAACCACCCACAAGAAAAAGGCATCACTCCAGAAGGGTCTGCCTGAAGCGTGCTCTCACAGAGGGCCTGGGACAGAGGGACAGCCTACGTCCAAGGGGCCTATGGCAGGTTCCAGTCTGGGGCACCACCGTGGTCATGAGTCCCCTACCAAGGAGGTATGAGGGCTGGGCGGCAGTGGGGGCCAGGCCAGGGAATGCCGCTGGGAGGCAGCAAGGCCACTGAGGAAGGTGATGGTGGGCTCGGTCCAGTGAGATGAAGACGAGTACCTCTGTGTGCCCAGGCTTGTGCTGGGGGCTCTCACCCATATTTTCACTTGTGTCCCTCACAGCCATGAGCCTAGCTCCTAGCTTATGTTCAGGAGAGTTTTGAGACCTGGCTTACCCAGAAGTAGTCAGCCTTTCATGTCAGCGGAACTTTCACATTCTCTCACCCTTCTCATCACTGAAGCAGTTTAGAGTTTCCTGTAAAGCCCCAACACCTGCCCAGAGATAAACCCTTTGTCCCCTCTCTCTTTTCTCCTTCCTTCCTTTCTCCTTTCTTCTCCCCCTCTTTTCCTTCACCCCTTTTTCCATCCTTTGTCCTCCCTCCCTTCTGTCTAGCTCAGTGGTTTTCAAACTTTACTGTGCACAGGATCAGTTATGGGGCTGCCTTCCTAAACCCAGAACATGGTGGTCTGCAGGTAATTTAAGGAACTTTCTATGTAAGGGTCTTGTTTCTTTATCCATTCAGCCACCTTGTGTCTTTTTACTGGAGCATTTAATCCATTTACATTAAACGTAATTGTTGATAGATATGTAGCTATTGCCATTTTATTATTTATATTTTTTATCTTATTTTTTTCTTCTTCTTAAAGAAGTCCCTTTAACATTTTTCGTAATACTAGTTTGGTGATGATGAGCTCCTTTAGCTTTTTCTTGTCTGGGAAGCACCTTATCTGTCCTTTGATTCTAAATGATAGCTTTGCTGGGTAGAATAGTCTTGACTGTAGTTCCTTTCCATCACTTAGAATATTTCGTGCCATTCCCTTCTGGCCTGCAAAGTTTCTGTTGAGAAATCAGCTGCCAGTCTTATGGGGACTCCCTTGTAGGTAACTAACTGCTTTTCTCTTGCTGCTTTTAAGATTCTCTCTGTCTTTAACCTTTGGCATTTTAATTATGATGTGTCTTGGTATGGGCCTGTTTGGATTCATCTTGTTTGGTATTCTCTGTGCTTCCTAGCTTGAATATCCATTTCCTTCACTAGGTTAGGGCAGTTTTCCATCATTATTTCTTCAAACAGGTTTTCAATTCCTTGTTCTCTCTCTTCTCTTTCTGGTACTCCCATGAGAATGTTATTAGGCTTGATGTTGTCCCAGAGGCCACTTAAACTGTCCTCATTTTTTGAATTCTTTTTTTTCTTTTTACTGTTCTGATTGGATATTTTCTGCTACCTTATCTTCTAAATCACTGATTTGATCCTCTGCTTTATCTAATCTGCTGTTGATTCCTTCTAGTGTATTCTTCATTTCAGTTATTGTATTCTTCATTTCTGACTGGCTCTTTTTTATGTTTTTTATCTCCACTTTTATTTTTCCTGTCTCTTTGTTGATGTTCTTCCTGAGATCATTGAGCATCTTTATAACCATCTGCATCTAATAGATTGCTTGTCTTCATTTTGTTTAGATATTTTTCTGGAGCTTTGTTCTGTTCTTTCATTTCAGACTTTTTTCTGTGTCTCCCCATTTTGGCTGCCTCCCTGTGTTTGTTTCTATGTATTAAGCAGAGCTGCTATTCTCCCAGTCTTAGTAGAGTGGTCTTAAGTAGTAGGTTTCCTGTGGGGCCCTCCCACAGTCTCCCTGGTCACCGAAGCTGGGTGCTCCAGGTGTGTCCCTTATGTGGGTTGTGTGTGCCCTCCTGTTGTAGTTGATCCTTGGTTGCTGTTTGCATGTTAATGGGAGGGATTGATCCTCAGGCTGAGTGTTTGTGACTACAGTGGAGGAGCTGCTGTTCAGGGGCTGACCCTATGGAGCAGGATTCACTTTAGCAGAGCTGCTGAGTCTGCCCTTTGGGTGTGTCATTTGTGGAGATGGTTGAATGGTGGTCTGGTGTTGTATGAAGCTGGCCACCGGGTGTGTTGGTTCTGGGCCTTTTGGGAGGGCTTTGTTGCAGGCCAAGTTCAGCCTCCACCTGCTCCATGCTCAGGGCCCCTTGGTATGAGCCACAAAGCACTCTGCAGATGGCCGCCATTCACACAGGGCTTCAAGGTGCCTGGGAGAGGCTAAGCTGAGAACAGAGGCTTGGGGCTGCTGAGCAAGAGGTAGAGGGCATGCCAAGGCCAGATGCTGCTTGTTCGGGTGTTGTGAGCCTTTGAGATATTTTAGGAAAGTCCACATCATGAGCTAAGACAGACTGTTTGTATGGAAAAGACACTGGAAGCGGGTTGTGTGGGTCTGCATGTTGGGTGGGGTGGGGTCTCAGGGAGTCAGCAAGGCAGGGCAAACAGTGTCATCCAGTTTGATGGAGACTCAAAAATGGCACCCACCTGTGTCTGCATGCTGGGTGGGGAGCTCTCAACAAAGGAAGAGTGGCTTCTGCGGCACTTCTGTCTGGGATAAAGCTGCTTCTCCAGCCCACGCCCTGAAGCCAGACTATTCAGTTCCTCCCAGTATCTCCCTGGTGCCTTTGGAGTTGCTGACTCAGCGCTGGTGCGCAGAGCGAGTGTGTCAGTCAGAGTAAATCCATGTGCAAGCCCTTTAAGAGGTGCACCTGAGACTGCAGCCACCCTGTTTCTCACCCAGCTACAATCTCCACTGAATTTCACCACCAGAAGCCGTAGGGACTTCTCTTTCCAGCCCTGGAAACCTAGGTTGGGGAGCCTGGTGTGGGGCTGGGACTCCTTGCACCCCAGGGCGGACCTCCACAGACAAGATATCCCTTCTGATTTTTAACTGCCACAGGCGGGGGGTGAGACCAGCCTGTTCCATGCCTTCATTCCTCCTCCCAATCTTGATATGGCTTCTGTATGTCCTTAGGACTTCTCTGGTTTCAGTTTGAAGGTGTTATCACACAACTGCCTCTTATATGTCGAAGGTCTCAGAAGCTCTTTGTGTGAGAGAAAGGGGTCTGAATTGGCCAGTGGGGTCATTGTTGAGGTGCGCTCCCCTTCCTGTGTGAGCCCCTCTGGATAAAGGGAACCATCACTCTGTTTTTGAAATGTGGAGCCACAGGAACTGGATAGGAACGTGCCAGGCACTCTGTCCTGAATCCAGCAGATGCCATGTATCATGAACATGTATCATGAAGTGGGAAGGTTCTGGACTCACCCCAGCACCTTTCCCATCTCAGAAGAGGAGGACCAACTGCCAAAGCACCCATCAGCCTGGAAACCAGCCCCTGAGGTAGAGACTATGATTTCAAGGGCTGGGCAAGGTGGCTCTTGGCGCAGTGTCCCAGCCACAACTGCAGCAGCATTATTAGAGTACATCAGAGCTGACTCACCTGCTTGCAGCCACTGTCACAGGAGAGAAAGGAAGTTGCTCTGGAGCAGCCTGCAGCCTGGCCCAATAGTCCGGCTCAGATGGATGCCAGGAAGCCCAAGAAAGCTTCCAACTTACACACATAGGGAAAGGTGTGTCTCTTTGCATAACAAGGTCCTAGAATTCAGCATTTTCCAAACTCAAATATCTGTAAGAGTCAGGAAGCAAAATGTTTCATGGTCAATTAAGTTTTGGGACTGCTGGGTCCATAGGGTTTCTTTACTGCCGGACTTCTCAGAGCCTTTAGTGACTTGATAGACATGTGGGTAAAGTTGATGTACAAGATAGAGTTGGCCTGTGCAGCAGGTTCTGGTCTCTTCTGACCATTCAGTGCTTGGTTTGAAGATGGGATCACATCCTGTGGCACACTCATGTACTTCTGTGAAATGCTGCTCAAGTTGATTCTTTTGGGGAAAACAAGGCCACTTGTATGTTTTTCCTAGAACTGCTTTACTAAACGGCTTCAGTTCAGCATGGTGGGAGCCCTTGTGTCCGGTGTTCCAGAATTCGATGAATGTGAAGGCCACCCCCATACAAATGTCACAATTTAATAAAAATAGTTGCCCGTCGCCTCTGCTGGCCATGTTCCTGCAGGTTTAGGCATTTTCTTGGGTCTTTCATGGAGCTTGTACTATGTTTAGTTCAGCTGTGAGTGTTTCTTGAATGCTGGGCATTGGGTTACATGATGGGGATGTCAGGACTGAAAAGGGATGGTTCCTGCTTTCAGGGTGCTCATGTCAGTCCTGTGGGAGGGAGGACGTTAGGAGCTGAGTGTGCGGGGTGCTCAGCCGCACGCCCTGTGGTCTGCACGCCTCACTGAGGCCAAGTTTAATCCATGTGGTGTTGTGTATCTATCCTGTGGCTCAGCTCTGCCTACAGGGCTCCGAGGGTCATCCTGGGTAACTGGTGCTGCCTGTGGGGCCTCGCCGATGGGTCTCGCCGATGGGCCTCGCCGATGGGCTGCACCTTGGTAGGGGTGGGCAGCTCAGGTGGATGCTAAGCCGCTAGAGACCTTGGTGTTCCCAGAGGCCTCATGGCCAGGAGTATCCAGAGCTTTCTGTTTTATGAATCCCGTGGCTTTGATGCCTGGATGGAAGAGGGGTGAGAAGGGCCCCGGGACAGTGAGGATAGGGGCCTCAGAGTTTGCCACATTGGACCTTCCCTTCTTGCCCTGCTTCAGAGCTCAGACAGGCCAGGAGCCTGGGGCTCAGAGGGTGAGGTGAGCCCCCCAAGGCCCCTGGCTGCTTCCGCCCTGTATGCCTGTGCTGGGGGTAGCCATTCCCTGCTAAGTGGTCCTATCTGGCTGGTGCCAACCTGCTGCCTTCTCTTTTGATCCAAACCATCACTGGTGGGCAACAGGGTTCCAAGAGAATTCTGCGATTTTAATTTAGTGTGACAAAAAGGAAATTCATAACTGTTAACTCTGCCGCTGTTCCTTAGAGACACTAATTGTACTGCCTGTCTTTATCCCAGCAGGGGGGATTTGTAAGGAGTAAAGGGCCTCATCTGGAGAACCCAGCATCCTCAGGTGAACACAGAAATGAGGAAAAGCTGGAGGGCTGTGTTGGCAGTCGCAGGATGGCCTCAAGGGTTCTTTGTAACGTGTCCTTCTCGCCTCTAGTGGAATTTAGGTGATGTGGTGTTGGACTAAATGAGACCAAGGCAGTCCTTGGGGGCCGGGGTGGTGGCCTTGGAGATCTTAGAGATACCCTGGGCCTCAGCCTGGGCTGGTATACAGCTTCCTCTGGGTGGGCAGAGAGGGGGTGAGTGCCCCACCTGGACTGGACTCAGCATGGGGCTCTATCCTTGAAGACACTGGGAAACTGAGGCAGGAGCTCATTCTTCCTAAGAGAGGAAGGCAGAGGGCACAGGATGACTTATACCCCCGATAATGGAATGCTAGCCACATGCCAGGCGGTGCTCTGGGCTCGGGCCTGGTAGGACAAGACTCCGTCCTGCCCTGTGAAGTGGGAGGGACAGATGAGAAACATCTAACCCACTGGGAGTGGCAGATGCTATGAAAGTATAAGCCGGGGACAGGTAGGGGCCCCTCTCTGAGGAGGCAATGTCTGAGCAGGGACCTGGAGGAAGTGAGGGGTGAGCTCTGGGCATGTCAGGGAGAGCATCCGTGGCAGAAGGAATGGTGAGTGCAAAAGCCTCCCAAAAGCTGAGGTAGGAACCCAGGCTGCAGGAACTGCCAGGGGAGGAGATCAGGGCTAGGGTGCATGATTTGTGCTCAGGGTTTTATCTGCGTGAGGCACAGAGCCATGGCAAGTACATGGAGGAGTGACGGGCTCCTATGTGCATCTTGAAAAGACCAGGAGAGAAGAGCAGGTCATGGGCAGTGCCTGTCCCAGTGACTCCTGAGGCCAGGTCAGTACCTGGTTTTCCAGATGGTGGTGCAGAGACACCCGGTTCATTGCTCAGGCCACCGTAGGAACAGGGCTGACGCTCGCCTGCCCGATCGCAAACCATGGCTGTTCTGTCCGCATATGACCCTAAGCTCCACGGTGCCCCGGATGTGCCAGGGTGTGAGCCGCAGGGCTGAAGCTTAGCACTCCCCATGGGGGTGGCTGAGGAGGCGCGTGGGGCCTGGTGAAGCTGTGACAAGGCTGCCTCCCACTGTTGGAGCCCACATTGAGCTCCTGGTCTCCTCCTAAAAGCTGAGCTGGGGTTAGAAGTATCAGCTCTGAAGCCGGTGGGAGGGGGTGTCTTGGATCTAATTTCCACAGAGCACCTTTCCCTCGGGTCAGGTGCAACCCCTCCTTACAGACCCGGACACCGACCCAGAGCTAAGCGACTTGCCATGCGCACACATCTCCAAGGGCAGGGCTGGGACACAGGCAGCTCTGCTAAGGTGAAATCTATGCTTGTCCATTGACGTCTGTCCTGTAGCCTTGGAGCAGTTTGGCCACAGAAAATGTGACTGTGATGTCCAGAGTGGCGGCAAAGCGTGTGGGCCAAGCCCTGGGGCCATTCCAGAGCATCCCCTAATGTTCATTTTCCTCACTTGGTGGTTTTGTCATTTGAGTGCACTTGCTCGGAGAGGATCAGTGGCAGAGGACTGAGGGGTGATCACAGATTGTTGGAGGAAAAATTTTGAATGGGGCATGTTTTACGTATGCTCTGCATGTCCTGACTGTGGGGGGAAGGGCAGTGGTGCTCATGCAGCTGTGCAGGTGATGGGCGCAGGCTAGGGGCATGGGAGGCATGGGAGGCTGTCACAGTGCCCTAGGGGGCTGCCACTGCCAGCCCAGCCACGGGCCTGGGCCACCCTTGATTCAGGGCAATCCCGCCCCACAGGAACAAGTCTTTTATAGTTTTAAATTTTTGTCAGCAGATAAAAATTTTTCCTATTGAAACCTGTATGGGACCAGTCAGAGAACAGCAGAGAGGCAGCCCCACCTGGGACCTGGCGTTTAGGAGAGGGGAGCACCATGGAGATCCCCCCCTCATCAGGAAGCTCCGACCTGGGCTGGAGTATCAGGAGTGAGAGCAGGAGCTAAGGCAGCCTCTGGGCAACCCAGGGCTCATCGGCCAGGCCCTTGGCCTCAGACAAGCAGAGCAGTCCTCAGAACCTGGTCGGGGGCATTGTGGCTTTCCCAAGAACAGACCTCTCCAGAGGCCCCCAAATATTCTCAGCCCAGTCAACAGGAGTGGGGGGGGGGCATGGGCAGTGTCCAGTCGAGGCCGGAGGCCCCAGGTACAGAGACCCAGCCCAGGGGCTGATGGCTGCAACCCCAGCCTAGGCCCTACATGGAGTTGGCACCGTCATAGGTTCCATCTCTGCCGAGGTCACAGGCAGAGGGAGCAGATGTTCTCTCCTTGAGAAGGTTGGCAGTGGGTGGCAGCTCAATGAGAGCGGGTTCTGCGATTTGGAATTGCCTGAACATGGGGCTAGGGCCTTTGTAAGGTTGTGAGCCTCCTGTCACTGGAGTGGGCTGCACGTCCACTGCAGAGTGGGTGAGGAGTGGAAGCTTGGAGAGGGTTTGCTTGGGACTCAGGAGGCCTTGCTTGACTGCACCTCTCTTCCACTCTCTCCACCCAGCTCCTCTCAAGAGGCCACGAATTGTGATCATTCACAGTGTGGGTCTGAAGCCAGACAGCCTGGGTGCCGATCCCATCACTGCCCACCACTCATTACCCCCATTTTTCAGATGATTTCCTCACCCGACAAATGGGGGTAAATGTGGGGCCCATCTTGTAAGGCCGATGTGAGAGTGGAGTGAAGGAATACGCACAAGGCACTAGTTTTCTTCTTGTCTGAAAACGCTTAGGTTGCCCAAATGATGTGAGGTGGGAGGGCAGCTTTGTGGTGCCCTTAGGACCATTTGGAACCAAGTTTTCCCACAGATGAAAGCAGGGTAGAGACTGGGGCACACCCCTGGCACAGGGCTTATTTAGCCCCTGGAAATGCCGACTGAGTGGACAGTGTGGCCGTGTGGCCGATTTCATTTCCCGAACTGTGTCAGAGTGGTTTCCAGTCCAGCATGGCCAGGCTGTGAGGGACATGCCCCTGGGGACCTGGGGTGCCCAAGACGTTGGTCTTTGCAGCATTTTGCTGTGTATCTGGACTCTGATCTGCTAAACTACCCTGTCAAAAGGGCCTTGGAGCTGGGAGCCTGCAGAGTGGTGTCTTGCCCTTGAACTTCTCTGCATCAGGAGCAACCAGAACAGCAGTCAGCAAATACCAGAAGTGCCTGGCAGGGTGCCAGGGCTTATGTCCACGGTCCCGCCACCATCACGGGTGAGACCCGTTTGCTTCATATTTCAGGAAACAGAGGCATAAAGAAGTTGCATCTCTTGTTGCGCGTCCCCCATCTGGAAGGTGGCAGGGTCAGGACGAGAACCAGGCTTTTCTGCCTGCAGAACCCCGGTTCTTGCTGCCCCGCCTACTGACAGAGACGGGCCAGGCACTACTGGGGAACGAGGGGCAGCAAGAGGACAGGGCCTGAGGACCAGACTCACCCGTTGCTGTGGGACGTGCATTCGCCTCCCTCCTGCCCTCCTGTCTTCCTCACAAGTCTTACTGCCTTGTACTTCAAATAACAAGCACTCTACTTTAAGGCTGTAGTGGCGGTGACTTAAGATACTTCACAGACATAAGAATAACCTGCGTGGCATTTAGGATTACCATAAGAATCTCATTCCTCAGCTGCCAGGCTGCCTGGGGTCCTGGATGAATGTCCATAGGCAGAGCAACCAGGTGGGTCTGAAGCCTTAGAAGAGGGGGCTGCCTGGCATCAGCAGACAGCACCTACCTCCCATCTCAGAAGGGCATTTTTGGACAGAATCCCCTCCTTCTGCTTTAATAGTTTCATGTCCCATCTAGTTCAGGACCAGCCCCCATCAGCTACCCATCAGACCCCATGCTCACCTTGGATTGTTGGGAGACACTGGCGAGATAGGCCCAGCAATGGGGATGTCTACCCAGAGGGTCCTACTGGGTCACCTCATCCGGGAGTTTTGTTGTCGGGGGTGGTGTGGGGTGCACAGACCCCAGCCGTGAGCAGGGATGTTTCTGGATGGACCTGGCCTCTCCCCACCTCTGAGTGCATGGAGGTGGGTGCCCACAGGTTCTCAATGGACTGGCATCCATAAATGGGGTGGGTTGTGTGACTCTGCCACCAGCTGGGAAGGTTGTGCCACCTTCTCAGACCCCAGCAGGATGCAGGAGCCGACAGTGCCTCCCTGGAGAGCCAGGTGGGGGCCGAAGTTCCAAGTAGCCACCTCCAGGCCACCTCCGTGTGAGGGAGAGCCAGCAGCCCAGCCTCCCTTGCAGTCCTCTCTGGGTCTAGGTCTAGGACCTCATGGAGGAACCCGATGGATCTTCTCACTCAGAGAAAAGCAAATGCACGCACACAAAGCCAACACACCTCGTCAGACCCCCAGAGCCTGTCCCTAGCCTGTGGGCTCGGAGCCCCGAATCCACACATGAAGCCCCTCTTCCATCTTTCCCAGCGCCTAGGCAATAATGGACATCTCATAGCTGACTGCTGGTTAACTCAGACTCCATTTCAAAAACACAATGTGTGCAGTGGTCAGGGGAAAGAGATTGCTTAGCTTTCGTGGGGTGAGAAACCACAAGGACTGGGATAATAGGATACATCTCTCATTAGTTGTAAATGCCGGGGAAGATTTAAGGAACACTGATGTTTTTTGTCTTTAATGAAGCACAACAAGGGTTGTGAGGTGCAGGGAAGGGAAAGGAAAGAAGGGGGGCTTTCTGTGTGTGATGTGGGGATCGGGCACCCACCGGCCAATGTCCCTCGATCCCTGCCCTCAGCGATGATGTTACCTGCCTAGGAACCAGCCTCCGTAGGGATGATTTGGGGGATGCTGCAGTGATCCCTCTTGTCTAGCTGCAAGAACGTATCACTGTCAGCAGCAAGGTAACCTGAAGGGGGCAACACATTTAGAAAATGCAGCATGCCACCAGGAAGGGGTGATTGGGATGGGCTCATGGAGGGTAGGGAAGCCCGCAGGCTCCCTCTCGGAGCAGCTTCACCATTTCAGCTGTGGTCTCAGGTCCTTTCTCATGGCGCTGCTGCCCTGGTGCCCAGGTGGGCAGGGAGGGAAGGCCCGAGGAGCATGAAACACATGGGGGCAGGAAGACAAGGACAGCTCCTCGGCGCACAACTGGGCGCCTACACCCTGGCCTGGGCATGTGGTCTCGTGGAGCCCACAGCTCTGTGGACAGTGAGGCGGGCCTGCGGGACCGTCTCAAAGGAGGGACGCATAAGAAGTGTCCTGGGCTGGGAAGGTATGGACAGAGCAGGCTGGGGAGGCCCTTGAGGCTCTGGAGTGGGTTCTGGGAGAGTGAGTTGGGATCATCCTAGGGGTCTGAGAAAAAGGGGCAAGCCAGGGGACAGCATGAGCAAATAAAGGCACAGAGTCTGATGGCACCGGGCCTGCTGAGGCAACAGCACTCTGCCTGTGTGTGTGTGTGGGGGGGGCGGGCAGAGGGAGTTGAGGGGGCGGGACACGGTGTCTGGGGCTGGGACGGAAGGTGGGCTCCATCCTGAATGGTGGGAGTTGGGGGGCCCGATTCTCTTCTGCTGGGAGTGGGCTTGTCCCAAAGACATCTTTCCTGAGGAGAGACATGACAGCCTGCTTGCAGAAAGACCACATGCAAACTTGCACACACAGACAGACATGGGGGGACACACGGGCACACAGACACAATCTATGCCAAACTTTTGAAGGATTAAATGAAGACGAACCCACAACTCAAGAGCTAAATGAAGCTTGTGTTTTTAAAAAATTCCATTTGGATCCCAGAAGTAACATCAGAGTGTTTCACAGTGTCAGAAATAATAACAGCAGACACTTAAATAGCATGACCCAGTGCCAGCCTCTGTCTGAACATGCTTCACGGTTTCCCTCATTTAACCCTTCCAGTCACCCTGTGTGGGTTGCTAGGTACTCGAATTGCTCCCATTTTACAAAGTAGGCACAGAGAGGTCAAGTATCCTTCCTAAGGCCACACAGCTCATAAGCACTGGAGCTGGGATTTGAACTTAAGGGCTGTGCCCCAGAGCTCACACTCTTCTTTGGGGAATTGAGTGCCTCTTGGCTTTGTTTCTCAGGGAAAGGACAGGGTTCTTTAAAACAAGAGCTGGAAGATAAGACGGCAGGCTACTCAGGGTAGGGAGAATTAATGAGAGGCTGTGAAGAAAGTGAGACAAACAGGGAAGGAAGGAAAGGAAGCTTTGGGGACTGGTGGAGATGGAGTAGGGGAGAGGCTGGACAATTAGGGACACAGCCCAGCAGGCTGGGCTCCGGACTAGCCCATCAGGAGCCATCTAGCAGAACTGAAGGGGCAGAGGAGCCCCCTGCTAGTTCCGTAGGATTTGAACCCAGGTCACCTCAACGGGAGCCCTTATAAAGGGCAGGGTCTGCAAGGGACCTGCAGGGCACACAGTAGGGGCCTCATCCACAAGGTGCTCTTTCTCTCCAGACCAGAGAGCTCAGTGCTTCAACAGGCAGCTCTAGGCAGCAGGAGAGTACAGTGGGCCAGAGTTTGGCCTCTGAGACTTTAGTGGGCAGGCTCAGGTCCTCTCCTCACCCCTGTGTGACCTAGGGCAAGTTACTTAAACTCTCTGGGTCTTAGTTTCCCCATCAGCACGATGGGTATGATAGTGGTTCCATTTTGTGGGCTTGGAGTATGAGGGCTTAAGAAATATGAGCAGGTTCCTTGAGCAAGTCCATGGGTGCGGCCGAGGCAGGGGCCTGACATCCCAAACAGGTCTCTGGTGATCAGTGAGGTGACAAGGCCTTGAAACTCTCCTTTAGGGTAGAGGAAGGGACAGTCCTAGAAGGTAGTGTTTCTCAAAGTGCGATTAGAACCCTTGCAGCCAGGTTACCTGTGGTGGTTTGGGGATGCAGGTGGCAAGGCCCCATTCAAGACCTGAGGGAACAGCGATCTGCCTGGGTCTCTAAGAGATGCTGCCCTGAAATCTGCTTTGCTAATGAGCCCCCCCAGGGGACACTGATGTTATTTATTGTGGTAAAATACACATACCAAAGAATACGGCTTTAACCATTTTTAAGCGTTCAATGAATTAGGTATTTACATTCTGTGTAACTATCACTGCCATCCATCTTCAGAATTTTTAAAAAGATTTTTATTAAGAAATATAGCTAACATACAATATTATATCAGTTTCAGGGGTACACCATAATTATTCAACATTTATATACCTAAGAAGTGATCACCGTGATAAGTCCAGCAACCATCTGACACCGTACCACGCTATCACAATATTATTGACTATATTCTCCATACTGTACATTGCATCCCCGTGACTCATTTATTTTATACCTGGAGATTTGAACCTCTTGTTTTCCTTCACTTTCCCCCTTTTTTAGTTTTCAATTACAGTTGACATTCAATATTATTTTATATTAATCTCAGGTGTATAATAGATACATTAGACATTTATATAATTTAAGAAGTGATCCCCTGACTAGTACCCACCTATATATAGTTATTACCATATTATTGACTATATTCCCTGTGCTTTACTTTACATGATTATTTTGTAACTACCAACTTGTACTTTTAATCCCTTCACCTTTTTCACCCTGCCCCCCTAACTCCCTCCCATCTATCACTTCAACAAATCTAGTACCCATCTGACACTATACATAGTTATTATAATATTATTGACTATATTCCTTATGCTATATACCCTGACTACATCCCCATGACTACTTTGTAACAGCCAATTTGTACTTCTTAATCCCTCCTCCTTTGTCACTCCTACCCCTAAACCCCCTCTCATCTAGTAATCATCAAAATATTTTTGGTATCTGAGCTTGTTTCTGGGTGTTTTTTTTTGTTAATTTTGTTCTTAGATTCCACATATAAACAAAATCACATTGCATCTGTCTTTCTCTGTCTGATATACTCTACTCGGCACAACACCCTCTAGGTCCATCCATTTAGCTACAGATGGCAAGAACCCATTGCCTTCCCTGACCAAGCAATATTCCATTGTATATATGTATCACCTCTTCTTTATCCATTCGTCCATTCATCCAGTGGACACCCAGGCTGCCTCCACACCTTGACCATTGTAAATGATGCAACAATGAACACATGGGTATCCCCTCGAGTAGCGTATTGGGTTTCTTTGGGTAAATACCGAGAAGTGAGATTACTGGGTCCTTCTTTGTCTGGTTATAGCCTTTGTTTTAAAGTCTGTTTGTATGGTATCAGCTTTTTTCCCCCCTCGTTTTCATGAAATATCTTTTTCCATCCCTTTACTCTCTGTCCGTGTGTCTTTCAGTCTGAAGTGACTCTCTTGTTGGCAGCATATGTAAGGTCTTTATTTTCTTATCCATTCAGGCCTGCTATGTCTTTTGATTGGAGCATTTAATCCATTGACATTGAAAGTAATTGTTGATAGATATGTAGCTAT
>NW_017732332.1:230105-233016 GCF_001890085.2 Hipposideros armiger | reverse complement strand
TTGCTTCCTGGACTTGTATGTCTATTTTCTTCACCAGGTTAGGAAAGTTTTCAGTCATTATTTCTTCAAATACATTCTCAATCCCTTAATTTCTCTCTCCTCCTTCTGGTACCCCTGTGATGTGAATGTTGTTACACTTGATATTGTCCCAGAGGTCTCTTAAACTATCCTCATTATTTTGTATTCTTTTTTCGTTTTGCTGTTCCAATTGGGTGTTTTCTTCTGCCTTGTCTTCCAAATCGCTGATTTGATTCTCTGCTTCATCTAGTCTGCTGGTGATTCCTTCTAGTACATTCTTCATTTCAGTTATTTTATTCTTCACTTCTGACTGGTTCTTTTTTATGGTTTCTATGTCCCCTTTTTATGCTTGCTATCTCTCTGTTGAAATTCTCACTAAGTTCCTTGAGCATCTTTATAACCATTGTTTTGAACTCTGTCTCTGGTAGGTTACTGGCCTCCATTTCGTTTAGTTCTTTTTCTGGATTTTTCTCCTATTCTTTCATTTGGGTTACATTTCTTTGTTTCCTCATTTGGCTGCCTGTCTGTGTTTGTTTCTATGTATGAGGTAGTTCTGCTGTGTCTCCCAGTCTTAGCCAGGTGGCCTTATGAAGTAGGTGCCTGTGGGGCCAGTGGCACAGTTTCTCTGGCCACCTATGCTCATGCTCCAGCAGTATCCCTTGTGTGGGCTGTGTGTGCCCTCCTGTTACAGTTGAGCCTTGATTGCTATTGGCATGTCAGTGGGTGTATTGACCCTCAGGCTGACTGGCTGTGGTGTTTGGCCACATCCACAACTTATAGGCTGCTGTGCAGTGGACTTACCCTACTGAGTGGAATTTAACCCCAGTGAGCTCTGGTGCCTGTTGAGACAACCCTTTGTGTGTGCCACTTGTGGGGCTAATTAGGCATTTCTCTGGTGTGGTCTGAAGCCAACCTCCAGGTATGTTGATTTTGGGTCTTTTTGGGAGGGGCTCTGGTGCAGGACCAGGTCAGCTGCTGCCTGTGACTGACCTGGTAGGAGCTACAAAGTGATGTGCAGTTGTTCACTGGTCACCTACGCTGCAAATGAGGCTTTGGGGGGCACAGGAGGACAGTCCTGGAGGTGCATGGGAAAGGCCATGCTGTGAACCAAGGACCAAGGCTGGTTTTCACCAGTACGAGGCCTGGAGTAACTCTGCGAAAAGCCAGGATACCTCAAGGCCTGCTGCCACCTGCTGGCTCATTAAGCTTCAGTCACTGAGAGAGTTTCTTGCATTATTTGAGTTGGGTTGAGGCAGGGTCTTAGGGTGTCACTAGAGTGGGAAGAGTTTTAGTCACCATATTAATGTAGACTGGTTTGATGCCAGTGTTGAGCCTGGAGCTACTCAGCAAAAGTCTCATAGCACACTGAGGCCAGTTACCACTTGTCTGGGGCCTGTGGACTCTGATAGTTTTCCAAGAAAGAGTGCAATTTGGGAGGGGCTGGCTGTTCTCAGAGAAAGTGTTTCTGGTGTTGGGGAAGTTGGGTGAGTGGGGTCCCAGCTGAATCAGCAGGGCAGAACAGCGGAGCTCACCGGGCCAATCAGATTTAGATTTGGCTGAGGTGGGGGCAGGCTCAACACAGGAAAGATAGCACCCACCCACCAGCTGCATGGAAGGAGCCCTCACCAGGAAAATACGGACTGTCCTCCTGTGTCCCCCAAAGCCACATGCCTCAGTCTGCCCCCCACATGTCTCTAAGGGACCCCAATTCACCATCCCTCCACTGAAGCCCTGGGTGAGTGCCTACGAGGGAGTGAATCAGTGCATGGATCCTTTAAGAGGATGTCTGGGTTTCCCACAGTCGCCCATCCCACCCGAACGTTGAGAATCCCCACTTTTTCACAGCCAGATGTTGTGGGGGTTCTTCTTCCTGGCACCAGTAGTCTAGGCTGGGGAGCCTACTGTGGGGGGCTGGGGTCCTTTGCTTCTCCAGGGGGAACCTCCACGGCCAAGATACCCCTCCTTACTCTCAACCGCCACAGGGAGGTTTGGGGTCTGTTCTACATCTCCGCCCCTCCTACCAGTCTCAACGTAGCTTCTTCTTCTGTATATTTTTAGTTCTAGGACTTCTGTTTGGCTAGACTTCAGATGGTTCTCCAGGCTGATTGTTCTATAATTTAGTTGTAATTTTAATGTGTTCACAGAAGGACGCAGGTAGGCTCACTGTTGATCTACTCCACCATCTTGGATCCCTCCCATCTCCAGAACTTTTTAATGTTCCCCAAACTGAAAGTCTGTTTCCATCAAGCACTAACTGCTCATTTTCCCCTTCCCCCACTCCCTGGCACCAACCATTCTACTTTCTGAATTTACTCTATGAATTTGTCTACTCCAGGGCCCCCATATAAGTGGAATCATATGGTATTTGTCCTGTTATGACTGGCTTATTTCACTGAGCATAATGTCCTAAGGTTCACCCATGTTGTATCATGTGTCTGCATTTTTATCCTTTTTAAGGCTGAATGATATTCCATTGTATGGATGGACCACATTTTGTCTATTCATTCATCTGCCCATGGACACTGGGTTACCCAGGAGCTCTTACCTTTCATCTCCCCCACCCTAGGCCCCTGGTGGGCAGCCTTCTCTTTGATATGATGAAATCCAGACATCTGGCTCTGAGAGCCAGGGCCGAACAAGGGCCAGGTTTGCTGTCCATTACCACTGTCCTTCTCAAGGCTTCAGGGGGCTCCGGCTGCACCTCAGTCCCAGGTTTGGGCTAGGGCTCCGGCTGGAAGTAGGCAGAGGAGAAGCTGAGCTGAGTAGCCCACATGCATGTTTTTGTGAGTGTCCCTGTCATTGGGGGCTGGCTCGTCTCCTGCCAGAAGCTGATGGTGGTGACAGTAGGTGCCTCATCATGGCAAATGGTGGGAGGAGGTGGCCAGGCTGGGCA
>NW_017732332.1:221399-228034 GCF_001890085.2 Hipposideros armiger | reverse complement strand
ACTTGAGTATCCCTGCCAACTCAAATCTCTCTTCCTTGGTGAAGCCTCTGCTGGCCTCAGGGGTGGGTAGTGGAATTCCCCATAGCTTTTTTGTCCTGTATCATCCAACCACATGATGTATGTAACCAACTTAGACTGCCTTTGTGGAGAGAGTTGGCAAGTTGCACTTTTACCAGGAAAATATAAAGCCTCAGACTTGGGTCCATAAAAACTAACAGCCTTCATGCAGCCTGGGAGAGAGAGGTGCGAGGGGGCGGAAGTAGAGTTACAGGAGAGCAAGTTGTTGGATGGTGTGGCAGCCAGGAGGGCTGCTGCTGCATTAGGTGGCATTGATAGAGGTAAGATGATAGCCCCGCCCTGCTGGAGGCTGGCCAGAAGACATCTGGGGTTGGCAGGTCTAGAGCCCCAGTCTAATAACACCAGGACTATCTTTACATAGTAATTTATAGTTTATAAAAACATTCATATTCATTATTGTGTATGATAGTGACAACTAAGTAGGCAAGTATTTCATTTTACAGAAAATAATAATGGAGATACATGAGCTCTGACAATTAAGTTCGCGAACTTGTTGCAATGATGTTGCTAACCTTTTTTGATATCAGAGGGATTATTCATCATGAATTTGTACCAGTTGGACAAACACTTAACCAAGTTAACTGTTTGGAAGTGCTGAAAAGGCTGCATGAAAAGTTAAGATGACCTGAACTTTTTGTCAACAATTCATGGCTCTTGCATCATGACAATGCACCAACTCACACGACACTGTCTGTGAGGGAGTTTTTAGCCAATAAACAAATAACTGTATTGGAACACCCTCCCTACTCACCTGACCTGGCCCCCAATGACTTCTTTCTGTACCCAAAGATAAAGGAAATATTGAAAGGAAGACATTTTAATGACATGCAGGACATCAAGGGTAATACAATGACAGCTCTAATGGCTATTCCAGAAAAAGAGTTCCAAAATTGCTTTGAAGGGTGGACTAGGCACTGGCATTGGTGCATAGCTTCCCAAGGAGAGTACTTCAAAGGTGACGGAATGATATTCAGCAATGAGGTATGTAGCACTTTTTCTAGGATGAGTTCGCGAATGTAATTGTCAGACCTCGTATATACACATACACATACAGACATACCTTATTATATGTCAGGGACTGTTCTGTGTATTTTACACATATTAACTCAAACTTAAAACTTCAAAGCAACGCCATGAAATAAGTACTGTTCTCACTCTCATTTGACATATGAAGAAAGTGAATCATGGAGCCATTAGGTCACTTGCATGAGGTCACACAACTGTGCAGTGGCGAATCTGAGCAGAGCTCTCCAGAGGCAGTGGCTGAGCTGCCTGAGTGTGTTCTCTCAGAGAACTGACCTTCCTGTTGAGAGAAACTATGGATGGACTTGGGCATAAGGGTTCCAGCAAAGGGAACAGAATGTGCCAAGTCCCAGTGGGAACTTGGTGAGTTTGAGGGAAGAATGAGTAAATAATGTGAGTCCCCCTGCCAGCTCTCCTCTTTGGTGAAACCCCGCTTACCCTTCAGCGATCTCCCCCTGTGTCCTCTGCACTGGTCTGTAATTCACTCACATGATGGCCAGTCCTGGGCAGCCTGTAACAGCTTAGTCCTGCTGCATCAGTCTTCATTCACCTCTTGCACTGTTGTTTAAATTGTCACACAGAAGGGTGTGAGCATCTCAAGGGTTGGGATGGACAGCTGCCTCAGTATCCCCATGATGGCAATGCCTGTCCCCTTGTGCACTCAGTAAACATTTGAGGGCTGAACATCTGTGTCTATGATCACTAGTACTAACCATAGTTAATTTTTATGTAGTATATGTCAGCTACTGTGACCACATGTACCATGTATACATCAAATATCACGCAATTGTGGTATAATACCATGATGCTGAGATCTTGGCAAAACAAAACAATATTCTAGCCTTGATATTTGGCAAAGAATTTATCTGAGGACTGTTTAGGGCACAGGAGGAATTTGAACCCAGGCAGTCATAAATTGGATCCCACGGTATGCTCTACTGTGTTGACTATGTGAGAGTGTCTGTATGTGAGTGTGCATGTACACCAGTGGTGCCAACTAATATCACAGGTTTATTTATTTATTTTATAACCTGTACTGTGTACCTACCTTGTGTCAAGCACCAGGTTGGGCTCTAGTGGTAAAAACACAGACACTCTTAGGGGGAGTTCTCAGACCAATCAGAAATTGTTGTGAGAGCCAAAAGGAGAAAACTGAGTGATATGAGAGGGACTGAATTTAGACTGAGCAGCATGGAGAGCCTTGCTGAGGAAGCACCACTTACACTGGGGGCTAAAGAAAGAGAGGAAAACAGCCTACCAGGTCCTGGGTGGAGAGAACAGTGTTCCAGGCAGAGGTACAGCATACGTATGTGAAGGCCCCGAGGTGAGCATAGTTTTTGTGTTTGGAGAGCTAAGAGGTCAGTGAGGCTGGAGTACGTGGGCAGGGCCCAAATCATGACAAAATCTAACACAATCATGTCTAATGATGACTCTCCATATCATTCATTTACAGGAAAATGCTTCTGGGAAAATACTTTGTCCTTGGTGTATTAAACACTAAACATGTAGGCTTATGTGATGTAAAGTTACATTAGATCCCCAGGATCAAAAGATATTGTGAGGACTATAAAACTAATTGGCCAGGGCCGGCCGAGTGGCGCGATGGTTAAGAACTGGCTTGGGACGCCAGAGGGCCCCGGTTCGGATCCCACATATGAGGGCCGGTGATACTGCCCTCTACAACTAAGATGTTGAACAACAGCTCAACCTGGAGCTGGGCTGCCGTGAGTCGCCGGTGACGGTGTAGGCTGCAGCCCCTGTGGCAGTGGGTTGCCATGGGTCTCTGTGTGTAGCCGGCAGCCAACGTGAGCGGCCCTCAAGCCTCCGTGAGCAGCCATCCAGAAGCCGGCGACTCGATCTGCCTCTCCCGGGAAGAGCACAATGATGGTGCCAACTTGGGCCAGTGAAACAACGTCCTCCACAACTAGACTGAAGAACAAAAGAACAGCAACTTGTCTGTTCCCCTTTCCCCAATTCCCCAGCGCTGTTCCCATCCCCCAATTCCCCAATAAAAATCTTTAAAAAAAACAACAACAACTAATTGGCCATAAGAAGCATCTACTTAGGGGATAAAAGGGACATTAATATCCCACTGCAGTAATACAAATCTCGGTGGTCATAAAATGTGTTCACTTCTTTGGAGGTGCTAACCCAAGGTCACAGGTGTGGACCATGGGTAACAAACCTCCGTTTCCCTCAGAACCAGATAAATGTTCCCCCCTGTAACTGGCAGCATTGCTTATGGTGAAGTGTCTCCTGGTTGTTGAACTGCACGTGGACAGGCTGGGACTCTAAGTGCCAGGCGGGCCTCAAGGTCAGGCTTGGCTGAACACAGTGGCTCCTGTGTTGGCTGCTTCCCTCGTGAGCGCCGGGATGCTCTGCTGGTGATGGAATTATTCCGAGAGGTATTGGAATCGTGAGGGATGAAGCTTTGAAGCTTAGGGCAGCTCTCACACCTGCCTGGTTTATCTCTCCTTTTTGCACCAGGAGGCTGGGATGCTGCCACAGGGAGGAGCTCTTGAAAATACTCTGCTAGCAAGCTGTGTTTCTGCCCCATGTCCTTGTCAGTGGACGGTTGCCTAAGGTAGTTGTGTGAATCTGAGCACCGACTTGAGCTGCAGAACACACTCTGATCGTCACTGCAGAAGTCAGATATGATATTTGCGCAGTACAGTACTGGAGGCTAAGTCCATGTTGCTCATTCAACACTAGGAGACTAAATGAGAAAGCAGTTTGCTGAATGCAGTCTCAAGGCAGAGGACCCACCTTGTGTCCTGGGCCCTTTCTCTCACTGCACCCTAGAGAGCACCCAAATTCTGGCCATGGCTGAGCCTGGGACCTAGGACTGGTGAAGACCTATGGTTTCAGCATTGACCTCCGAGGCCAAAATCATTCTTGCCAGACCTTTCACTGCTCCTCTTGGGGCCTGATAATTAGGTGTGGTGAGCTGCTTTCTTCCTGTCAAACCTCGAGGGCTTCAGAGCAGGTCTCTATCTTCTCCTTTGCTCTGGTTGGACCTGGCTGTGGAGGGGACTCCTAGCCTGGATAGGGAGCTAGGAATCCTAGCACCACTCACGCTTCATGCTGGCCCAGATTGCATGGTCTTCCTTCCTTTCCCTATTAAGCCTCCAACAACCTCAAGACATAGGCGTCCGTCTTTGTCTTCATTTCTCAGATAAAGAACTGGAGGTTCAGAGAGTCTAACTAACTTGCTCAAGGTTGCCCAGCAGGTGTGTGGCTGAGTGAGGACCAGCCCTGACCATCCACCTCAGAGCCTGGCTCTGACTGTCTGCACTGACCTCCCGTTCCCTCCCAACGCTAATTAATAACGTCCTATTATTCTAAATCAACGCCGCCTCAGTAGATGGCTCTGGGCAGTGAATTTATAGGGCACAAGATGTTCCCCATTATTCCCTCCTTCTGCTTGAGTCTGTCAGTTCAGAAAATGCTAAATGGGCCAGCTGTAAAATCTGGAATGGGGCCCCAAAATTAATAAGTTTATCCTCTTCCCTTGAATGCCTTTGTTTTGACTTCCTCTGCAGACAGCCACTGTCTCCCTGGTGTCCCAGGCATAGCTCTTACAGGAGAAGCATGGACTCACAGATCTGGCTTGACGGGCAGGGGTAGGCAGGGGGCAGGGCACTCACAGTGGGGCAGCTCCATTCCCAGCTTCTCTCTGACATGGCAGGTCTGCCATCCCTGAAGAATTCAGCCATAAGCAGTCCCTATGCTGGAGAGGGTTCTGTTTATTGTGTGGGAAAGCCTGTTTACTTACCAGGGATGAAGAAGGCTGCCCCAGACTGGGTGGTGAGCTCCCCTTCTCAGCAGGTGGAGAAGCAGAGATTGAGGGGCCACTTAGCTACAATCTGAAGGGCTTTCTTCTTCAAGGGGGGATTTGAGCGTTTACTGTCCCTTTTAAACTTGAGCTTCCCCCCTTCTGTGGTTTCTTTCTGCAACCTGTACCTCTAATGCAGAAGAGGCCAGTTATACAATGAAGCTTTTATTTTTCCATTAAGAGAAAACATTCTGGGGATTATTTATAAAGTATGGAGAGCCATGAAGACCAGCCCACGACATGCAACAGGGAAAGCCAAGGGGTCTGGGAAGGGTATACCTCCCCTACCCCTACCCAAATCTCGGTAACAGAGTCTTCTAGAATGATCATTCTCAACCTGTCTCTGAAAAAAGACCCCCTTTTTAAAATCTCTAATCCATTGCTATTGATATTCTGTTAAATACAAAACCCTACCTTGGATGTCAGAGAGATATATATTAAAAAGACTGCAAAAGTTTCTCATTGTTGATAACCTGTTTCTGTACTTCCTCTGCTGTGGTCCTGTGATATGAGAGACGTGCCAGCCCCTGGGCCACCCTTTTAGAGCCTGATTTCCTCAGAAGCTCTGAATAAAGCTTGGAGCAGCTCTACTTATGTTGTCTCTCGTGTGGTCCTGAGTTCACTGGGGTATTAAAAATTCTAAGGAGGCCTGTGGGAAGAAAGCTTGCTCACTGGTTCCCAAACCTGTTTGAGTTTGGAATACCTTTTAATGGCCCACCACAATCTGGCTTGATTCCCAGAGTTGGCTTTGAGAAACTCTTCTCCAGTGGGTGAGGATGTGGAGAAATTGGAACCCTTGTGCAATGCAGGCAAAATGCTGCAGCCACTGTGGATACAGTATGATGGTTCCTCAAAAAGTTAAACACAGAACTACCATGTGACCCAGCAATCCCACTCCTGGGTAGATTCCAAAAGAATTGAAAGCATGATTTTGAAGAGATATTTGCACACCCATGTTTATAGCAGCGCCATTCACAATAGCCAAGAGGTAGAGGCAATCCAGTACCCACTGAGAGATGAATGAATAGATAAAATGTGGTCCATCCATCATAGAATGGGATATTATTCAGCCTTTAAATGGAAGGAAATGCTGACACCTGCTACCACATGGATGAACCTTGAAAACATTGTACTAAGTGAAATAAGTCAGTCATAAAAGGAAAAATACCATATGATTCACTTATATGAGGGCCCTACAGTAGTCAAGTTCATAGAGACAGAAAGTAGAATGGTGGTACAGGGCCTGGGGGGAAGGGGATGGGGAATTAGTGGAGTTTTTAAAAAAAATTTTTAAGATTTTAATTAAAAATACAGCTAACTAATACATTAGTTTCAGGGGTATACATAGTTATTCAACATTTATATACCTAAAGAAGTGATCACCATAAATTCAGCAACCATCTGACACCATACCACACTATCACAATATTATTGACTATATTCCCCATGCTGTACATTACGTCCCCATGACTTATTTGTTTTACACCTGGAAATTTGGATCTCTTATTCCCCTTCCCCTTTTCCTACCCTTTTAAAATTTTTCAATTACAGTTGACATTCAATATTATATTAATTTCAGGTGTACAGCATATGGTTAGACAGTCATGCAGTTTAAGAAGTGATCCCCTTGACTAGTACCCACGTGGCACTATACATAGTTATTACCATATTATTGACTATATTCCCTGTGCTTTACTTT
>NW_017732332.1:188609-221271 GCF_001890085.2 Hipposideros armiger | reverse complement strand
TTTCTAACTACCAATTTGTACTTTTAATCCCTTTACCCTTTTCATCTTGTCCTCCAACCCCCTCCCATCTATCACCCCAACAAATGTAGTACCCATCTGACACCATACATAGTTATTACAATATTGTTGACTATATTTTTATGCTATACCCTACATCCCCATGACTACTTTGTAACAACCAATTTGTATTTCTTAATCCCTCCCCCTTTTTCACTTATCCCCAATCCCCCTCCCAGCTGGCAACTGCAAAATATTTTTGGTATCTATGAGTTTGTTTCTGTTTTGTTTGTTAATTTTGTTCTTAGATTCCACATATGAGTGAACTCACATTGCATCTGTCTTTCTCTGTCTGACATACTCCACTCAGCGCAATACCCTCCAGTTGCATCCATGCCACTACAGATGGAAAGAACCCATTCCCTTCTATGGATGAGCAATATTCCATTGTATATATGTACCACCTCTTCTTTATCCATTCATCCATCGACAGATAACAGGCTGCCTCCACGTCTTGGCCATTGTAAACTATGCTGCAATGAACATATGGATGCACATGTCCCCTTGAAGTAGCGTTTTGGGTTTCTTTGGATAAATACCCTGATATGAGATTACTGGGTCTTTCTTTGTCTCTTCTTATAGCCTTTATTTTAAAGTCTATTTTGGCTGGCATAAGTATTGCTACCTAGCTTTTTGTTTGTTTGTTTCCATTTTCATGAAATATCTTTTTCCATCCCTTTACTTTCCCTCTGTGTGCTTCTTTCAATCTGAAGTGAGTCTCTTGTATGCAGCATATGTAAGGGCCTTGTTTTCTTATCCATTCAGGCCTCCTATGTCTTTTGATTGAAGCATGTAATCCATTTACATTGAAAGTTATTGTTGATAGATATGTGGCTATTGGCATTTTATTATTCATATTTTTAATTTTTACCCCCATCTTAAAGAAGATTTTCTAACATTCCTTGTAATACTGGTTTGGTAGTGATGAACTCCTTTAGCTTTTTCTTGTCTGGGAAGCTCTTTTTCTGTCTTTCGAGTCTAAATGACAGCCTTCCTGGGTAGAGTAATCTTGGTTTTAGGTCCTTACTTTTCATCACGTTGCATATTTCCTGCCAATCCCTTCTGGCCTGAAAAGTTGCTGTTGAGAAATCAGCTGACAGTGTCATGGGAACTCCTTTATAGCTTACTAGTTGCCTTTCTGTTGCTGCTTTCAGGATTCTCTCTTGGTCTTTAACCTTAGCCATTTTAATCATAATGTGTCTATGTGTGAGCCTGTTTAGGTTCATCCTGTTTGGGACTCACTGCACTTCCTGGATTTGTATGTCTATTTCCTTCACCAGGTTAGGAAAGTCATTATTTTTTTAAACAGGTTTTCAACTAGGCTTTCTCTCTTCTCCTTCTGGTAACCCTGTGATGTGAATGCTGTTACGCTTGATGTTGTCACAGAGGTCTCTTAATCTATCCTCATGTTTTTGAATTCTTTTTTTCCTTTTGCCCTTCCAATTGGGTGTTTTCTTCTGCCTTGTCTTCCAAGTTGCTGATTTGATCCTCTGCTTCATCTAACCTGCTGGTGATTCTTTCTAGTGCATTTTTCATTTCAGTTATTGTATTCTTCACTTCTGACAGGTTTTTTTATGGTTTCTATGTGCCTTTTTATGTTTGCTATCTCTTTGTTGAAGCTCTCACTAAGTTCCTTGAGCATCCTTATAACCATTGTTTTGAACTCTGTCTCTGATAGGTTGCTGGCCTCCATTTCATTTAGTTCTTTTTCTGGATTTTTCTCCTGTTCTTTCATTTGGGATGCATTTCTTTGTTTCCTCATTTGGCTGCCTGTCTGTGTTTGTTTCTATGTATTAGATAGATCTGCTATGTCTCCCAGTCTTGGCCAGGTGGCCTTATGTAGTAGGTGTCTTGTGGGGCCCAGTGGTAGAGTCCCCCTGGTCACCTGAGCCGAATGTTCCAGGAGTGTTCCTTGTATGGGTCGTGTGTGCCCTCCTGTTATAGTTGAGCCTTGATTGATGTTGCCGTGTCAGTGGGGGGGATTGACCCTCAGGCTGACTGGCTATGGGGTTTGTCCACGTCCACAGCTTATGAGCTGCTGTGCGGAAGGCTTACCCCATTGAGTGTATTCACCCCAGTGGGCTCTGGTGCCTGTTGAGGCAACCCTTTGTGTGTGCCTTATGGGCTAATTTGGTGGTGCTGTGCTGTGGTCTGAAGCCAACCTCCTAGTATGGTGGTTCTGGGTCCTCTTGGGAGGGGCTCTGGTGCAGGCCCAGGTCAGCCACTGCCTGTGACTGGCTGGGAGCTACCTGGTAGGAGCTACTAAGTGATCCATAGTTGTTCACTGCCTGTGCTAAACCTGGAGACGTGTGGGAGGGTCCATGATGGGAACTGATGATGGCTGCCATTAGTAGCTGGCCTGGGATAACTCTGCAGAAAGCCAGGACACCCAGAGGCTTGCTGCCACCTGCTGGCTCCCTTAAGCTTCAGCCACTGATAAAACCTCATGCAGTGTGCAAGTTTGGTGAGGCAGGATCTCAGGAAGCCACTAGAGTGGGAAGAGCTATGGTCACCAGGTTAATGTAGACTTTGGTTTTGTGCCAGTGTGAGCTTGGAGTGACTCAGCAAAAGTCTCAGAGCACACTGAGGGCAGTCACCACTTGTCTGGGGCCTGTGGACTCTAGTAATTTTCCACCAAAGAATACAATGTGGACAGGGCTGGCTGCTCACAGAGAAGTGCCTTCAGCGATGAGGGAGCTGGGTGGGTGGGGTCCCAGCTGAGTCAGCAGGGCAGAGCAGCAGAGCTCACCAGGCCAATCAAACTCAGATTTGGCCTGTGGGGGAGAGCGCAACATAGGAAAGATGGTGCCCTGGCTGCACAGGAGTAAATGCCCTCACCAGGAAAATGCCGACTGTCCTCCAGTTCTCCCCCTGAAGCCATATACCTTATCTGCCCCCTGTATGTCTCCGAGAACCCTGAGTCACCATCCTCCACTGGAGCCCAAGGTAAAGGCCTACAAGTGAGTGAGTCTGTGTGTTGGCTGTTTAAGAGGACGTCTGGGTTACCCACAGCCTTCCATCCTACCTGAGCAGTCAGAACCCCGATTGCTTTTCACAGCCAGATGTTGTGGGAGCTCCTCTTCCCAGCACCAGTACCAAGGGCTGGGGAGCCTGGTGTGGGGGGCTGGGGCTGGAGCCTGGTGAGAGGTTCCTCTTGGGGGAACCTCTCTGGCTGAGATATCCCTTCTGATTCTTAACCACCACTGGGAGGTTTGGGGCCTGTTCTGTGTCTCTTCCCTTCCTACCCATCTCAATGTGACTTCTGTATATTTTTAGGTATAAGACTTCTGTTTGGCTAGACTTCAGATGGTTCACCAGGTTGATTGTTCTATAATGTAGTTGTAATTTTAATGTGGCCATGTTCATGGAAGGATGCAGGCACAGTGTTTACTCCGCCATCTTGGATCTCTGAGGGAGTTAGTGTTTGATGGGAACAGAGTTTCAGTTTGGTAAGATGGAATGTTCTGGAGATGAATGGTGGTGATTCTTGTACACAATGTAAATGTACTTAATGCCACTAAACTGTACACTAAAAATGGTAAATTTCATATTAGGCATATTTTACCACACACACAAAAAAAAGGCAGAAATTTGTCTTGGGCTGCTGGGGTGCCAGGTTGGGCAGTGGACTCCTCCCCTTTCCTGCCCCTTTACTCAGTAGCTCCAGTCTACAGCTCTGGGCCTGTCTGAGGAAATGCACTCATCTCTGGAACACACTACATTTCGAGCTCAGGCAGATACCTGGCCTTGGGGTCCTTTATACGTCTGGTCACCATGGGCACTGACCCTCATTTTCCAGATCACTAATTGCAGGAGAATATTCCCATCTTGTGGCAGATGCTGCTGCCGGCAGCTCCATGCAGAGGAGGCCTGGCCCTTTTGAGTCAGTCACTGAGCAATATGCTGTCCCAACTGCAGCTACTGTGATCCCAGGAGGGCCACCGCACACTTTGGCCTCTGTTCCAGAGACCCCAGGGGCCCTTGTGTTGTGAGCTCCTCAGGTCTCTGCATCCAATGCTGCACAGAGCACAGGGAGCCAGGCAGCCTGGTGGGCTGGCAGGGTAGAAATGTCAGCTCTGCCGCTTCTCAGGGCAGGGCCTCCACAGGTCTTATCCAGAAGGTTCCTCACGTGCTGGAGATGCTGTGTTATGCTGGAGATGTGGTTTGTGTCCTGAATCTCTCTCCTTCCTTTGCCCTTTCTTTGGCACCACCCTTGGGCCTGTTGCTAGACTGATAGCATCCTCTGGTTAAGCCAGATGGGCCTGCAGAGGGACATTGGGCCAGGAAGCAGGCCTGGGCCCCTGTATGCCCCCAGGGGCCCCTGCCAGGCAGGAACAACCCTCTGGGCACTGCCCCTGAAGCGACCCCACCTGGACCAGGCTGGGAAGGCCTGGCCTCTGCCCACAGGGTCTGGGCCAGCCCTCAGGGGCAGAAAGCCACCCCACTTCTCTTACCATATTCTTGTGTCTCTTCACTCGAGGCCATTCTGTGGTATTTTCATCATAGGGTCCTTCCAGTGGCTGACCTTCTGGGGTGGTTAGGTGCATAGCCTTGGAGCCAGACACTCAGGCTCATGGAGCTCCCTGCTTCCCTCAGACTCATCACTGCCCCTCTCTGTGCCTTCTGTTCCCAACTGCAGAATGGAGTAAGCAACTCATGATGCCGTTTTGAGGAATAAGTGGAATAAATGTCTGTGGAGTGTTCTCATAGCTGGTAGCTATTAATAGTAACAAGCATTTGCCAACAAACCCCATCCATGGGGATCTGGACAAAAGGGGCTCTGAGGAGCGGTTTGGCCAGGCTATTAACAAGGCTGATAGCCTCATGTTCCACGACTTGGGCATACAGATGGACATCCCCTTCATACCTGGGGGGAGCTGTTCTCTGCAAAGGTTGACATGCACCTCAAAACATTTTAGGTGATGCTTTTTAGGGAACTGCTCTTGAGATAATAAATAAGCCAGAGAATTAAGTCAGCTTTTGCTTTATGGCTGTACCTTGCTTCGGACCAGAAAATAGGCTTGATTATTAATTAGTCATTTGATTTAGTGAGTAATTATTAGGGCATCTTTTTCCCTGGGTGCCCAGATGTTGGTGAGACGCCATCTCTGTCTGGATGTTTTCCAGGTTTGAGACAGTGGAGAGATGTGGCTCTGGAGCTGGGCAGTGCTGTCCCTTTGGAGGGGCCAGATGGCCCCAGGCCCCACCTGGCCTGCTTTACTCATCGACAGACACACTCACATCCCAAAGTCAAGTTCCCCAGCTGTTTTGGGCGGCATCAGTGCTACTAAAATAAGCTGTGAGTGCCCCTGGGGACCTTGCTGAAAGGGGTGATGATCTTAGGATGCAGAGGCGCCATCCCCCTCCTTGTTAAGGGTGCTGCCTCCCCCCCTCTTGCAGCTGTGTGGCTGGCGTGGACGAACCTCCAGGCTGTGCAGGCCCTGCAGCGGTGGCTGGTCCTTGGTGAGGCATTGGCGTCACTGCCCAAGCAGAAAGCCCACCGGGTGTAAAGCAGGGTGCTTGCTGTTGAATTATTGAACATCTTAATGAGTCCATTTGTCACATCTTCTGCTGGCTTCCGAGGACCTGGCAGGAGGGCGGGCAGCTGGTGAGGCTGGAATTAATATTAATGAGGCAGCATTCTGTTTGGTGTGTCTGCATAACGTTCCTTCCCACCAGGACAGGGCTGGCTTGGGGGCACCTTCTCGATGGCCATGTGGCCAGCCCATCTTGGGGCCACCAGGGCCCTGGGGGACACAGGGAGCTTACATTCCTGTAAGTGACCCCAGGCAGGGATTCCCGCACCTGGACAAAGCAGGCACCATGACTTGAGTGTCGAACGTGCTAAATGATTTGTTCCTGCATCTCTTAACCTTTAGCTGCTTCTTGCTGGTGAACTTGCAGGCATTATGAACGCTGTCCATGTTTTGTGGGAAGAGCAGGCTCAGCAAAGGTCCACTGTTCAGGGAGACTGACCAAAGGCTGTCCCTGCCTGCTTATTTCAGGAGCTTATGTTTCCTGAGGGAAGACAGAGGGGGACAAATCGCTGATGTTACAGCAGCACAGAAGTGCTGTGATGGAAACCAGCCTGGCAGTGGGAGTGGGCTGGTGAGGTTGCCCTTGAGCCTAGAGCTGAGTGGAGAGAAGGAGCCACGATGGTCAGGTGAAGACCGTCCCAGGCGGAGGGGTGGCTGGTGTGAGGGGTGAAGTAGCAGATGGGCATGAGCTTGGCAGGAGGCAAAGGGACAGAGGAGGAGGGGCAGGAGGCTGCTGGGGGGAGAAGGTAAGAGGGGGCGGGCAGGGCGGGACCCCGTGCGGCCAGGGTCTGGAGATGCACTTTGGTCCTGAGTGCTGATGGGCCTTTGGGGGGGTTATCCAGGAGCTCCAGGTCATGTGGTGTGACAATGTTATAAAGCCTCTCCTGCAGAACAAACTGTAGGAGACCTGGAGGAAGCTGCCAGGCTGGTAGGGAGGCTGGTGTGGTAGCCTGAACTAGGGCAGGTGTGGTGGCCATGGGGAAGAGCCAGTGGTTTTAGGTACACTTTGGAGGGAGGTGCCAGCAGACTTCTGAGGAATGGCAAGTTGTTAGTGAGGGAAACAGAGGCATTACGGGTGATTTTGGGAGGGTTTGGTCAAATGCAGAAGTCACTGGGGTGGGAATGCACGGGGGGCTTGGGGAAGCCAGTTCCCACCCACTGCACACCTGCTGCCAGACAGGTCACAGCGAGCTCAGTACCATTGGTTCGTCCTGGTCAGGAAGGCCCAAGGCCCCTTCCCCCGCCACCTGGAGGACTGTGCACGTCCTGAGGCAGCTTCAGGCCTCCTCACACAGAGCCCTCTTTGCCACCTGTCCCCTCAGCCCAAGCGTGAGCAGGAGCAAATAGAACACATGCACCTTTCTTTCCAGCTTCTGAGCCTTTTTAAAAAAAACTCCCTTTCCACCACCACTAGATGTTAAAACCATCCTGCCCAAACATCCCATTTCCTCCAAAAACAGCCTTTTACTTATGGTTTGACTAGTGTTCAGATTGCTGTTATTTTGTTATAGCCTGTCTTTTCTCTCTTACCAGCTGGCTCATCCGTGCATGCATCATCCTACATTTATTGAGAGCCTGCTGCATATCGAGCACTGAGCACTGTCTCCCCAACCTTGGGGTGACTGATGGGAATGTAAATGGACCCAGCCTCAGAGGACCTGAGCATAGAGCAAGGTCCCATCTTACACTTGCTCTGCCTGGAACACTTCTCTCGGTACCCCACATTTCAGGGTGTCCTAGGTACATGTGGAAGGAACTAACCAGGGCATGCTGGGGTCCTCTGCTGTGCTCCCAACACAGCTTTTGTGAGGGCTCTGAGGCTCTGCACCCGGGAATCCTGAGACCCTGGAATGTCACAGCTGGCAGGACAGGGCCTCAGAAGTGAGGGCTGCACCTTCAGTGTAGGTGGCAGGTGAGCGATTACCATGCTGCTGTTAGATGCAGCCGACTCTCTGCGTGAGACGATCTCTCCATTCCCGCTCCTTCTGGGTTCTGTGAGGGAGAGCAGCTCAGTATAGCCTGGAGCCAGATTGTTCGGTTTTCATGGTACTTATTTGGGGGTTCTTTTCTCTTTCAGGCAAGTGATAGTATTTTTACATTTAAAGTGTGAATTTAAATATGAGTGTTCTTATCAAAATAAAATGTATTTAAGTTAGGAAGTGAGCCAATTTAAAGGAAAATACTAAATAAATACTAGTGATAAGGCACAAGGTTTGGGAAAGGGGTTGGAACGAGTCAAGTTGGGGAAATCCGGCTCTAGTTAGGTGCAGGGCAGGTGTGGAGAGGCCCCGCTGGGCGTTCTCTTTGGAGATCAGGGTTCCTCTTAGAGCCTTCTAGGTGGAAACACTCTGGAAAGTGGTGTGAATGCGGATGACATGTGTCACGTCTGTATGGTGGGACTCCACTCAGCCTGGAGAGGGACGGACTGCTGGAACACCTGTGTCATGCATGAGCCTTGAAAACATTATCCTTAGTGAAAGAAATCAGCAACACAAGATCACTTGTAGGATTCCATCATGTGGAAGTCCAGAATAGGCAAAGCCGCAGGACAGAAGATTAGTGATTGCCAAGGGCTGATCATGACAAAGTGGCCAATTGTATGTTGCTAGGTGTGGGGAGTCTTATTGGAAGAACACAATGTTTTAAAACTGGTTTGTGGGGGTGGCTGCACCACTCAATAAAGTTACTAAAGAGCATTGGATTGTAAAACAGAACAACCAACTAAAAAACCTGAGTCACATTTACAATGTTGGGTTAGAAAAGTGAAGAAAGCACTAAGAACAAATGGAGACCCAGTTTTGGTCATCCATAGTATGTGGAGGAACTTCCTTTTGGGCTTTTCTCCATGTGTAAACACTTTGTCACCATACTGTACTCCTCTTGTCAGTGATGTTTTCCAGTTTGTTCATTTTGCCTCCTCAGTGGTATGCTGTGTCATTAACTATTGCAGGCCAGTGCTCCCCACAGTCAGAGAAGATCAGTAACTCTGGGAAGGGCAAGAGGGAGTGCAGTCAGACATGGAGGTGGGCTGTGCTGATGAGCAGTCCTCTCCAAGGGGAGAGAATGTCCCCGGGGCATGTTCTCTGCAGGCTCCCCTCCGCCGTGCTCTGTGCTCTCACTCATGAGAGACACACCCAAGGTCAGTGGGCAGTGTTTTCCCTGCTGCGCCTGGGCTGGGTGGTGGCCGTGTCCCTCTGTCCACAGCTACAGCTCCTGTTGAGTGGCTCTTCCCTTGGAGACCTTCAGTTCCATAAATGTTTCTTCCCTTGCCCCTTAGGATATGGGGTTAGCAGCACCCCACCTCTCCCAACCCTGGGAGCTTCAGCATCTCCGCTTGGTTCCCCCAGCCCTGCCCACAGCTTGGAGTAGCCCCTTTCATGTAGCTTACTCTAATGACCAATTCTGAAGGCCTTCTGTTCTCTGCTGGGGAGCGTGCCCTCAACCTACTGACTGTGTTTGTCACAGAGGTCATATGGGTTAGTGATGTGTGGACTCCCATTTAGGAGAGATTGTTCTACAGCAGCATTTTCAGTGACTGCATAACTTCCCAGACCACATGTATGATATCATCACAAATTATTCTTCTGCTGTTCAGCAATTGGTCACTGCCAGTACTTTTTGCATCTTTGTGCAATGATTTATGGGCTTTGGGTAGATTCCTAGAATGTCCAAAGAATGACCACTTTGTATTTCTAGGAGAGATTGGACAGGGCTCTTGAAGGTGGCCCAGCCCCAGGGCTATGGCCCCACCGGTTCATGGCACAGCCCCCTCGACCCAGTGTTAAGAAAACAGGCTCTGGCTGTGAGAGCTAGAAACAGCCATTTGGTTTGGGCGGTGGTTGTTCTGGAGCCTGGATGATGACACTTGTTCTATGAGCTGTGCAAGCAGGCCCTGCCTCCGGTGCCTGGGCCAGACATCACGAGATGTTTTTGAGAAACCTGGTAAAGCCTTGGTAGAACTGGGTTTGTATCCCAGCCCGGCCACTCCTCAGCTGCGGACGTCAGCTGTCCAGCAGCCCCTCTGAGCCTCACGGAGCTGTGGAGTTGACTGAAAAGATCTCACGGTGCTGAGCCTTTGCCCAGCCGTGCCGGGGGCCACATCTGCCTTCTCTGAGCTCCGTGGACACACCCACTATCTGTGCCAACAATGTTTTGTGACAGCTTGGCTTTGTATTACCTTGCAGCTTTGCCTCCCCACCCCAGCACCAAAGAGGCTTTTATTACTGCCTCACATGTACAGACTGCTCTGCCTGCATTCAGGCTTAAAATACTTCTTAGAATAAAAATTTTGCTGTCACCATCTTTTGCTTTTCAGAGGGAGCTGGAGGGGATCTTCACGATTAACCCAAAGTTGCCTGGTGGGATCGTAGTCACCTCACGTGTGCCTAGAGTGCATCCCCAGGCAGCTATTTTGATTATGCGCTGATTATTCTGGCTAATTGAATTGGTGAGTCCTTCTTGATTTCACTGGGAAACCAGTGCATGACACCCACTACCCTTCAGGCAGTCTGCGAGTCGCTGCTCTGCACCTTGTCTGATGGTTACCGGTATTTTAGAATCTCTCATTCCCAGGTAGAGGGCTTGTTTCATGTTTCTCCACATTCTTAGCTGGTGTGCGCTCTTCTTTAGGACTGTCTCTTGGTAACGGAGGCTGTGGTGCCTGCCCTGCAGGCGTGAGGGGAGGTGATGGGTGAGTCGGGTCACCTCCTCTTCCATTGCCAGGTGGCAAGTGAGGAGCTGAGCCCCTGTCCTCTGCACCTTGCCTCCCCCAGCCTTTACAGAGCATATCCAGCACCAGCAGCTAGGAATATTCAGTGGTGCTCACTCATCCATCTGGCCAGTCCTCACGCACGTCCTAGGGCCTACTCTGTGCCAGGCACTGGGTCCACAAGGTAGTAAGATACTCATTCACTCATTCGTTTACTCACTCACTCAACCAGTGTTTATTTGAATCCTGTGTCAGTCTCAGAGCTCAACTGCAAATGACAGAATCTGCTCTTGCAAGTTTAAGCAGAGAAATAAGTTGTTAAAGGATGTCGGGTACTTCGCACCAGCTGGGAGGTCCAGAGAATCTAGCTGCATGGTAAGAAGCAGCACCCAAATGAGAACTCGAGTCTGTTCCCTGGGGACCCCGCTCCACTGAATTCCAGTGTGTGCCACCGTGCCCCTGCATGCCAGCTGTGTCCCTGCCACGGTCTGCCCTTCTGCCAGGATGGATCCCCCAAGGTGTCCCTTACTCATCTTGCAGGCTTCTGGCAGGATCCCTGCTCAGGTGCACCTGACAGGGAGAGGAAGGCCCCATGCTGCACCTGAGCTGCAGTGGGGGCTGTGAGAGAGACTTTCTCCTTTGTTCCTTAGGGAAGGCTGATGAGGAGAGAAGTTCCCTAAACTGGGCAAGGGGTCATGGCTGAAAGCCACAGCTGAAGTCTGCCGCAGTCTTGCTGAGTGCCTCCCTACACTACTAGCCTGCAGAGCACAAAGGTGAAGTTTAGCTCTTGAAGTGTTCCTGGACTAGTGTGTGGTGAGCAGCAGGGAGCCAAGTGGGGTACTGCCGAACGATGTGCTCAGAACTCTGAGGAAGGTTCCTGTAGGGGACTCTGGGGCACAAAGCATAACATGCTTAGTCTTACCTGGGACTGGGGGTGGGTGCTGCTTTGAAAAATGAGATCTCCAAATGGTTAATTAATAAACAAAAAGGTACTTGAACTAATTTGTCATCAAGGAAATACAAAATGAAGGCTATTGGTTGACAATACCAACTGACCGGTGAGGGCATGGAGCAATGGCACTGTCTTGCCCTGTGAGGGCAATATGAATGATATAGCCCGGGAGACGTTGTCTGGCATTACCTACTCATGTTAACTTTATGGCTGGTCTACATCCCAGCAGTTCCACTCCTTGAGCTCCTATGTTCACTTGGTATCTGTCTTCCCACCAGAACATAACCGTGAAGGCGGAAGCACTTTCCCACTCCTCTATCCCCTGTACTTGCTGTACCTGACTCAGACGCTCCATAAATATGTGTTTAATGAAGTGCATGGAAAAAGTTTCAAGATCCATGCAGGCATATCTCGCTTCATTGCACTTCACAGATGTTGCATTTTTTACAAATTGAAGATGAGACACCCTGTTGCAGGAGGCTGGGCGCTGCTTCTGCCTGGGAGGCCCAGAGAAGGGGCCTCGGCCAGTGGGTTCTGGGCAGCGCACAGGGAAGAATTCAAGCAGGAGCTGACATGGAAGTAAAGGAAAGATGAGTTTATTCAAGCAGAGGAAAGGCAAGAAGCCGGCTACTCCCGAGAATTAGCAGCCCCGCTGCTGCCGGAGTTTGAGCCTGTTATCGGTATCCCTTTAATTAGGGGGTGCACATTCAGATTTGTAGGAGAAATATTTGGGTTTTCTGGGAAAGGGCAGAGATTTCTCAGAAGGGCTCCAGTGGGCCATTTTGTGTCCTTTTATGGTCTTTCTATTTCCAACAATGGCAGCGCGGGGTTTGTCTTTTTAGCTAATGATTGTAATGGGTGTATAATGAGTTGCAGGGTCCCTGCTAGGTGAAAGCTGTTGCCATGTTGGTTTTAGCTGGTCATAGCCAGTCTTAGCCAGCTCCCAGACCACCCACTGTCCATCCCACCTTGGGGTCTGGTGACAAGTGTCAGAAGGGCAGAGATTTCTTGTTCTACGGCCAGCCCTGCCTCTGCAGCCTGTGTCTGGTGTACTTCACCTCCATCAGCAAAAAGATTAGGACTCGCTTTATCGCTGTGGTCTGAACCTGAACCCACAATGTTTCCGAGGGATGCCTATAATAAAGTGAGGAAGAAAATACAGAATGAAGAAAAAAAATCTCCGAGAAAGGGGTTTGTCAGATCAGGGATTTGGAACTTTTGGGGGGTAGAGAGAGGGACAGTGGAGCAGAGATGCCAGCATAGCAAAGGCCTGGAGGCACCTGGGTAGTTGGGGGCTGGATCTTCCCCACAGATCGTGGGGAATGACAATGTAGACAGATCATGGTGGACATGGCAGGAGAGGTGGACATTGTGGCAGGGAGAAGGCCCAGGCTGTGGATGGAGGGAGGTCCCTATAGAGATTTTGGGGAGGTAGAATTGACAAGGCTTGGTGACCAACTGGGAGTACAGGAATCCATGATGGTGCTGGTCCCTCGTGTGACTGGGCAGGTGACGGCCATTCCTGAATGGCCCAAGCATCCGTTTATTTTCCATCTAGCCACTTCCAACATCTTTTTTATCTTTATGTACCCAGTCTTATACCTAGGGACCTGGTCATGACAGTCGGGTTCACAGGGCAGCAGTCATTTTGCTTTACAGTCTGATAATTATTAAATGTACAGATGGATTAGAATTGATCAAGTTTAATATGATCTTTTACAGCTGAAAACTTGTCAAAGTGAAGGACATGAAGTTTAAAGGATAATATCCTTCTTTCAGGTTCTTTTGGTCAAGAAGAGGTAAAAAGCAGACCCTACAATTCATGTGGAAATGCCAGGGACCCAGGATAGCCAAAACACTCCTGAAAAAGAAGGAGGACTCACACATCCCAATTTCTAAACTTACTACAAACAACAGTAATCCAGACTGTATGACACTGGCTCAAGGATAGACATATAGGTGAATGAATTAAATTGAGAGCCCCAAAATGAACTCATATGTTTGTAGTCAACTGTTCTCCACAGGTTGCCAAGATCATTCAATGGAGAAAGAATAGTCTTTTCAACAGATGATACTAGATACAAAAGAATGAAGTCAAACTCTTACTTCACACCATAAACACAAATTCATTCAAATCAGATCAGAGATCTAAATATCAGAGCTAAAAATGATAAACACAGGAAAACATAGGGCAAATCTTTGTGACCTTGAATTTTGCAAAGGATTTTTAGATATGACACCAAAAGTAACTAAATAAAAATAAATTAAATTGAATTCCATTAAAATAAAAAACTTTTGTGCTTTAAAGGACATGCACAGAATGGAAGAATTTATTTACAAACCATATATTTCATAAGGGACTTATATGTAGAACATATAAAGAACTCTTACGACTCAATAATAAAAAGACAAATACCCTAGCTAAAAAGTGAGCAAAGCAACAGCAAAACACCAAACAACCCATTTTAAAAATGAGCAAAACACTTGAATAGACATTGCCCCAAACCGGATATATAACTGGCCAATGAGAAGATGGTTGATTAAGAATCAGGGGAATGCAAATCAAAACCACAGTGAAATGCCACTTCACACCCACTCGGATGGCTATATTAAGAAAGACAGACAATAACAAGTGTTGGCCAGGATGTGGAGAAATTAGAACCCTCATACACTGCTGGTGGGAGTGTAAAATAGTGTAGCTGCTGTGGAGAACAACCTGGACATTCCTCAAACAGTTACATTATAGTTATCATATGGCCTGGCAGTTACACTCCGAGGTATACACCCAAGAGAAACGAAAATATATGTCCACATGAAAACTTGTCCACAAATATTCACAGCAATATTATTCATAATAGTCAAAACATGGAAACAACTCATAAGTGACAGGTGAATGAATAGACAAAATCCGTACAATGGACTGTTACTCAGCCATCAGGAGGAATGAAGTCCTGACACCTGCCACAACATGGGTGAAATTGAAAACATGCTAACCAAGTGAAAGTAGCCACACAGAAGTCTACAGATGATTCCATTCATATGGAAAAGGCAAATCTGTAGAGACGGGGTAGATTGATGTTGACCAGGAGCTGGGGTGGAGGGAATGGAGGACTTCTTTTTGAGGTGATGAAAATGTTCTAAAATTGTGCTGATATTTGCACAACTGTGGGAATAAACTAAATACCATTGATTCGTCTACTTTAAATGGGTAAATTGTATAGAATGTGAGTTATACTTTAATTTCTTTTTTAAAGAAGTTATACCTTCTTTAGAAGAAGAACGAGGGTGAGCTGCCTGAAGTATTCAAGAAGCAGCTCCCGGCTGTCTCTCAGAAATGCTGGAGAAGAGATTCCTGTCTCTGTTGGGGGTTGGATGATGACTTTGTAAAACACCTTTATTGAGATACAACTTTTCCATCCTTTCCAGCACTGTGGGATTTAACATTCTGTGGTTTTCTTGAAATGTCTTCTATATTGTGGATTGGTGGAAGCAGCTTTAGGGTAGGGTAAATAAAACCTCACTGATTAAGATATGCTGACCTATCTATCGATCAGTGGGATTAGTGATATATTTGGGGCAGTGTCCACTTGCTGCATCTTGCTGAGCTGGCTATGTGGACCTGGGGACACAGCTGTGGGTGGGCCTCTGACCTCAAGTGCCCTGCAGCCCACAGCCTGGTTCCTCTGCACAGAAAGCGAGATCGCCAAAAGCTTGGTAAATGGGGCTGTGCAGCGTGCCACCTCTCAGGTGCTCGGGCCCTTCCTTCCGCCTGGTGCCCATGCAGGGATTATGCCATGCAGTGGAGCCATCCTTGAGTGCACATAGAGATGCCCCAGGCCTGGGTCACTGCGCCAGGAGTGGTTGTCACAAAGATAGCTGTGCTCTCTGGCACCTCGGGCAGGCCAGATGAGGCCTGGTCCCTGCCCCAGTCCATTGAGGTGGAGGCTGGAGGAGAGACGACCCGGTGGTGGACAGATTCTCAGAGGCTGGGTCCCCAGGACAGCACTAATGCTGTGTAGAGGATGGCACGTGCTTGGCCCAGCCAGAGCTGTGTCTCGGGTGAGCACACATACCTGCACTGCTGGGGGTAGAAAGGTGGGGGTGGATACACAGTGCTAGGGGTGTGTGTGTGTGTGACACACAGGCCGCCCAGTGCCTGTGGGAGAGAGCCTGTCAGATGTCTCTTGTGAACCATACCCTGGCCTACAGCTGTATTTGGCAGTCATTAGGGAAAGCCCAGTGGTGTTTGTGTGTGTGTGGCAGGGGTGGTCTGGTAGAGGTCACCCTCCTTTGGTTTCTGGTTGGGACTGGGGGCTGTAAAATGTGACCTCTTTGGCATTTGTCGTTTTTGGTTTATCAGTTATGGGCAGGATTTCCTTCTCCCTCCCTCCTGCCTGCCTGTCTACCTTTTACAAACATTGACTGACCCTACTGCAGGCCTGCACATGGAACAGTCAGATGTGGGGCAGGGACAGGCCTGCCTCCTCATGGGCAGGGGCAGTGGGAAGCCAGCCCCCAGCTCCCAGGAGTGGCACCAGCAGAAGAAAGCTGAGAAGAGAGAAGACCACTTCCTGTCCAAGGGTGTGAAGATCTCCCAGCCAGGCAGTCCTTAAGTGCTGGCCTCTGAAGTTCTTTGATAAGGGGCCAGAAAGGACCCCAGCAGAGGAAGGAGCAGATGGGAAGGCTAGGAGCAGGGAGAGAATGGGTCTGGGACTCCAGGAATGTGGAGGGGAGGCCTTAATGGGAGGGAGCAGGGGCAGGGGCTGCAGAACAGACCGCAGTTCACAGGGGCGGTAGGACCAGGGAGGAAGGCAGCCAGGTTATATGCGCACAGTTACCTGTGCTAATTCTTATAAGAGTGTCCTTTACATCAATTGCGCTGTGCTTTGTCCTAAGGAAGCATTGCTGTGAAATCAGGAATATAATGCACCTACTGCATATTTTTATGAAACATGCAAAAGTAAATACATGAATATAGAGAAGTTCATCTGTGCAGGCACCACCTGACGTCACTCAGGAGCTGGACCATATGTAGGGGGTGCCTCACAGAGACCTAGTGCTCTGAGTGCTGGGGACGGACATAGCGGTGGTTGTTCTGAAGGTTTTCCGTCACCTCAGAAACTCCTCAGCCTGAGAACGCTTAGTTCTCCTGTGGTTTGGGGAGGAACCATGTTTGAGGTGGCTCAGTTTTGAAAACCTTTGGTTTTTGGCCTGACCATCTTCCCAGTGCTCTGTGGTCTCTTCTCACCAGCCCCCAAAGCCGACAGTCCTGCTTAGCCCTCGCTGTGGGAGGGGCCGTGGCCCCCCACCAGGCCGGGTTACTCCCATGACTGGGAACCCCACTCAGCTGCTGGGACCTGTTGAAAGCAAAGGGCCCTGGTAGCCAAATGGGAGCTGCTGCCACCACCATCCTGGCCAGGAGGCTCCATAACCAGAGGCTGACCTGTGCAGAGCCTCAGGCATGGAGCAGAGCTCTGGGTGGCGCTGTAGGAGGGGGCTGTTTGTATAAATCCTGTGTCCTGACTCCACTGGGCTGATGGACAGGGCTCTTTATTGCCTCTGCATTCCACGTGCACTGGCCAGGGTCCATCTAGAATGGATCTGTCTAGAACATGCAGGCACCAACTCGTCTCCCCCGTCTGGCTGGCCTTTTCACCCCAGAAACTGGTTTGCCTGAGCTGCAGCCCCAAGATTTCCCCTAAGCTGCGAGATTCACTTGCATTCATTAAAATGTACCAGATGCATATGGAATTATATTGTTGTTATTGCATTGTTATTCTTATTAATAGCCACTATTTAACAAAACCCCCTGTGTGCAGGGCTCTATTCCAGGAGTTTGCCTTATATTATCTCATTTAATCTTTACGACAATCTTGGCAAGAAGATATTATTATCCCCATTTTACTGATGAGAAAACAGAGGCTCAGAGAGGTTAAGGAACCTGCCCTTGAGGTCACACTGCACAAATGTGGCAGAGGCAGCATTCAGGTCCTGGATTGCCTGATTCCAAAGCCAGGGCTCCCAGCCACCTACCAGGGCCTCTCAAAGAGGCTGTGCATAAGTTCTAGAAGCCCACAAACACCCAGATAAGCCCAGGGTTGTGTCACTTGGGCCCAGACCAGAGTGAGGGGATGTGGGGGTATGCAGCTGGAGTGGAGAGATTGTGACTGAGAGGATGCGGCAGTGAGGGAGGGTGTCCCAGGGCATAGGCCTGGAGACTGGGCAGCTCAGTGTACGTTGGGTGTGCCTGCTGAACAAAACTCGAATGGTGGCAGAGCACTAGGACTCAGCCTGGCCCTAGGGGTTGTGCTGTGGGGATTGGACCTTTCCCTGGGGCCCAAAGAGAACTGAGGAGAGGGACTCATCCACCAGCCCTGTGGGCTCCTGCCCGGGGAGAGGGACATATCAGGGCAGATGGCTGAAAACTCTGTTTCTAGAAGGCGGATGGACACCTGGAGGACCCAGACCCCGAGTTGGGTGTCTGTAAGATAACTTGGGTTAGGGAGCAGATGGGGTCTGCGGGGTCACACGGTGAGTGCATGACATTGCTTGGTGAGCTTCGAATATAGGCTATTAATGGGTCCTAGATGACGTACGTACCTGCTGCACTGAGTGCCCTGAGGTGGGAGGAGGACGGAAGGATGGCAGGAGGATGGCTCTAGAGTGTGAGAAAGAAGTGTCTTCCAGTATCGGGAAAGGGGAGCAAACACGGCTGCACCCAGAACAGGCCACCCAGCACGGGCACACCCTCTCTGAGCTGTCAGGAGGAGGGAGCTGTGGAATTAGGAATCTATGGCCCAGGCTAACTAGAGACTCCTTCCTCCATGTGGTGGAGAGTGTCAGGGTGGACCCAGGCTGCCAGAGTTAATGCCCAGCTGGAAACTGGTCTAGAGGGGCCCTGCCCAGCCCACACCAGCAGGCTGGCCCCTCCACAGAGGCTCAGGGAACGATTCCTCAGCCCATCAGCAGATACTGGCTGGCTGCTTAACTGGACTCAGGGAAAAGAATACATTACAGGGAATTGCAGTGCAGGCAAACTGAATCTATGCTAATTTAACCAGATTGGAGAGAAGGGGAGGGAGGGAGGGAAAGAGAGCAAGAAGAGGAGGACAGGAGGGAGGGAACCTGACAGAACTACCTAAATAGTGGATGCTGTTTGCCTCCAGTTGCCCCTGGCCCATGCTCACACAGAGTCGGGAAACCTGGTCTTTATTTACAGATGCCTGGGGCTGGGACATCTCACCTGCTGAGAGTGGGTCCAGTCTGAGGACACTTGCTCTGGCCCCTGAGCACAGCTGGTTGCTTTGTCTGGGCTTAGCCACAGAGACAGAAGCCATGTCTTCTGATGATGAATGGCACTGGAGACACTGGGCAGCTGGATGTAGGTGATGCTCAGGGTTATACTCTCCATCCTCACAAGCTGAATCACAAGTTGATTCATACACTGTCTCCAGGGGGCTGGGTTTGGTCTGGGTTTGAGTTTTGCCCACCCACTGCCTTCTGGTCAGGTCTGAACCCACTGTGGGCTTGGTCCAGCTGTCCTGCTTGACTTAAGATGTGGCCTTTGCCTCCTGGCGTGGTCCCCAGGCACTTCACGGGCAGGGCAGTGAGGACTAGGAGGGAGAATCCTGCCAACTCCTCCTCCAGGAGTAGACATGAAGCAAGTTAAAACCAGGATGGGTTTTGTGTGGGCAGCCTAGGGAGAGAAGCAAGTAGAACGTGAGAGAGGGCGGGGGCTTACATCAAATCAGCACACTGGTTGACTGTGGAGAGAGCTTAATCACCTGCTTCACTTCGGAAACAGTTCATTTTTTCCTCACTCAAAGTCATTTAGCCAGCCCTGGCTGTGGGTCAGGCATGAGCTGACCAGGGAGGCAGACATGTAACTGAAACCATGCAAGAAAGCACAGGTGGGGGGAATTAGGCAAAGGTATGTTTGAGGGGCTTGGGTTAAGGAAGATGAGAGGAGGCATCCCACAGTGGGTTCCTGAGCCTGGGTTGTTACGGGTGAATAGGAGTTCACCAGGTGGACAAGGGATGAACAGGAGGTTAGGATGTGAGGACTAGGGACAGGGGTTAAAGATACTGGTAGCCAGATCCTGAAGGGCCCTGTGCCCTTGGAGTTGGCACTTTTCCCAGTAGCAGTGGGAAGCCCAGGAGGGTGTGTTCCAAGGCAGTAATTTGAGACTCTAACACTGGGTCGGATTTATACCCCCAAGTTACTCTCCAGCATGACCTGTTCAATAAAGACTCATGTGGCTGTTCCAAATCTAGTTAATATGCAGCGTCAGTCACTCTATTTTTGCTCATAGACCTGTCTGGCCACCCACCCATCCAGACTTCACTACATTCTGAACTACTGCATACTTTTAATAACCTGAATTTTAAAGCTGCATTATTTGGCAAACTAACTGTTGAGTGAGTCATAGGAAGATGTCCTTAATCTAAGTATTCAGTGATTTATTCACTCAGTGGAGATGTATTTATTGAGCACCTACTATGTGCCAGGCTGGGAAACAGTAGTGGGAAAGGTGTGTTCCCTCTCGGCATTGATGTATGTTGTGGTGGGAGAGACGGGGGAACCAACAAAAAGGACGTAGACAGGCAAAGCAGAGGATAATGAGACTGTGAGAACACAGGGGGCGATGTGACAGCACAGCTGGGTTGTCAGGGACAAGGTCAGGGAGGGCCTTAGGGGGGAGGGGAGGTTTCTGCTGCAAGTGACAGGAATATTGAGAAAATTATCAGTAAGTTGCATCTACCCGTGTGCTCCTTCCCATTCCAGCCCTGTGTCCTCCACCACCCCCACAGGCAACCACTATGCTGGAACTTGTGTCTAACCCTCCCTGGTTTTGTTTTATTATGTAATGCATACAAAATTATTGTTTTAGTTTTGCCTGTGATTTTACAACTTTTTACTAATAAAGTATACTTACATAGAATAAAGGACACACATCTTAGCTACACACTCAATGCATTTTTACATCCATATACACTGATGTGCCTACTGCAGAGATGAAGATTGGAAATGTGTCTAGTATCCCAGAAGGCTCCTTGTCCTCTTTCCCAGCCATTAGCTCTCCATCCCAACCACTGTCCTGATTTCCATTAGCATAGATTAGTTTGAGGTATTTTTGTACTTGATATAAATGGAGTCACACAGTATATAGCACTTTGCACCTGACTTTTTTCACTCAACATTATGTGAGAGGCACATACTTTTGTGTATAATTGCGAGTGGTTCATTTTCATGTTCAGTATTCTGTGTCTTTTGGTGGACTCATGTACATATCTGCTGGGTATGTAACTAGGAGTGGAATTACAAAGGGCTTTATGCATTCCCACCAACAAAGAATGAGGGTTCCTCCAATCAGAACAGCAAAATGAAAAAAGAGTCCAAAAAATGAGAATAGCTTAAGGGGCCTCTGGGACAACATCAAGCGTACCAACATCTGCATCATATGGATACCAAAAGGAGGAGAGAGAGCAAGGAGTTGAAAACCAACAAGAAGAAATAATGACAGAAAACTTTCATAACCTGGTGAAAGAAATATACAGAGGGTGCCAAAAGATGTATATACATTTTAAGAAAGGAAAAAACTTAAAATTGTAATACTCAATATATACCTATAACAAAAGATGAATAAAAGTCATGTGTATACATTTTTTTGGCACCCTCAGTATATACTTGCCCAGGAAGTGCAGAAAGTTCCAAACAAGATGAACCCAAAGAGGCCCATATCAAGACACATCATAATTAAAATGGCAAAGGTTAAAGACAGAGATTCTTAAAAGCAGTAAGAGAAAAGCACTTAGTTACCTACAAGGGAGCTCCCATAAGATTGGCAGCTGATTTCTCAACAGAAGCTTTTCAGGCCAGAAGGGATTGGCACGAAATATTCAAAGTGATAAAAAGCAAGGACCTACAACCAAGATCACACTACCCTACAAAGCTATCATTTAGAATCAAAGGACAGATAAAGAGCTCCCCAGACAAGAAAAAGCTAAAGGAGTTTATCACTATCAAACCAGTATTACAAGGAATTTTAAAGGGACTGCTTGAATAAGAGAAGAAAAGATAAAAAATATAAAAAATAAAATGGCAGTAACTTCATATCTATCAACAATTACTTTAAATGTAAATGGATTAAATGCTCCAACCAAAAGACATAGGAGAGCTGAATGGATAAGAAAACAAGACCCTTACATATGCTGCCTACAAGAGACTCACTTCAGAGTAAAAGACACACACAGACTGAAAATAAAGGGATGGAAAGAGATCTTTCATGAAAATGGAAACAAAAACAGCAACAAAAGCGGGGGTAGCAATATTTACACCAGACAAATTAGACTTTACAGCAAAGGCTATAATGAGACAAAGAAGGACCCGGTAATCTCACTTCTGGGTATTTATCTGAAGAAACCCAAAATGCTACTTTGAGCAGACATATGCATCCGTATGTTCATTGCAGCATTATTTACAATGGCCAAGATGTGGAGGTAGCCTGGGTGTCCCTGAATGGATGAATGAATAAAGAGGAGGTGGTACATATATACAATGCAATATTACTCAGCCATAAAAAAAGAATGAAATTTTGCCATCTGCAACAACATAGGTGGACCTGTAGGGTATTGTGCTGAGTGGAGTAAGTCAGACAGAGAAAGACAAATGCCATATGTTCTCACTTATATGTGAAATCTGAAGAATAAATTAAATGAACAAACAAAACAGAAACAAAGTCATAGATATAGAGAACATTTTGAGGGTTGCCTGATGGGATGGGGGTTAGGGGTGTGGATGAAAAATGAAAAGGGATTAAGAAGTGCAGATTGGCAGTTACAAAATTGTCATGTAGATGTAAAGTACAGAATAAGGAATATAGTTAATATTGTAATATCTATATATGGTATCAGGTGGATACTAGATTTTTTGGGATGATCACCTCGTAAGTTATATAAATATCTAATTGCAATGTTGTACACCTGAAACTAATATTGTATGTCAACTGTAATTGAATATTAAAAAAGAATATTTTTTTAAAAAAAGAATGAGGGTTCCTGTTTTTCTACAGCCTCAACAACATTTGGTGTCGTCATCAGGCTTTTTAACTTGAGCCACCCTACCCTGATGGGTGCGCAGTGGGATCCCATGGTTTTCACTTACTTGTTTCCTATGATTGATGATGTTGAGTTCTTGTCATAGGTTTCCCAGCCACTAGCATTTCCGCCTTGTAAACCATATGACCATGTCTTTTGTTCATGGTTTTTTATTGGGTTGTCTATCTTTGAGGAGGTTCTAAAATATATATACTATGGACTCAAGTCCTCTGTGAGATTTCTGTATTGTGACTATCTTCTTTCACTCTGTGCTTTGTTTTTGGACTCTATTTATGGTGTTATGGTGAGCAGAGTTTCTTAATTTTACTAGAATTTAATTTATGTCTTTATATAATCTTGATAGACATTTTTTATTGGTGATGGAAGTTTCTTTTTTTNTGATACCTTTTCAAGTCTGACCATGGTTAGCCCTGCTACAGGAGGGCAGCCAGCTGCTGAGGGCGGAGATGTCTGGGGAGGGGGTGCCATTCTGGATCGGTGGGCTCCTAGGGCAGTAGGTGGGATGGTGGCCACTACAAGCTTTGACAAAGGAATCCTATGTGTGTCCCTGGGCACATGCTCTGGAGGCACCCAGAGTCTGGGAAAAGCGAAAGGGGATAGTCACCAAGGGGCAGCTTTTGTAATTGGGAGGGAAACAGAGAGCTGGGAAGAAAGCAAGTGGCAGCCACCACAGTGATGGTGACCCACGTATCTGGATCTGGACCTGTGCCCTCAGTGCCCCTGGACAGGCCCCCTGAGTGCTCTAAGCCTGTTTTCTCAACTATAAGATGGAGATAAGGAGTCCAACCTTGCCAGGCTGCTTGGAGACTCTTAGATGCTGGCCACCAAGTCCTGCATGAGGTACGTGGCTCAGAAGGGGGCCATTACTCTGTAGAGAGGTTTGTGTGTGGCCCCCCACCCTGGGGGGTGTCTTCAGTGAGGGAGTTCAGGGTGGTTGGCACATGCGTCAGGATGGAGGTTTGACACGTGCCGTATTTTCTGAGTGTAACAGCTGAGGCCTGAGTCCCAAGACCTCAGTCAGTTCCACCCACAAATGTCTCCACAAGGACTGTGTCAAATGTCTTCCTCCCCTCTAAGAAGGGGTCAGGTGCCACTTCCTCCAGGAGGCCTCCTTATTCCCCAAGCCCCCTCTCCTCCCCACACTGGGACGGGGCCTACTCCACCCCACAGCTTCCCATGACACCAGGCAGATGACAGTGTGTTTTTTGTCATCTGCCCCACCATATCTCTCCCCAGTGCCACCAGCAGGCAGCACCTGGCTGCTGATGCACAAAAGATCAGATGCACTATTTTAATACCAATGCGTTTTCATTATTAAAGCAGATAAAACAGTACTGAAAATTTGAAAAGTAAAGGCTAAAAAAAAAAAAAAAGTGACCCATCGGCTTCTGAGGGTGCACGCCATTACCATTTTTTGTGTCCCCTTCTAGAACATTTTTCCTCAGCATGCTTTTTCTTCCCCAGTAGCAGAAGATTCAGGGTTCAAGTGTTCTTCAGCAGAAAGTAACCCCCNAAAAAAAAAAAAAAGCCCAGCTGATGCAGTCTGTGAAAGTCAACTCACCAGGACACAGAGCTAGACAAGGAAGGCATCTGTACAATGGGCATATCACAGCCCACAGTTACAGGGTGCTGTGGGGAATGAATGAGGTGTTGTATATAACACGCTCAAAATGATGTTTGCACCCACTGAGCACTCATAAATGGTCATTGCTATTATTACATGGCTCTTTCTACACCTCACAGTAAGGATTCAGCACAAACTTTGTTTTTGTGGTAAAATACACATTACATAAAGTTTACCATATTAACCGTTTTTAAGTGTCCAGTTCAGTGGCAGTTGTGCAACCATCACTAGTATCCATCTCCAGAACTTTTTCATCTCCCCAAACTGAAACTCCTCGTCCCCCTCCCCCACCCCTGGCAATCACCATTCTACTTTCTGTCTCTATGAATTTGACTCTAGGACCCTCATATAAGTGAAATCATACAATAATTTTCCTTTTGCAACTGACTTACTTCACTGAGCAAAATCTCTTCAAGTTTCATCCATATTGTAGCGTGTGTCAGAATTTCCTTTGCTTTTAAGGGTAAATAATATTCTATATATAGACCACATTTTGTTTGTTCATTCATCACTAGGAAAAAAAATTTGGATGGACATGGGTTGTTTCTACCACTTAGCTATTGAGAATAGTACTGCTATGAACATGGGTGTGCAAGTGCCTCTGAGACCCTGCTTTCAATTCTTTTTCAGAATATACCCAGAAGTGGGTTGTTGGACCACATGGTAATTCTATATTTAATTTTTTGAGTAACTGCCATAGTGTCTTCCACAGCAGCTGCACCATCTTCTATTCCTATTGGATAGGACCCGGGTGAGTCACAGGGTCTCAAGGTCTGAGCCCTTCTTACTTGCCCTTCTTGCTAAATATTACAATGTAGCACAGTATTTTGCAGAGGTAGCTATAAACAGGATGAGCTTGACAGGAACCCAACCAGATAAGTGTAGTCAACTGCAAAGAAGAATCAACATGTAATTGACCAAATAGTTTATAGAAGCAAAGGCTAAGCCTTCATCAGGGGAGACAGAGCTTTGGATGTGAAACCGATCTTTACTTGTGGCAAATAAGATTCCCTGATGACACCATGTCTGGTTCTGGAATTGAACATTACAAGCAGCAAACCCCTTGATTTCAGTAACATCCCCACCAGCAGTGCACAAAGGTTCCAGTTTCTCCACATCTTGCCAACACTTGTTATTGCCTGTGTTTTCGATGGTAGCCATCCCAGTGGGTTTGAGGTTCCCGCACAGACTTTATTACATAGTAAGGATGGATGGACGGTGACACATCTGTTGGTTAAAGTAAAGCAGCTCTAGCTACCAGTTGGCTAGAGTCTCTATGGACTGAAAAGTAATATTTCTTTTAAAGGGCTCTATAATAATGCCCCCACCTTCTTTCCCCATTTGTCCTACCAGCAGGATTTTGATGTAACAGAGCTGTCCCAAAAGCCATAGTGTTTGTGACTGCAAATGAACTGACTTAGCAATACAGATGCTTGGCATTGAGGTGAGTTAGTGGGTGTGTATTGCTTTGGTTGTAGAAACACCCCATCTTATCTGAATTCTGGAAATGAAACTGCCTTTTCCCCCACAGAGAAAGCTTTGGTCTTAAACCATCATTAGGAAAGAAGTGTGGTGCTTCCGCCCAGGGTGCTGTGAGTGACCGTGAGTGTCCGCCTGAACAGATGAAATCCTCTCAGCCAGGTCTTCATGTGTGCCCTCTCCTGGACTCCTGCACAGCTCTGAAACAGTGGACGTGGGTGGCCCACAGAGCGCACGGGTAGTTGGGGCTGCAGTGAGAAGTCCAGGGGCCCTCAGTCTGAGTTTTCGTCACCTCCCTTCCTAGCTGTGTACCTTGGGTAAGCTGANGTTAGAAAAAAGGAATCCTACTTCAAAAAAGGAGATAGGGAATATAATGAAATTTTCTATTAATTGCTTCATGCTGTAAAGCAAGTTAATAAGAACTCCAGTTAAAGAGCTCAAAAATGATAAGATTTAAAAAATCAGGATAAGATGAAAAGGGAGACTGAAGTCCTACAGAAAAAATTGAAGATCAAAGCAGTATTATTAAGGAATGAATAAATAAATTAGAAACAGTGAGGATTAGAAGATATACCGCTGAAATGGAAAAAATCTCAAAAAAGGAAGACTTAAGATAATCAGAGTGCGTGCAGCTGGGGAGAGAGAGAGAGAGAGAGAGAGAGAGAGAGAGAGAGAGAGAGAGAGAGAGGAGAGAGAGAAATCTTAAAATAGAGAAAGAGATAAAAGCACTTACAGGAGAATCAGCTGGTATAGAAGAAAACACCAATGATGCTCATCAGCATAGCTGACTTTCCAGAAGTAGAGGAGCTACCAGTCAAACAGAAGATGTGTCCCGTGATGTATTTACTATCAGCAGGTTGGACTAGCCCACTTTATTCTAGAAACATTTTATCAACATCCTCAATGCTCTTCAATGAACTTGAAACATATTCAAGTTCAGACCAAAGGAAGAATTCTCCAGAACCTAGGCAGAAAGGGTACATCACCTACAAGGGCAGACATATCAGGCTCATGGTCACCTCTGCCAGTTCAGTGCCAGAGAGTCATGGAGATATGTATACAAAGTTTTGAGGGGTGTGTTCCCAGAGAATAATATACACAGTCTTGCCATTGGTTTTGTATAAATGTAACAGTCAGACTTTCTCCAAGATGGACAGGTAGGTGAAATGCATTAGGTTTGCAGATGAATCAGAATGAAGCATCCAGGAAAGTAGAAGCTGTGATAAAGGACTCGTGGTGAACATGTAATCCACTTAAACACAGAACAAATGAGAAATCCATTTCTGAACAGAATGTGAGTTTGAAAACCTGGACACTTTAAAAATTATATGGAGCTCCCAAAAATCAGGAGGTAGGGGGAGGACGAATGGAATACAGCGTGATCCTCATCTTTCACCTGCTAGGTACAATGCCCTACCTCACCCCATTGCATTGCCTTCATGTCCTCCTCTGGTCACTCCCTGACATTGGTGTACTGGTGTTGTGACTTGTTTATTGTGCTCCTCCAGGAGCCCATCAGCTCCGCAAGGTGGGGATTCTTCTCTGTCTTCTTCACTGCTTGGGTCTCCACAGCCATAGAACAGTGTTTGGCTCTGTTGATGAATGAATTAATTCATGAATAATTGGAGGGATGGATGGTGGATGGATGGACGTTTGGCTGGCTGGCTGGATGATGGATGGATGGACAGCTGGATGGATGGATGGATGGTGGATCAGTGGATGGTTGGGGTGGCCAGGAAGCATGTCATGTATGAATATCAGGCACGTTTAAGTTGTGTGGTGGTGTTGGGTCCAGATAATCAATAAAGAGGCTGGATGTCAAATTAAAGTTTAAAGTTCCGAAGATTTTACTAAGGTGAGCTCAGCGACCGCCCCTCTGACTAAGGAGAAAACAGTCCGGAGGTCTCAGTGGGTAGGGTTTTTATAAGGTTGGGGTTAAACGTAAAGTAAATTACAGAAGCTAAAAAGAATGTGTAGTTATTTTAGTTAAAACCACATCCCGCTGTTGCAGTAGTGTTGTTATGTCCAGGTGTCTTAACAGTACATCGTGACCGGGTTGATAAAGTTAGTTTGCTTCAAGGCCTCCTGAAACGTTAACATGAAGGAGGGGAGAGGAAGGGGGAACTGCAAGGCCTGAGGAATGTTGTTCTTTAACCTTTTATTCCCCAGCAGAAGCAAAGCAGGTGTACAGAAGCAAAAAGTGCTGTTAGCTCCTGTGAAATGGTCTAAGCCAGTTGTGACAAAACTACTTCTGCAAAACATTCTTAATATTTCTGTTGCAACCCATTTCTTGTAAAGTTAGGCATTTTATTGTCTTACTGGGAAGTTCTGCTTAGAGTCTAGCTGGAGTAGCTGAAGTATGATTTTTAAAAGTGAGTCTGCCCGGCTGAGTCTGTCCGGCCTAGGGTCTGGGCCGAGATCCTTACAGTGGCAGTGTCATAGTCCTGGAGCATGGTGCAGGTGAGTGTTTACAATACAGTCCAGTGGTTCTGTGATGGGCAGAGTGTCTGATTCTCCCTGGGGAAAGTGGCCAGTGACCAGTAAGAGCAAGAAAACATTTCTGCATGAAACCTGTGACTCGGATGGAAGTGGGAGGTTGTGCAGCATGAGGGCAGAGGAAGGGACCGGAGCTGCCCCTGCTGAGCTAAGCTGCTAAGTAGGTGCCAGGCACAGCGCCAAGGGGTGTTCATGTCCATTTATCCCATGCAGTCTTCACAAAGCTCCTGGAAGCCCAGCATCGCTGTCGCCATTTTGGAGATGAGAAAACCGATGCTCGGCGTTAATAGCTTCTCAACAACTTCAAGCTGTCTGTGTGCGTCACCTTACCCCAGAGCCTCATTTTCCTCAGGATGAGAACAGCACCTACCTCTTAGGATTGTGAGAGGCCAAATGCGACAGTAGTTATGAAAGGTCTTTGCAAATTGTACATCCCAGTGCAGATGCTGCCGTCAGGACAGTCATGATGCAGTCACTGTTCCTTAGTCCTTCCTGGCTCAGGAGTCCGGTGCAGTGGATGGGTGCAGCTGCCCATTGTAACTCCTTATCCCTTTTGACTGGGGGCTCTGCCTCATCCTGTGCTGGCTCTGCCACAGGAGCTGCGTGTTGAGGGTTTGTTTTGTCACAGTCATGGCCAGAAGGCCCTGGAAGATGCTGGCGGCTGCCCCCACTCCCCACAGTTCTGCATGAGCTCCATGTGGGTTTGTAATCTTTCCTGACCAGCAGGGCCTTATCAGTGCCTCCTGTTATGATAGAAAATGCCTAGCTCCTCACTTCTGAAGTCTGGACAATGCTCACCCTGAAAGGGGTTCCAGGGATGGGCGGGGGAGTTGGGGCTGGGGCTGCTCTGAAGGGGAGCCCAGTTCCACTGTCGGTGTATCTGGACACAAGCCAGGGACAAGGGAGTAGAGGGCAAGCATGGGGGCAAGGGGACACCCAGAGCCCTCCCAGACACCTGCCCAAGCCCCTGCCTGTTCATGGCATATTCCTGACATCTGGCTCAGGGCCCACCCGACACAGGGTGGGTGCTCAGTAAATGTGGGAGGAAGGAATGATGGAAGAAGGAAGAATTCACTCTAGGACTTGGGCCACATGACTAAGGTTAATCTTCATCTGCTATTGGGCAGGGTCTGCCTGTCAGGGCACTGAGAACCCTTTGGTCCTCACTCACAATTTGCTAGCACATAGATTCCCTGATTTGGTCCGAAGCCTGCCTGGCTGCGTCTATGCATCTTAATAATTTGCATGGCAGGTGCCCTTGTTACCACTGCTGCGGTTAGGTTTGCTCGTTTTCGGACAACTGACTTTACATGTCTGCATGCTCTGTGTCTACACCCCGTTCCCCCGGCAGGCCGGGTGTGTGGGCATCGTCAGGGCACGATAGGAGTCTCTGCAATCTGTGGGTTCCCTGCCTAGGCATTTGTCCTGTGACATAGGCAGAGAGAGGGTGTACATGGTTGATGGGGAAACTTAGGCACACTCACGGGGAAGTTTAAGGAAGGGATGATTTGAAGAGGTATGAGTTAGGTAGAGGAAACCAACAGGGCTGGTGTAGTACCTGGGGACAAGTGACAGCAGGGAGCAGCTCCTACACTCAGCCTGAAGGGGTGTGTGTGCATATGTATGCGTGTTTGGGAGCGGGATGCTACCAACTACCCCAGNGCAGCGTCACTGGCCCTCATATGTGGGATCCGAACCGGGGCCCTCTGGCGTCCCAAGCCAGTTCTTAACCAATGCGCCACTCAGCCAGCCCCTGGAAGTTTCTTTTGATGCCACCTGCTTCTGCATTTATGTCAAAACATATTTTGAAGTGGGTGTCAGGCACTGTGCTAGGCACAGGGCGTGTGTGGTGAGGAAGACCAGTTCTATCAAGACACCTGCAGCCGAACATAGAAGTAGATAGCTGCAGGTTTTATCAGCATCATCTCCAGGAGATAGGGATAGTGATGGGGAAAACCCTTAGGATGGTGGGTATAGAGGAGGATCCCCTAACCCAGTTTGGGTCAACATGGATGGCTTCCTGGAGGAAGTGACAGCTCAGCTCAGCCATGAAGGACAGAACAAGGTTAAGCAGGCAAAAAGGAGGGTGAAAGGGGAAGAAGCATCCAGGCAGCAGGAATTACTCATGCAAAGGGCAGAAAGTTCTGAAACACCCTTCCTCCATCTCCCTGCCTATTCTGGCCCTCTGCAGGCAGCCCAGGATGAGTCAGTGTTGCTGCACTGAACCAGAGTGTGACTTGGGAATTTAACTCCCACCACTTGTTGCAGAGCAAAGCTTGGGTGTCCAACAAGGATTGCACACAGTCCCCCTGAGCTGCCAGCCTTTCAGGCTTGGGAAGTGGGGGTGGGACCCCCAGATACAGACCTGTTATACTGCACTGAGGAGGGGTCCGCAGACCAGTGGAGGGAGAGCCCAGGATCCACACCCAGCAAATCAAAGCAAAGAGAGCATCTGTACAGAGTTGCCCACGAATGTGTGAGATGAAATATACTGTGCAAACACATTCAATGATAAAGTAAGACGAGAGAGACAGAAAGAGGGAAAGGCAGAGAGAAGGGGCAATAGATAACATAACACAGAATCATAGAATCGTGGTCTTACAGGACAGCGTTCTTAGGGGATGCATGCTGAAATCTTTAGGAGGGAAGTATGATCCTGGCAACTTATTTTTAGCAAAAAAAAAAGTGTATAAATAAATATTTAACTGAGAGTTCATAGTTGTAACATGAAATTGCTGTTTTACTTGTCAAAAATGGTCACATATAAGCAATTTCATATGGTTCAACCTAAAGCTATTTTAAAATTATTCTCTTTTTGAAAAATTTTGTAATATGACGTTAGAAAAAAGGAATCCTACTTCAAAAAAGGAGATAGGGAATATAATGAAATTTTCTATTAATTGCTTCATGCTGTAAAGCAAGTTAATAAGAACTCCAGTTAAAGAGCTCAAAAATGATAAGATTTAAAAAATCAGGATAAGATGAAAAGGGAGACTGAAGTCCTACAGAAAAAATTGAAGATCAAAGCAGTATTATTAAGGAATGAATAAATAAATTAGAAACAGTGAGGATTAGAAGATATACCGCTGAAATGGAAAAAATCTCAAAAAAGGAAGACTTAAGATAATCAGAGTGCGTGCAGCTGGGGAGAGAGAGAGAGAGAGAGAGAGAGAGAGAGAGAGAGAGAGAGAGAGAGAGGAGAGAGAGAAATCTTAAAATAGAGAAAGAGATAAAAGCACTTACAGGAGAATCAGCTGGTATAGAAGAAAACACCAATGATGCTCATCAGCATAGCTGACTTTCCAGAAGTAGAGGAGCTACCAGTCAAACAGAAGATGTGTCCCGTGATGTATTTACTATCAGCAGGTTGGACTAGCCCACTTTATTCTAGAAACATTTTATCAACATCCTCAATGCTCTTCAATGAACTTGAAACATATTCAAGTTCAGACCAAAGGAAGAATTCTCCAGAACCTAGGCAGAAAGGGTACATCACCTACAAGGGCAGACATATCAGGCTCATGGTCACCTCTGCCAGTTCAGTGCCAGAGAGTCATGGAGATATGTATACAAAGTTTTGAGGGGTGTGTTCCCAGAGAATAATATACACAGTCTTGCCATTGGTTTTGTATAAATGTAACAGTCAGACTTTCTCCAAGATGGACAGGTAGGTGAAATGCATTAGGTTTGCAGATGAATCAGAATGAAGCATCCAGGAAAGTAGAAGCTGTGATAAAGGACTCGTGGTGAACATGTAATCCACTTAAACACAGAACAAATGAGAAATCCATTTCTGAACAGAATGTGAGTTTGAAAACCTGGACACTTTAAAAATTATATGGAGCTCCCAAAAATCAGGAGGTAGGGGGAGGACGAATGGAATACAGCGTGATCCTCATCTTTCACCTGCTAGGTACAATGCCCTACCTCACCCCATTGCATTGCCTTCATGTCCTCCTCTGGTCACTCCCTGACATTGGTGTACTGGTGTTGTGACTTGTTTATTGTGCTCCTCCAGGAGCCCATCAGCTCCGCAAGGTGGGGATTCTTCTCTGTCTTCTTCACTGCTTGGGTCTCCACAGCCATAGAACAGTGTTTGGCTCTGTTGATGAATGAATTAATTCATGAATAATTGGAGGGATGGATGGTGGATGGATGGACGTTTGGCTGGCTGGCTGGATGATGGATGGATGGACAGCTGGATGGATGGATGGATGGTGGATCAGTGGATGGTTGGGGTGGCCAGGAAGCATGTCATGTATGAATATCAGGCACGTTTAAGTTGTGTGGTGGTGTTGGGTCCAGATAATCAATAAAGAGGCTGGATGTCAAATTAAAGTTTAAAGTTCCGAAGATTTTACTAAGGTGAGCTCAGCGACCGCCCCTCTGACTAAGGAGAAAACAGTCCGGAGGTCTCAGTGGGTAGGGTTTTTATAAGGTTGGGGTTAAACGTAAAGTAAATTACAGAAGCTAAAAAGAATGTGTAGTTATTTTAGTTAAAACCACATCCCGGTGTTGCAACAGTGTTGTTATGTCCAGGTGTCTTAACAGTACATCGTGACCGGGTTGATAAAGTTAGTTTGCTTCAAGGCCTCCTGAAATGTTAACATGAAGGCCGGGAGAGGAAGGGGGAACTGCAAGGCCTGAGGAATGTTGTTCTTTAACCTTTTATTCCCCAGCAGAAGCAAAGC